>NC_061800.1:40680783-41028283 GCF_021462225.1 Girardinichthys multiradiatus
TGCACCTTTCACCTGCATGGTTTCACAAGCTGTCCATAGATCATCATTCCTCAGAGGACCCCCGCCTCATCTTGTTCCTCATCTTTGATTTTAAGCCTATAATTTTGATTTTACTTGTTTTCTGTTTTTAAACTGGAACCATTGTCATTCTTTTTTTAATCACATAGTGGTTTGTTTTCAAAACAAAAATTATGTACCTTATTCTGTAGATGTGGCGATTATTCAGTTTTTGTCTTTTTGCAAAATGAGTGTAGCCATTTTTAGGGTGAAATGTAGCATAGGAGAAAGGTTGTTTTGGTTGTTGACTAAAACCAATGTGTATGGACCTAAAAATGTGTACTTGCTAAAATTTAAAAAAGTTGATCTTTAATTTAATGATTCATAAATCCTCAAGGTGTAAATCTAGTTCAGAAAAGTGAAAATAATGTAGGTAAAACATATGTGTGTTATTCTGACGCATTCTTAGCCCCTTTTATTAAAGGTTAAAAATGTTGTAAAACAGTGTCGCCCTGTTTGATTGATTGATAAAAAAGATTCAGGACAGTGTGACCAACACTCATGTTCATTTTTATCATTTTTATTATTTTATTTATTCATTCATTTGTCCTCTAAGGTATTTCCTGTCAGTGTCACTTCATACTTGAACTTCCGGGTGGGTCATGGTGGACTCCTCCCCCTCGCCTGGGTCCCGGGACGAAGCTTTAGGAGGCGCTGCACGTATTTGTTCTCCTTGATTTATTTATTTTTTTCTTTTTGGAATCCATGGCTTTGCATGGGAACTGAACTGAGAGGCTTGCAGAGCAGAAAACAAGCGCCAGGGAACTATGCGTCTATCATTTTGAATGAATGCCAGCAACTTTCTCCACAGGCAGCTTTGAATCTTTGTCTCAATTTTCTAAATTTCTTGTGATTAATTGACTGATTTTGAGGGTTTAAGAGAGGAGGCTTTTTTTGTTTGTTTGTTCACTTTCTGTGTTCCCCGATCAAAAGAGGATTGTTGGGGATGAAACTGCTGAGTACAGTGACAGTACTACAAACTTCTCAGACCTTGTATTTAGACCACGGAGACCCATGACAGCTGTCAAATCCTATAATAGTAGATGTCCTGTAGCACACGTATGGTACAGTATATAAAGCTAGATTCAAGATATGCCACATTAAGCCCATCTGTGGTGGCTGTGATGCAAACATGTCGCAATCTCCACACCATTGTCCTTGGAAGCACCTTCACAGTCCGTGCATGAACAGACTCAGAAGCTGTCTGCTGAAACCTGATGCCAGTAGTTTCCAACCAAATGTACAGTTTCACTGTTTGATGTTCAGCCTCCTGTATTAACACCCCTATGTGTATTAACTCCAGTTCACCGTGAGTCAGTATCTCCCAGGTTTTAAACTGGTCAATGAAGATGCATTTCTAAGAAACTTCAGTCAATTCCTGTTTCCAGCTGTAGGAACAAATGTGTTTAAGTGTGAAATTTGTGTGTGCTCAGGTGTCTTTCAGCATACTCAGTTAAATTTTCACCAAAGATGTAGATTTTCACGTGTTCCTCCCCAGTGTTTTCTTGATAACACCTGTTTTCTAATAGCTTGACATTATTTTGCCATCAGCCCTTTACTGGCAGTTTATTTTTGTAACTTTGCACAATGTACTTGTGTTTTGTGCAAAAAAACAGACAGTATGTTCCATATTGGGCAGAAAAGTCAGGCTTCTTTAGTGCAAATGTAGCTGTCGGCAACCAACGTGCATTTTGTGGGCTGCAATCATAACTGTTGCAATTTACTTGTCATCTATATATATATAATATATATATATATATATACACATATATATATATATATATATATATATATATATATATGTATATATATATATATATATATATATATATATGAACAACAAATGTGGCAAATGTTCCCGCTGTTGAAACCTATTGAATCTTTCCTTTGTCAGTGGGAATATGAAGATGTTACAGTTCCTATATGTGAGTTTGTGACTAACTGGCTGCAGTCGCTGTACAGCATAGCACCAACACTTCCAGAGTCAACATGATTCATCCCCATTGTAGCAAGACAAATACAGCAGGAAGAAAAAAGCAGCACTGTTACATTTCTCCTCAACCAGCTGGCACTTGTGATGTCATTTACAGTTGTTCAATTCTGCTTGATTGCATTTATTTTTTGAGCAATTATTAGAAAAACAGAGCTGTGTTTGAAATGTTCACTTAGTCAGTCTCTTTATTGTGTTAACTATATATTATTTAATAACATTGTTTGTGTGTGTGTGTGTGTATATATATATATATATATATATACACACACACACACACACACACACACATAAATAAATGAAAGGTGGACAGGTGTAGCCAGGCTTTTTTGCATTGCATACACAAAATTTCGTTGTAATTTGAGAGCGTGTGCGTTCCGTTTTATGTATTGCATAAACAAACACCAGCGGCAGACATCGCAATATAACCCTAACTGATTTAGGGGTTGTTTTGGCTGGAAACATTATAAAAACTTCATCTTCTTAATAGTTGCATTGAATCTTATGTCACCAATAACATTTCTCGTTATGTCAGAAACATCACAAAGCTGTGGACAAAGCATTAGTATGCTGACATTTTGTCTGAAATGTAGTAGAAACTATTTCTACCATTGAATCAGACATTTTATATGTCTCTTTACATGTAGGGAAAGGGAGGTGACTGTTAATTAGCTGTGGATGTTAACGGTAGCGTGCTAAAATTTGCATCACCATAAGTTAACTTAAATCTAAATATATTAGGACCAATGTAGATTCACTACTTGTACTGTATGCAATCAAATTTTAAGTGCACTATAAAGTAGATGTGAAGTTGTAGTAAATTAGCTGTGGATATTAGCATATGTGGAATATTGTAAAGTTTTGAAAATTTGAAGACATTTTTGTTACAAAACCCTTCATGTTGGAAGTGGTCGAATGCTGTGGAAATACAGACCTTAACATGAACTTTTCAATGAAAAGGGAAAATCTGTTATTTGCAAATGCAACTCCTAACTCTGTGTTCTTAGCATGCTAATGCTAACATTAGCAATATGCTATCCTACATTAGTGTTCTTGGTTAGCTTAGACACAGTACTTTGTGACTAATGTAATGTAGCTACACCACTTTTATTGCATCACCTGAACTATATTTAACACCAACATTAAAATGCTATAGAGAAAATACACCTCTATTTTCTTATAAACAACCCACTGCAGCATCGGGTCAGCGGCTGACTCAAAGGCATGGGGCCCAGCAATGCTATTTTTTAAGTTGTTTAAAAGATTGATGTAGTGAGCATTTTTCAGTATAATAAATCTCATAGCAAGTAATTTCTAATGTAATGACTACATTTGCATTTGGTCTATGTCACCTGCTGGCATAAATAGATAACTCCATTTGGCTACAATACACAGAAATAGCTATGCAGTGTGACATGTATGTGTGGATTCAACATGCTGCAACATGTATTCCAGGTGCTCGTTTCCCTCTATGCCCCTACCATCTTTGTTTTGAACAATAACTGTTAGCTCTATCTGCTACTTTGGTGGCAAGTTTTCAGTACACCTTAAAGTAGATGTAAAGTTATTGAATTATCTGCATTTCTGAATGCAAGTGGACTGTTATGAGGTTTGACAATTTAAAGATCTTTTTGGCACATATTTATTCAGATTAGTTGTGAAACATGTTTTGCAGCTGTTGGAGTCCCATGTTCATCAAGTTGAGTTTATGAGCATGGAACTTGATTTGCTCGCCCAATAACCAATGAAGATAAGCACCAGCTGCCCCCTGGTGTATATGATGGATGAATGGATATTAATTAATGTGGACCTTAGCATGCTAATGTTAGCATCAGTATGCTAATACTTGCACCGAAATAATACAACTCTCATCCAGGCTGCAGAGCATGATGGTCTATTAGGAATATTGCCGTGTTCCACCTCTGTACACTACTTTTCTAAGCCAGGTGACAGATTTCTTGTGCACTTTATAATGGATGTTAGCTTGCTAAATTTAGCAGTAGCAGTCTTTGTCCACTTAGACTGTAGGGTACAGGGGTATTGTTTGGAAAAAACAGTGTATTACCTCTGTTCACTATTTTTATTGTACCACCTGAGAACGTTTTAGTGCACTAAGTAGTGGATGTAAAGTTATCACTAATCAGCTCTTTTAAAGGTTGTGCTAGAATCCTAATGTTAGCGTTAGCATGCTCTACTAGCTTAGTTTTCATTTAATTATGGTCTAATTTGATGACACTGTGTACCACCTCTGTACACTATTTTTACTGTACTAGATGACAGATTTTTAGTGCACTATATGATGAAAAATTCTATTAATAAGTTGTGAATGTTAGAATGTTAATGTTAGCCTTAATTTGCTTTTTCAGCTCAAGTTGTAGGGCATTGTGGTCTGTTTTGAGCAAAGCAATGCACTGTATAGTGGACTAAAGTAAACAGTAGAAATTGTGTACAGTATACAGTGAGCTAATGGTGAATAAGTGAACAATTTGAACACAGCTTTGAAGTTAGCTTTATAGTAAAAACCAAGAAGTCACATAAAGTGGTCACCTACGATTTTACCCTTACCACAATCTCAGCCAGAAGGCGTGCTCCATATGCAAGTCTGACAGATGTTTCTCTTCCCCTCTGTTTTTCCCAGTTGTTCTGTTAATATTTTCATTTTGTCTTTTTACAAAGCTGTCTGAGGATTTTTTTTTTTTTTTTGCTATATGCCCCATTAAGATTGCCTGCTTCTAGAGTTTAGTTTTTCGACTGCACTAAAGATGTCAACTGATGATGTCATGATTAAAAAAAAAAGTCTCCATTTACGGTTTGGATGGATTCAACGACTGGAGCAAGAACTGAACTCCTGCTTAACCCCTGCAAATCCCTGAAGACGGTCAGTGCAACCCTTCCCTTTCTTGGTGGGGTTATGTTATTTTGGTTTTGTTCAGTGAGCCCACATTTGGAGGCTTTTGCTGTTTCTGGGTCCAGTTGTCCAGTTGTGTGAAATCCTCCTCCAACTCAAACCACAACCTTGCATGTACTACCAACACTGAAGCTGCACCTAGCATGATGACAAACTTTTAAGGACAATGTAGAAAAAAAACAGCTATAGATAGTTATATGAAATCAAGAAAAAAAAAAGAATAAAGGAGTTCTTAGTTTACTTTTGATCTTTTGGTCGAGTTTATTTCCAGTCATGTCTTTGACTCTTTATTCTGTGTGTCTGTGAGTATGTGTCTAGCTATCCTCAACATCCATCTTACACAAGTTAGTCCATCACGGGGCCGGTTCTGTTCCTAATAAACTGGATTTTTATGTTTAAACTCTTAATTTACAGAATTTAAAGAAAACTACTAGAAACCAAAAAAATATATGTATAAATCATATTTCGAAAAAGTGCAACTTTAAATCAGTAAATTAATAAATTTTAAAAATTTTTCACAACAGTATTCCCTCCATTTTTTTACATTTGTTGATATGATTCAGCAGAAAATAATTGTCAAAAAATATGTATATCAGATATTTACTTTAGGTGATAAAAAGAACTTATAACTTATAGGCAATAAAAAAAGATTTACTTAAGATATTTTTTTAAATCAACAATGTATGAGCATGGTGTTCATACCTGCGTAAGTGGATCACTGACTTAAGGCTTCAACTTGTGGTTGATCTACACTAGTGGTCAAAAAGAACACTTGATCCCCTAATTAGTCTCTTTATTTTCATGACTATTTATATTGTACTTTCCCCCCAAGGGGTTAAAACTGTAACGAACATACATGGAATTATGTAGTAAACAAAAAAGTTAAATAACATTTTTATATTTTAGGTTCTTCAAAATAGCCACCCTTTGCTTTGCACCCTAAGCATTCTTTCCATGAGTTTCATGAGGTGGTCACCTGAAATGGTTTTCCAAAGAGTCTTGAAAGAACTTCGCAGAGGTTCATAGAGAGATGTCCAAAGATTAATATTTCAGTCATCACAGCAAAGGGTGGCCACTTTAAGGAATCTAAAGTCAGTCAGTCAGTCATTTTCTACCGCTTATTCCATTGTGGGTCGCGGGGGAGCTGGTGCCTATCTCCAGCTGTCTATGGGCGAGAGGCAGGGTACACCC
Source organism: Girardinichthys multiradiatus (assembly GCF_021462225.1). Taxonomy (NCBI): domain Eukaryota; kingdom Metazoa; phylum Chordata; class Actinopteri; order Cyprinodontiformes; family Goodeidae; genus Girardinichthys; species Girardinichthys multiradiatus. The sequence goes on from NC_061800.1 coordinate 40,686,930, forward strand.
TGGACAGGTCGCCAGTCCATCACAGGGCAACACACAAACAACCATGCACACACTCATTCAGACACCTAAGGGCAATTTAGATTGACCAATTAACCTAACAGTCATGTCTTTGGACTGTGGGAGGAAGCCAGAGTACCCGGTGAGAACCCACGCATGCACGGGGAGAACATGCAAACTCCATGCAGAAAGACCCCCGGTCAGGAATCAAACCCAGGACCTTCTTGCTGCAAGGCAACAGTGCTACCAACTGCGCCACCGTGCAGCCCAGAATCTAAAGTATAAAACATATTTTTAAGTTCTTCTACACTTTTTTTGTTTGCTACATAATTCCACGTGTTCATTCACAGTTTTGATGCCTTCAGTGAGAATCTAGGTTCAATGTAAATAGTCATGAAAATAAAGAAAACCATTAAATGAGAAAGTGTGTCTGAAACTTTTGACTGGTAGTGTATTTGGTTTCCCAGCAAGTGAAAATATGGATTTATGTGAAGGAAGTTTGAAAAGGAAAATGTTTTACAAAATCAATTAATCCAAGGGGAGAATGTTAGAATTATGATTATTGATTGATTAATCTTTATCAATAATTATAATTAAAAATCATAATTTGACAAAATGTATTTCTTAACCAAAATCCTAATTTATGAATCGAGACCAGAGATGTCTTCTGGTGTTGTAATTGTGGCTCAACGCCTTTGATAATTACAACCGTTAAATACTCAGTAATAATTAATAACTATTACCAGAGATGTCACTGTTTAATCGACCGTTTCTACCGAAACGTGTGGAACTTCAACGTTATCTTGATTGACGAATCACTCTTGCAAAAAATAAACCCAGAAACACCTTCTCTTTATCTATGTGAATATTTATTAAATCACAGCCTGATACAATCCGTTCTTCTGATTTAATAATATTCACCAACTCAAACATGCAAAGTTCTACACAAAAGGGGTATGGGGTCAAACCAGCAGTTATGGCAAAAATGATAATATGACAAAAGGGATATGGTTGTGAGTGGAGGGTGGGGTGCAGCTCCACTGTAACTCAGTTATCTTAATAAAACCTCATAAAACCTCCCCCAACTCTTGAGCAGACAAAGAGTTATAAAACTTTTGGCGGCCAGCTAGCAAGCAGTGAGGTTGAAGACAAAGAAAATGGGAAATTTCACCATGAGGTTATTTTAACAGTCCAGTCTCACAGCACACCTGCGCTTGCTCTCAGGTGTTCAGTAACTCCGCAAAACACACACACAAAGCTGGGTAACGCAGCGGCTTCCAGCACGGCACATCAAAGTTTCAATAAAAAGGTTACATGCACACATCATTCAGAACACATTAGATTAAAAAGCGAATCTCATCGCACTAAAACCTCCTCTACCCTGCCCAGACTTTCTAAGAAAGAAATAAAAATAAAAGATGGGTTTTACTTGTTGTCGTCTTCCTACTGAGCGCGGTTGTGAGCGAATGGGGGGGGGGCGAGTTGGAAGTTACTGTGCGCCCACAGTTAACTTCAGGAAAAGCGGTCAATCTTCATCCTCTGGCCTCCTTGGCGAAAGGGAAGATATGATCTGATCATCACAGTCGACTAGGACAAAACAAGGTGGCTCCTTGAAACTCCGTGTTTTTTTAGTTACGTGTTAAACACGTCTTCTATCGGCACAGTGAAATTTCTGGCCTTCTTATTCCAGAAACCTCAGTTATGAATTCTTCGTTGGCCAACGAAGGAGAATAAATGAAATCCACTCGGGACTCTTCTCCAGGTGATGCTTCAGATGTTGGTGACCGTGTCACAGTCTCCAGCTGAAGGCGTATGTTCAAAATGGGCACCTTCATATATAGCGTCCTGTGACGTCAGACTTGGGGCGCCCCGTCATATCAGTCGCAATGTCCGACGGGATCTGTAGGAACGGACTGTCCTGGATACAAAATGGCCGATGCCGTTGGAAAGGCATAGTGACGTCCAGCAACGTGCAAATGGTCCAATATTCAGCACACAAGTGGTCCAACATTGAATATCACAAAATCTTTAAATTAATCAAACTTAAAACTACAGGGTCAGCATGTTGTACTTCAAATCTAAGGGAGCTTCTACTCCATATTTTATTCCGGAAGCTCCTCTTACGAGACAAATCTACACCAGCTGGCATTCGAGAGTCCCAAAGTTACAATCAGTAAATAATTATTAAAAACATTTAAATGTAGATCAACTTTTTATTAAAACTATGAAACATTTTGGTTTCACATATGTTAACATTTTAAATCTACAGCAAAGATAAAGCCTTTAGTGCTTTACAGATGATTTATCAGGTAATCACTTGAGTCAGGTTTGAAAGACTGACATTGAAAAACATAGAAGTAAGATGAAGGAGTAAATTACACACCTGGTAAACCATCACATACATGTCAAAAACATAGCATTTTGGAGTCATAGCTTGTAAAAACCTAGATTTATTTTTTTTTTTTTTGATTAGTCATTTTTTATCAATGAGGTCCAAGGCTTTAAGTTTGGACAGCCTCCTCTCCATCACCCTAATCTTTAACTCCTTCCCTAGATTCTCTGTCAGGTCCTCTGTCAAAATTTGCGGGTGTCTTGCTGCAGGAGGGACGGGTGTACTTCACAAAATTAATGGTATTATGAGAAACAAATATGTGGAAATACTGAGGCAACATTTTTAGACTTCGATCAGGAAGTTAAGGCTTGGGCACAAACAGCTGTCCAAATAACCAAATCAGAATTAAATAGATAAAACACAAAAATGTCTGGGCATAGCACTGTGCTAAGTGTTGTGAAAAATGTATATTTCAACTGCAGCCCTATGTGTCTAACATTAATTTTTTATTTTCACCAGTTTTAACAGGAAACATACACTGGTTTTGATTTCTCTGTCGGCAGTAGAATCCATAATATGTCACTAGAGTATGTATAAACTCTCATTTTCAATAAATTAGAATGTGTTCCAATGAGGCTCGTTTATCAGGTTAAAATCACCTTTTAAAAATAACTTTTAAGCAGGTATTAAACATACTTTTCATTAAGCCCATGTTTCTGTATTAAAAGATGTTTTTTAATGGTCTGACTTAATATTTTCATCTTAAATGTGGAGTTTTCATTAGCTGTAAGAGGAAAATCATCATAACTAACAGATGAAGGCTTGAAAATGTCACTATGTGATTAATATACATATATATTAATTTGGAAGTGCCATTTTGAAAAAATAAGTACAAGGTTGAAACATTGTCAACTTGTGAAACAAAGGACAAGTGGTGAAAATGCTGTGCAGTACAACACCATGATGAACATCTGGTCACCCTGACCTCATTAACCTGTCACTGTGTTTGCAGGAGAGGTCTCTGATGGCATCACCAATTTAATTAGGCAAACAAGATATTCCATCTCTAAAATAAACTCGGCGTCCACCATCACCGCAGCTACACCTTTGTTCTTTAATAAATACTGATTCTGCAGCGTTCCATTGTGAAATACATTTTTCGAGCATATATTTGAAGTTTTTTGTACTATAATCTGTGGAGCAGCTTTTTGTGGCTATGGTGACTTTTACAGAAACTAATTGCACATGTGTTGGCTGTCAATCAGACTCAGTGTGAAGACTGGATTAGTCAGACAGAGGCATCTCATGCATTTTACTGCTGGTTTTAATCTTCAGGTCTGACTGCGAGTGAAGGAGGTCATCAGGGTTCCTCTGTGTGTTTATGGAACTCATTTGAAGAGTAAATAAAAGGTACGCAACCATGCTTCAGATATTTGGGATCAAACGCTTTTAAATTTTCCTAACTTGAGAACTAAGAAAACTTAACAGCTAGCTCATTTGTTCTCACTGTGGTTTTACTCAGCGACTAATGATTAGTTAATTCAGATCAAACTTAGAAACTGATATAGAACAATTTACTATAACCTAACTGATGCTGAACTATTGATAAATATTTTTGTATTTGTGAAAGACAAAAAGGATGAAATACAGATAAAGCATTTTAATACAGAAATCTACAATGAGTATATTTCCTATTTTCAGAACAAATTTTCTGGCAGTTTTTGTTTGTTTTTGTCCAGATTTAGATTTCAGTCACAAGATAATAAACAAATAATAAATTAGGCTGTTAATGAGTCCTTAATACATTTGTATTTAAAATAATGCTAAATAATTACTATTAGAGAATGGCTATTTTGTCCAGATACAATCCAGTATTACCTAAGCTTTTCTTTTTTAATAACTAAGGTGAGAAAACTGTAGGGAGTAGAGAGGAGGGAGCTACAGCACACCCTAGTGGATGACAGAGAAGTGCATGCAAAAATTACAAATATACGTTATTTAAAAAAAAAACTGTGTGCAGCGTATATATTTAAATTATATTCTATCAGTTTATGTGTGATGTGTTGCTCCTGTTTTGTTGCTTTTGTAATCCTACAGTTGATACATAAACATCCGCTGCAAAAATAGACACATTGATATTTAAGTGTGTTTACAAATCCATAAAAAATAATAACCAGAGCATCATCTTTAAAACCGTCAGATACAAAACGTATGACAGCTGCTGGTTGAAAAACTCTTCAACAACTATAAAGTGCAGCTGGTAGCAATCGCTGGGTGTAGAGAAGGAACCCATCGCTTGAGTTACCACAGGAATAAACTGGATATTTATTTTTTTGAAGCACACCTTCGTTTTCATGTGTTTTCATAGGACTTTCAAGATATCCCACTGTGGATTTTATTGAAAAAATTGATAATTCTCCCAGATTTCCTCAAGTACTCTCTTCTTTTTTCTGTAGCAGTCCTGGACTGTACATTTTAGGTTAACATGAGATTCTAAATATCCTTTAGATTTCCCTTTATGGACCTATTTTGATAGCGACAACAGCTCGGTCAGTCCTTGTCTTAATTTGGCCCTAAAAAACACATTGAAAATGAGACTTCTTCAACCCCTACATTTCATCAAAATTCCGTCAAAACAAATATGTTGAAAGTCGTCCTTGTTTAGCCAGTTTAATCAATTGTAGCAACTTTTTGCCACATTTTACACCAGTAACGTCTTTGTTTAGACATGTTTATTATCAGTCGCATTTAAAAGGAAGCAGAACTCTTCTTTATTATGTCTTTGCAAGGAAATTGTAGTTGGAAAGATTGTCTGAAAGGTTGGTAGCCTCCTTGTTGTGCTGTGATAATCGTTAGCATGAAGAGGGTTTTACCCTTTCATCTGCTGATGGTTTAACTTGGTCAATACTCCCCCACAAACCTGAACAGGAAGAAGCAGCTATTAAACATAGAGGTATGGATTTTTCATTCGGCTGTTTCGGACTGCACAGCCTCTCTGAAAGTCCCGCATCACCTCCCTCTTCATCATCTTCCCATGTCTTAGTACCTTCCATCTGGTGTTTCTCAGCTGGAACCCAGCTGTGTGGTTCTTACAGACTATAGCGGAAAGCATGAATGTCTAAATGTATCTTTGAAGTTGTAGCAAAGCACACACACAATAGATGTGAACAGAAACCGGCAGAAGTGTCTTTTTGCCAGTCTTTCCAAATGACCTTGCAGGACCATAGATTTAATCAAAGCAAGTTCGAATCTAGTGGCAGAGAGCTGAGATAAGTTAGATGCCCTACATTATTCAAATGTAACAAAACGTGTGTCAATGTTTCTGTTTGAGCTGCAAAGGTTTCTAATTGTCCAACCAAAAATTTGAAGATATTTCAGTAAAGAGGTCTTCTAAAGTTCACAGTTCCCCAGTGGTTACAACAAAAGTTACGTCACCATTTTTAATCATTTTTACTTTCTTGCTATTGTGGTTCCATGTCATTTGCCTTCCTGTCATTGTCCATTCCTACTTAATGGCTGTTTTGAGCATAACTTTGAGGATAACTGATCGTTTTGTGTAATTCACACTCATCTTTAATGTTCATGATAAAATCTCAGCAGTACAACATTTTGGGATATTTCCAGAAACCAAAAAGCCGGGAAACTGAACAATATGTTCTTTTTGGTGATATATATCTCACTGAGCTATAACATAAGATTTTACGTCATTTTCCATATATGGTAAGGGTGAGAGTTTTCACGTTTTCAAATATGATTAAAAAAATGCATTTGTGATTTGTATGTTTACTCTATCTGGGCAGGTAAACTATCAGATCAGTAATAAATAACATATAGTTGCTATAAACACTGAGCTCCCTGAAGTTTATCACCCTGCTGACAGGATGAACGCTCTAAAAGCAGATTCAGTCAGTGATCAACATTTTAATAATGCAGAAACCATCTGCTGTTTCTTAAGATGCTGTCTATGCACACCTTTTATAAAGTCTATTCATTACCAGACAATTAAAGCAGACGTTGTTAAAGGATTTAAGCCAAATAGTTAGTGTTTAGCCCCTCCAGGAAACATTCAAATCTTCTCCATGGGCCCAGAAAAAAAGCTTCACCAGTAAACATTTAAATATGCATTGCCTTACTTTATTAGCATGTTGCTGCAGAGTGTCAGTACAGTAAAGAACAGAGAAACTGGTCTGGGCCTGCTGGCACAGGAGGGCAGTGAGGGAGAGGCCAGCAGCTTGTGCCCCTGAGAGAAATGACAAATCATTAGCTCTGGTCCAGGAGTAAATGGGAGCCACACTCCTCCAAGGCCCACATTTCCATTTCAATTTTCTGCTCAACAGAGTTGATGTATGTGGCGAATCAAACGGCAAGACCAGTCTCCACCTCGGCTGGCTCGAGCCTCCTGATATTCACTGGTTAGAGTATGTATGTGACCTTGTGTGTGTGTGTGTGTGTGTGTGTGTGTGTTTTCTATAGTGATAACACTACAGACTGAATACAAAGCAAACATAATGTCTCTGTGTAAAATATTGTTAACAAAAGAAAAAGGATGTCCATGTGTCCGTTGAGGGGGCATCATGTGGCTTGATGCAAGATAAGCACAGAGCATAATATACCAATGAATAAAAACCACATGGTAATTCTGCATAGACAACCATGCTATAATAAAAGCCTTGACTTGTGTGGTAACTGCATATTTAATGGAAGGTTGTGACAGTACTGCCAGCACCATGAGTCTCACTTGGCTGATGTAAGAAACTGTTGAAATGTTTAATAAAACAGGAACATGCATAGATAATAAGTGTAAAAAAAATAAAGTTGTAACACAGATGGATGCTGCCAAAGCAAAAGGACATAATGAGCTGCAGTGGGACCACAGCAACTTCAGAACTAATGACACTGCAGATAAAACAGCATTTTAAGAAAATATATGATTTCATTCCTACAGAAGCAGTCTTAATCACTAGCAGATCTACATTTTTAAGTGTGGTTATAAATCAGTCAGAAATAAAATGTAAAATAGACTCCTAAATACTCATTTTTAATAATATACTAATAATTCATTTTCATTCATTCTACTAAAATAGCAAAAAATATGTAATCTAGACCAATTCAATCAAATTATTACACATTACAGTCATATTTAACTGAGCATGTAATGCCAGTTGGTAAAAAGTTATATATAGTCAAGTCATTGAATCTGCAGCAACACCTTATTCTCAGCAAGCATGTAGTGACCATTGAAAGGAACAACTCCCTTATTAACTGGAAAAAACCTCCACCATAACCAGGTTGAGTTTGATTGGCCAATTGCTGCGGCTGGCCAAAGAAAGTATACCCTGTTTATGGCAATGACATCTACCCATGGCTTAGTCCGAGAAAGAAATACAGCAAAATGTAGGACCAGGAGTATATTCTATGAGACACATAAAGTTCTTATTTTACTGGCAGCAATAGTTTCATTGCTGAGTCTGTTTAGGAAAGCGAATCAGCTTAACACTGAGTCACTGAGTGAGGGTGTACTTTCTATGAGATAAAAAACTAAAAGCAGTATGACTGCTGATGGCAGCAACAGCTTGAGTACTAAACGAGCTACAGCCAATCACAAATACAAAGACTCAAGAGTGCTTTCTATGGGCCAGAACATTTCTGTGTTTTTTCTTGGTAATAACACGAGGATAGAAGCAGCAATCTGTGACTCTTTCCAGGAAAGGAGATACAACTGAATATAAAGGCATGAGGCCAGGTGTTCTGTCTGTAGGAAAGGTAAACAAAGAGAATACACAATGTTGATAATAACAAAATCTCCATCCGTGGCATAGTCCAGAAATAACATACAGAATCAATGAGCGAATCACAGGAGTCCTTTCCAAGAGAAAAAAAAAAAGAAAGTACAGAAAGTTGTTGTCAACAATAGCTCCATCAATGACTTAGTCCAAGAAAAAAAGAAGTTCAATTAATGACTGTTCAGGAAAGAGAAAAATAGCTAATCACCTGAGCAGGAGTACTTTCTATGAGTAAATAAAAACAAAGAAAGTACTCAAAGTTGTTGGCAACAACTTTACCATTAACGACTCTGTCCAGGAAAGAGATGCAGCTCAACATCGAAGCAACTGGCCAAAAGTACTCTCTATGGGTTAAAGAAAATGCTTTTTTTGTTTTTCTATGAAAGTACATAAGGTCAAAGGCATCAATAGCTCAGCAGATGACTGTTAAAGAAAGACACAGCTAAACACATAGACACAGTTCCAGAAGTTCTTTCCGAGAAAAACAAAACATGAATGTTTAGAAAGTTGATGGCACAATAGCTCCGTCAATGACTTAGTCCAAGATTAAACACAAAAGTTAACTCAATGACTGTTTAGGTAGGAAATACATAAAAAACAAACAAAAAACACCTGTACTTTCTATGAGTAGCAAAACAGTGGATTACAAAAAATGAATGGCTAATCAGCAGCCTTCCTTTTGTCTGAGATTGGCTCAAGGACAAGAACGTGTCCAGAAGGAAACACGTGTTCCTTCTCCCTCAAGTTACTATCTGTCCTGGGAGATCCAAAGGGGTTCTCAGGTCAGAAGGGATAACCTCCCAGTGAGACGTAGAAGCTCCAACGAGGAACTTAAATAAGATGCAGACACCATCTCAACTGACTTCTTCAAGGTGGAGAAGAAGTGTCTGTACCATGAGCACCCTGTGGACATGGAGCTCTTTACCCTTTCTGTAGAACTGAGCCCAACTAATGTATGCAAGGTTCTTTTGGTCATGATCCATATGTTGCAACCACATATGATGGCTGGCACATGGATGGATCAGTCAATGATAGTGTTGCCTTTTGACTCCTGAACCTAACAGATCACACCTGGAAGGAGCATTCCATCCAATGTACTGGTGTTTTATTTTCATTCTTCGTTAACTTCTTTAGAGGTTTAGATTGTCTTCCTTAGGAATGTAAGAAAAATCAAGGTAAAATTGTCACAATTTGAGGAAATGTTTCAAATCAACTAAATAGATGCAAACTTTTTAAGGGAAATATTGACTGCAGACATCATAAAATCATAAATGTTGTAAGTGTCCTTTAAACAGGTAAGAAAAATATGGTCGTCATGGAAAACTCTCTCTCTTTTTCACAAAACAAATCCACCGTAGGATTGTATCATGTGAATCAAGTTAATTCCAAACTTTTTGTCATCCATAATCTAATATTTAAAAATTCAAACCAAGTAACACCGTGGCGTCAAAAAGTTGACTTCACATCAGTATGGTCTTTGGGTAATTGCTAAACCATCTCTGTGGCACAGTGATATTTTGCAATTTACTCAGAAGTAATCCCGAGCATTGCTGTGTGTGAGAGGAGAGCAGATAGGCTAAGTGTGGAGGAGAAAAGTGTCAAGAGGAGACCCAGATTGAGCTTATCTGTGAGCTCAGGCTTTCCTTTGTCAGAACAGCTCCTTTACTGATGAAGGCTCTTTGAACCTGACAGAATAATTAAAATCCAAGAGAAAAAAAGCTGACATTTGCAATTTGACCTGTCTGACTTACAAGGCAAAATTGGCACCGTTTCCTGTAGATTGCATTATAATAGTATTCTGCCCCCGTGTGAGAGTGTGTGTGAGGAAAAACTGTATTAAAGTATGGGTTTAGGAGTGCCTGTGTGTACTGTACATATTGGTTTTATGAGGTGTGTATTCAAGAGTGTGTGGGAAGGAATAAAAGAGTAAGTTTATGGCATATTACCAAGTCATTTCTTCATTAAGGAGCTGTTTTCCGGTAAGCGGGCGCTATTTGAATAGCTAAATTGTCCGAGCAATGTGCAAACAAGAACTAATAGCCTAGTGTCCTTGTCACTGGCAAAGTCAAACTAAAGATTTCTAAACTTAGGTGAGTGTCTCTGTGTGTTTGATGGCTTGGTCTGAAAGAATATTTCTATAAATTTGATGTCCACATGTGTGGTAAAGCATATAGTTGTAAACTAACAACAGCAAGTTTATTTAAAACAAAACTCTGGCCTTAAACTTTAAAACCAAAAAAAAAAAAAATCAAACGTTTGTTACATAATTAAGTCATAATCAGCCTTTCAATTGATTTCATAATAGAAAAGCAATTTTAAAAGCACCTTTTGGCAACAAAAAAGCATTTGTACTGACACCTCTCTTTAGGGTTGTTACTTGATAATGTTAAAGGTCCAATGCTTCTGGAAGTAAACATGAGAAGAAGATGGATTTCTCGTCACCTGCTAAAAACATCAGTTGGAAATATGGGTTTAAGGAACGTGTCTCAAGGTAGCAGGCATAGGGCAGAACATGTTGTAGGTGATTCTACAGTTTACATTAAATCAGTTACCATGTCCTCGAAATAATCTTCCTGTATGTTTGGCAACAAAAAGGAGTTTCATTTGCAGTTATTTTTTCCTGTGTCTGAGCCAAATGAATTAGTGTTTGACTGCTTTAGGATTCACAAGGCATGAACTGCAGCTGTGGTCAGAGCTTCAAGAGCCACCCCACACAAACGTATCCACTATGTTCTCTGTGTTGAACCACTCCTGATGGTGTTGAATACACAGCACTGTGTGGCTATCACATCAAAACATTTTATATGATGAAACTTAGCCTCAATCCCTGTTTTTCTCACTTGAATAACAATTTTTTTTAAAAGTGCCAAATAAACGAGGTATTATTAATTTTCCCAAAGTGGAATGACAGCTTTGGAAAGTGGAGAAGAAGAATTTGGAGACATCATTTCTCTCCCAGAACACTGAAACAACAGTGCAGAGAACACAGGGAGGGAACTGTCAGAGTTGAGATGCTGGGGCAGAAAACACATTTGTTATGAATCCAGCAGTGCGAGCATTCGAAACCCATTGGGAAAAAAAACAGAGGGAGGCAGTTTTTAAAAAATCTCTACAGGTCTATTTTGAGATTTTTTAAACAGCATGAAGGAAAACCAACTGCTTGGTGAGCTCTTTTAGCATGTGTTAAAAAAAGCTTTTTTACTTTTGTGAGGAATTTAGATGGAGTAGAGAGAGAAATGTCTGCTTTGTACTGCACACAGTTAATTACATGTAAGACATTTGGGTAAAACAGCTGAGCTGTTTGGGTTTCTTCTTTAAAAATGATCTGAACATTTTCAAGGAAAACACAACTTATACATTTACTGTGTGTGCAGTTCTTGCAGTCATTTCTGCATTTCTTAGCATGTGGTACCTATTTGACAGGCTTCATGAAGCCTTCTGTGACTAGTAAAGAAAATCCAAGCAGTTTTATAACAGATTTTCTTACCTAACTTGTCATGTATGCCGTTCAGCTGCACTAAGGTTTTACCTGTTAAAATTAATCAAAGCTTATATCATCTCTTTGATTTTTGATCGTGTAATTATGTTAATTGAATCAGATCTCTGAGAAACAGTCTGCCTATTTTGACCAGCTATAACACACTGCCACCTAGTGTTGGAAAAATGCCAACATCTGTAATAATAAAATCTATTCTGTTTTCCAGGTTTTTGTCCAATGAAAACTATTTCTTTATCTGTTGTCATTAAAATGAAAGTTAAAATGTAACTTTGGGAACTCTAAAAAGGAAATACTTTACGGCGCTGTTGTTTCAGTTTTGTTTGATTCATAAGCTTTCAGAAAGTCTCGAAAACATGAAGGTTGGTGGTAAATTTGCCTTTTGCTTGTGTTAACAATCATTATAAAAATAAAATGTTAAGATTTTAAAATGCTAGGGTAAAAAAGGCTCAACTTAAACATTAGCTTTAATTTGAAAGCAATTTATTTAGCTGTGTTTAATGATACAACACAATGAAATCTTCTGTATAAAACTTGACAATTGAAGTTGTTTTTCCACCTTTTTCTGAGGTATGCAGCACGTTCTTTGCATGAAGAAAGTGCTGCTGCAAACCAGCAACCAAAACATTACAAACACATGAATAAAATAACACTTTCATCCCTTTAATGTTGGTTTTAATGAGCTCTAAAAGCCCGTGTAACACTTCAGTGCTGGTCGTTCTGCAGGAGCATCCATCTGGTTGGAGTGGAGCCGCATCAGAGTTCACTGTGGAGCAGGAGTTTGGCTTTCTTCATGTTTGCAGCCACTGCCAAAGTAGAGAGGACAGGAGCAAAGACATCAGGGCTCCAGTACTGTTCTGCTATCAGAACAGTTCTTAAAGACAAGCTGCAGGTATATCTGCTGTGCAACAGTTTGTAATAACCCCTATTTTTTGGAGACTGCAGATTTGTCAACAGGTTTTAGACGCGAAGGTTCAGCCTGTTAAAACACTGTGTCAACAAACAGCTAACTCCTGGTTTGAGTATGAAATAGTTTGCTTACTATTGCTACTCAGAAATAAACTGTTGCATCACTTTTTATTCCTTTTAAACAAAACCTGGAAAAAGGTTTGTAAGTTTAACAGATATTTCAAATAGGCCTGGAGCCAGATAAAGCTAGATATCTAAATGTGGGTTCCTTTGGACAAGAAAACAAACCAAACTATGAGATTCCAGCATTTTTCTGATTTTCTACTTTGAAAAGGCAAGATGTATGCTGAGTGTTGCTTAAATATTGAACTCCGAATGTCTAAACCTTTAAAGTGTTCCATGTAAAGATTACTCTACGGATTGGACACATTGACGCTCTCTGCATATTTTAAGTTTTCTCCAGCCAATCAAACTGTGTCTGAGTGAGGGGTAGAAGGCTAATATTTGTGGAGCTCAGTCTGTGCGCAGACAAGAGAGCAAATCTTGTCTGCACAGAGTAAGAGTTAACGGTCACTCACAGTGCTCCATGTCATCCGGGCTGTAGGTGTAGAGACGGTCAGTGTGTTGCCCCACAATGTCTGCACGCACAGTCAGAGCTGGATCTGCAGAATGACACACATGATCAGCTATAGACAGAGGTCTTTTTTATATTGGCAAGGTTTTTATTTTGTTCATTAGTTTATGATTCTGTGACAGGTAGCAATATAACATGATAAACAAAGAATGCTGGGAAACTATGAGTAAATGCACTATTAGTTGGACATTTTAATCCTCAGAGCAAAAACCTGAGCTATTTCATGTTTCTTGCATATACACAGTTGTGAAACAATTATGTGACCCTATGAAAGTCTGTGTTTTGTTTTTATATTTGGACAAATAGATATTTATTATCATTTCTGACAATACCTATAATAATATAAGTAAACAATAAAAAAAGACCTTTAAAAGTTCCTGTAAAATGTAATAATTTAAAAATAGGACAATCCCAGATTTGCTTACAACTTGAAATGGCTAGGGTGCACATGGTTAAACAATCATCTCAGCATTTTGAAGAAGGTTTGGCTTGTTTAAACCTCTGACATTTAGTCTGGTGTGCTCTTGAAAGTTGAAGTGAGGGCCTTGGAGCCTTCCACTCAGAGAGTCTGAAGCCTTAAGAAAAAAGGTTGTAGCAACTTGTCTGGTTTCAGGAATTAAAGAGGTCACAAGGGAATTTGAAATCATCCATTCCACTGTATGAAAAATATTCTACCGGTAGAGGACATTCAAACCAATCACCATCATGCCCAGGTCTGAGTGTCCAAGTATGTTTACTTCAAGAGCAGACCTGAAGATGCTGAAAGAAGTCTCCAAAAACCATAAAATGTCATCACTGGACCTACAGCAGACTCTTACTACTGTTGACATTAAAATGCTAAATCAGCTTAGAAGGTGTGCAAGGAGGAAACCATTGCTCTCTAAGACAAACATGAAGACCTTACTAATGTTTGCCAGAGAGGGCGTTGATCTGAAGGTAAGGACTTCTAGAATAAGGCTTTTGGGCAGATGCATCTTAAACTGATTCCACAAAAAAAAGATCATAAAAGCTGTGAAGCATTGAGGTGGAAGTATCATAGTTTGGGGATGTTTTGCTGCAGCAAAACCTGGCCAGCTCACCATCATAGAATCCACTGGAAATTCTATTGTGTATCAAAGGGTGCTTGTGTGAGCATCTGTTAAAAACCTAAGCTGAAGCAGGACTGGACTATGCAACATGACAAACACCCAAAGCATGCCAATTCTGGGTCAAAACAGCATTGTCAGTGTTATTCACAAAACCCATTTCCACTTCTGTAATGGCAGCATTAATGTAGCAATGCCCAGCAGAGATGGTAGAAGAACACCTTCTGCTTTTAAACCCAAATCCTGTCCAGGGATTTTTTAGGCAGGGCAACATTTTACACATGTTACAAAAGCATGGTTGCGGATTAGGAGGGTTCAGCTAATTGACTGGAACATTCCAACAAAAAAGATGTCTTCAATAAACTCTAACTGTCACACACCTGGATACATTTTGCAGCAGGTTTCCTTCATGTTTTAACACATTTTCAAGTGTTTTAAGTTGAACGTATCATTACAAAATAAAAAAAAACTTTCAGTCCCAAATATTTTAGTAAGGGGATGCCAGACTGTATGTATTAAAAGCATTAAATATCTCCATAGGCTCTGCAATGAAACGAATTTCAAAATCAATGAGAGTGCTGTATTGTTCCGACATTCAGGTTGTGGGACAGGAATTTCCAAAGATAATTCACACATGAAATATTGTAATAACACAAAATAGATCAAATGTATTATTTTCCTTCTCATCAGGACCATAGTCTTATGATTCTACTTAAATGTTGCTACTTTCAGGGTCATGTCAACACCTAATTAAAAAACTCACATATGCATATCTGAATATGTCAGAGCCTTAATTAACATCAGTGAGTCAAATAATATTCTTCGATGAGAGGATTTACCAACAAAGAGGATTCGGGGAACATAATAACCATCAGGTGCCAGATTCTTGTCTCCAGTTTCCTCCTGTAGAATAATCACAACAATGATAATAGCTGGCTTTAATAAGCTTATGTTCATTTGGGACAACAAAAGAGTGTGAAAGCATTGCAATTAAGTACTTTAATAACTGCAGAACCATCCACTGTACACTACTGTAAATTGATGTTCTAACATATTGTATCAATTACAACCTATTCTGATAAGCTTTAGGATTTTTAAAATGTGCATTTTCTCCTCAGAATATGTAAAATGGATTTAATTACCACCACGTTGAGCATGATGAAGTCCTCTTTGGCCATTTTCTGGATGGATTTATCAGCAACAAATGCCTCCTTCAGAGCTGTGGAAATAAGTTGGTTTAGTCTGGCTATAATAGTTATGACAGTAATACTGTGTATGTTCTGTCTCCATGCAACACAAATGATAAAAATACTCTAACCTGTTAATGTAAGTGGATTCTAAATCCCTTTTTCATTCAAACCAATGCATTTTCACAGTTCAGTTTGTTTGTTTAGGCTAGTTTTTCGTAGTCTGTGTTGAATAGGGGCCTGAACAACAACCCAAGTTTATCTTGCCAGGATGGTGAGGGGACTTTGAGAACCATGTGGCTTCTTGGGATCACCAAGTCTGTTTGGGATGTATGCCAAAAAAGCCTTTCACATCCTACCATCACAAATATAGAGATGTAGACAAACACTGCAGCTGGGTTTAGTATGGCCATTATAATTAAAATGGGACAGTATCATGGAGGATCTGTGATGATGTTGGCCTGTTTCTCTATCAAAAAGCCCCTGGAAGCTTGTTAAGGTTTAGAGCAACATAACCTCTTCACAAATATCAACAGAGATGATCAACAGAGCTTGATCAAAGATTAACGGTCAAATTTAAAGCAGAACTGTGAATAAATGTGACGCTGGTGATTTTGTTTAAAAACAATCTTAACATGGGATCCCTTCCTGAATAAATGCAGTCAAATTAATAACTTTAGAGTGAGAGTTTGCTCCATCAATACACAACTGACTTTAAGGCCTTTTACATCTCTTTACTAGAGATGCCACTAAGCGTGTAGTTCAAAGAACAAAACTAAGAACTTCTGCTTTGTGGCTGGGATTTCACTGAGCTCACCTTGAGAAAACCAGCTGAGTGATTTATAGCTAAGAATCCTACCTACTTCATTGCCTGCACAGCAGGTATTCAGGGATACAAGCACTTAACTCCAAGTGAAGTCAAAGCGGCCACGCGAACAATGGAGGGTGTGTGCAGATCTACAGCTAGACACGTAACATTTGTTTTATTGAAGAAAACCAAAGCAAAGTTACTGCGGTACCTTTACTGTGTGGACAGTTGTCTAGATGATGAATGACCATCAGTGGTTTCTGACTGGGAAAGACAAACCACAGTGAAACAACTCAGTAGGTTCTTCAGCACAAGAAGCACACCGATGGTGTAAATGCAATAAATTTACTGACAAAATGAGCAGCAATGATACATTTTAAATGATTAATGAGAAGTAAAAGCCATCTGTTTACCTGTGTGATAAGAAAAGGCTACCATGCATTAGACATCTTATTAGACAACATTTTTTAAAAACTTAGTCTTACCTCTTGGCTATTTCTGACAGGCCCTCCTCATAACTTTTGACCCATTTAATATTTTTTCCCCATCCTAAAAGAAAAAACACTTAAAAATTAACTTAAAAATGACTGACGCCAAATAAGTCTTCCAAATGTTTTACACAATGCTGACCAAAATTGCTAACCAGCAACCAGCAATTTTCAGACTTTAGTTGTGTTTTGTGATAAAATCTTTGAATATTTTTGGGAAATGTGTTTGCTGGACTGAACTTCAAAAAGATAGCTGACCCACCTCTGGACTGGGGCGCAGTCTGGGTCTTCCCTTTCTTTTTTTGTGCCTCAGCATTGGCACAGAGGCTGATGAACAAAGCAAGCAAGACCCAGCGAAACATCGCTCCCGACCTGTGAGAGAACCAGAGTAATGATCGGCTGTTAAATACATGACAAGCACACCTCAAAGAGAGAACACTCGTTTTAAAAGGTTACAATCACATAGCTCGCTTCGGGTTACCTTCAAAGATATTCAGCGTCGAGTCACAGAATAAGTCAGACAAGCCTGGGATTCATGTGTCGGTGAACACAGCAGGAATTAAAACAATTTGAAGCATTTCCTTAAAATGAATTTGATAAACTGCTTCTCCTAATACTGTATAAACAATCATTTTCTTTTAGAGGGTTCTTGTGTGTATCAGGATTGCACGTTTCTACTTTCAAACTGGCACAGCCATCATTTATGCTCTGATTTAAGATAATAATCTGCTTTACAACAACTGAGTTCCGAAATTGACAAGTAAAGCAATTACTGTGCAAATTCTCAAAGTCCAACATTATTCATCTTTTATTCAGTACATCTATGTTCTAAAAAGCAAAACACATTTTTACACACAAACAATTTAACTCAAACTTTCCCTACTCTTGTCTGAAAATACTTGAATGTCTTACCTTGTCAGCATGAAGCAAGAGTCTGTGTCTGCTCACCTCTTTGGTTTCCCTTTTGTCAGCTTTTTAACTGAACTTGCCAAACAGGTATACATAATAGTTTGCTATGAGTATGAGACAAAGAACATATTACTCACTGAGATACATTTATATGCATGTGTGCTCACAAACACACCCAGCAATCCTCATTTGGCTGTTTCGCGAAAACTAAACACAGCATAGTAACTATCAAGCACGGCAGTGGAGGGGTGATGATATAACCTGGTTTTGCTGCCACGGGACCTGAACAACTTGCAGTCAATGAGCCGACCAAAAATGCCTCTGTAGTCCATAATCAAATGTGTCAGCCAGGCTAGGTCACAACCCCAGTCACTACAATAGCAAGAGTGAAAAGTTGAAAGCAAAAATAATCATGGTATGTAAAAAGTCCAGTTAAAATTTGGTCCCTGACCCCGTTTTTATTACTGTATCACTGCCATTTATGAATTAATGGCAGCAAACTATAGGGCCAAAATAGGTCAGAATTAACTTTTTGCACACAAACAATGAGTTTCACTTCAGTTCCAGTTTGCTCTCAATGAAGACATATGAAATGTAAATAAATAAAAAGGGAAATAAAACAAAAAAATGTTTTGTTACTGCAGTATATAGCCAATACATACAGTTTTTCTACTAAAGAGAAAGACATGACCGAATTAGTGCAAATGTGTCATGAGTTATTCTGAAATATTTTAATTGTTTGTTATATTTATTATTTGTTTTTCTATGTCTGTTTTTAACTCCCTGTACAGCAGTTTAACTGAAAGTGCTTTATAAATAAAATTATTATTACTATTATTTTTATTAAATATGCATTTTATCAATCTAGGCTCTTGCTAAGGGTCTATTATGCCCAAAAGTGTCCTCCATGCCATGTCATTGTCAGACACACACACACACACACACACACACACACACACACACACATATATCCCCAAAAGCCACATCACCCTTCAAAATTGCTAATTTTACAAAATACTTTTTTTAATTTTTACAATTTTTGATTTTTAAAAAGCATGTTGTTTGCATCCTAAAGATAAAAGAATAACTTAAGCTTGCATTGATTTATTTATTACTGTTACGTTTCAAAACATTACTCAACTTTGTGATTTTTGGCCAAAGTTATTAAGAGTCACAGTGGAAGGTCTAAAGAGCCACTCCAGGCTCTTTAGACTTTAGGTCTTTAGGTTGCAGACCCCAGCTTTAGGATATACCTGCTAAAGGTCATTTCACAATGATTTTAATCATGTTCAGTGGTCTATTTGTTTTTATACCCAGTGACTTTGTGAGCAAACAGATTCAAACAGTCTTGAAAAGTCTGAAAAAATATGGAATTTGCTTTTAACATTTTTTAAGTAGTAGATATGAAAATAACAACGAAAATCAAGTATGGATTTTTTTTTTCCATGTCATTCCTTTATCTACTATCTAAAAAAAACATGTGAATTGTTAGAAAATTGGGTTTTTTACATTGATTTATATAAAAATTACATCTTTTATCTCTGATGTTCTGCACTAAGTAAAGTTAAGCTTTTATTGAACTCTATGATTGTTTGGCTTCAAGTTACTGACTATAAACTTCTTGGTAAAGTCAAAACCCATGAAAAGGTGATTTCTCTGCTTTTTAACCCTCTTAGATCAGGGTTTGAACTGGGAACCTGACAAATAACATTGGAATAACTAGAAATATTGTTAGGAAATGAGAATGTACACATAATTATTTTATTATGTTTTGACATGTACAACAGTTAATTATGTCTTTAGACATATGGGACTAACAGGACTTATAGTATTTTAGATTAAATATTCTTCCATTTTGATCCAAGTATAATGGAGGCACCTTTTTCTTTGGAGGTGTTAACTTTCTATGACTGACTTCTTTTGTTGACAGCTCGAAAGGAGGCAGGAAAGGAGATTGAGTCAGTCTCAAGTTCTCAAAAGGCCAAAGCCTTATTTATTTTTGAACACATAAATATGAGCAGCGCTGGACTCAATCCACAGAAAGAGCAAAGTGATTAGAGTACAATGCATATTTATCTTCTTGGGCATGCACCACGATCTAATTGGTCATATGCTAATACTGTGGGCAGGCCAGTCTCTGCACACATGAGTTCACTGGACTGTTCTACAAAGGTGTGTGAGTGTTCCCACCAGGTGTGTATCTAATTGCAACAGACCTACTGATAGAAGGCCTTGAGAGTACAATCCTGCTGTTTCTCAGCTCTAAGAAGATTGTAATAATACAAAAAGAAACGTAAAACTTACAAAGTGCTGAGGCACAAACTAACCAGTGTGTCTCTAGTAACAGTTATTAACCAGTAAATGACTAGTTTAAACACAGTAAATCACACCAAGTCAGTTCTAACAGAGGTAACAATTGATAAGACAATTATTTCAAGCACACCTGCCTCTCCTTTATAGAAATATCGTCGTTAATTGAATTGAGTGGAAGGGTTTCACTGTCTCACAGCCTTATGTGATATGACTTTACTGAAATAAAGTTAAGCAAATATTTTGAGCCAGGCCACAAACACATAATTTATTTTGGTTATTAAGTCAAATGATTAAGCTAACGCGACATTAATATGAATAATTCACCACAAAAGCTACAGCCGCAAAATGTGGCAAAACCCAGCTTTTGTGTTGCTGCAAAGCATTTTGGTAATCAGTGTACCTAGCTAGCTAGCTGTTAGCTGTTGCTATGGAGACAGAATGCATTGAGACCGTAAGCCATTTCCGCATGCGCACTCTTCGTTGTTGCGATGCACTGTGGGATTGGTGTGTATTGACATAGCAACCGGGCCAAAGAGCCGCCGCCGAGTATTTCAGTTCGGATTAGTTTTTGCTTCAGTTTTCTTCGGTTAAAGTGCTGAGCTGCGCTTTCCGCCGCAGCCATGAACGCGGCGGTGGTGAAAAAGACTCAGGACACGCTGGGAAAAGTAATAAAGAAACCGCCGCTCACGGAGAAACTGCTGAGCAGGCCGCCGTTTCGGTACCTTCATGACATCTTCAGCGAGGTGAGCCTGAAACGGTGAAGTCATGTTTAAAGCTGCTGTTCCTATATATGAACCCCCCCTAGAGCACATTTCTCTAACTGGACTTGCTTGAATCCTAAGAAAAAATAGTTAGGTGGCCCCTAATAAGTCTAACGTAATAGTTAGCATGCATCAAACAACAACAGTGCTCTAGTAGAGATCAGATGTGGCGCGAATATTCTTGTAAGAGCAACATTTTAAGACATTTAAATCTCCAGTTAAACAGTTGCTAACGTTTATTTGCAAACAATTTAACTGTTAATTCCGTATGAAGTCATCTGTCTGCTGCTTTAGCTCTCCATATAGCAGCGTTGTCCAGTTGCTAGGCACAACCTGAACCCTGACAAGGATAAACTGCTTAGTCCACAGATGGATAACTGCTACACTAACAGGACTGTGTTGGTCGCGGTAATAAGTTAGCTAAATTAGTCTGGTATACTTACCCATGTCACGTTGGCAGCACTGATGCCCAGCAGCTTATGACAGCTGGACTGTTAGGTAATGTAGATTTATGTTGAGCTCCATGTAGTAGACGAAACATTTCAGTTTCATGGTTCAAGAGGTCTATGTAGCTTGGTAATCCACACATTAAAATGCCTTTTGTCAAATTCGAGTTTGTGAAGTAGGATGGTTTTCAAAATACCCCTAAGTAAAATTCTGTGCAACCAACCACCTTAAGAAGTCATGTAATTAGCAAATAGAGTCTATCTGTGTGCAATCTAGCTGTTCTGTGAAGACCCATAATGTTTGTTAGAGAATGTTGGTGAACAAACAGCATCATGAAGACCAAGAAACACAGCAAGGATACAGTTGTGGAGAGATTTAAAGCAGGGTTCTAAGGAACATCTCACACTGGACCGACCAGTTCATCATCTGAAGCTAAAGAGTATGGCAGATCAGTTCTCTTTTATTTTATCAGAAGATGGATAGACTTCTAAATATTTGGGGTCTCTGTGTTTGGAATCAACCCAAAGCAGAAAGACATAAGAAAGTTTAGTTAAGTGTTTTTATATTTATCGTAAGTCATGTTTTTCGTGTGACATTTAAGAAAACTATGTATTGCATGTTTTCTTGACGACATGCAGCCTTAGTGGCTGTCCACCTAAACCGACAGGCCAGGCAGTGAGAGCATTAATCAGGAAGGCTGTCAAGGGGGCCATGGTAACTGCAGAGACCCATGTTAGGTAGGGGACACAGCAACCATGTGGTAGAAGATCCTCTGATCAGATGTGACCAACTGGCCTTCCTGGAGAACGCAAGAGTGGACAAAAACTAACGCTCATGTTACAGTGAAAGATGGTGGTAACAACACGGTGCTGAGGGGACGCTGTTTCTTCTGCGGAGACAGGGAAACTGGTCAGAGTTGATGGGAAGATGGAAGGAGGTAAATACAGGGACAGAAGAAAACCTGCTAGAGGCTAGAAAAGACTTGAGATTGGCTGGAGGTTCGCCTTCCAGTAGGACAACAACCCTGAACATACAACCAGAGCTACAGTGGAATGGTTTAGGTCAAAGTTTACTTGTCAGAATTAATTAATTTGTCAGAATATCCCAGTCAAAGCCAAGATTTAAATCCAAATCTGTAGCAAGACTTGACAATTTCTCTCCAACCTGACTGACTAATTCTTTTTCAAAGAATGTTCAATAATGTTGGCAGCTGTTATTGTAGCAAAACGTGGTTCTACAGTACTGACTCAGGGAGACTGAATACAAATGTGTGCCACACATCATATGTTTTTTGTGAAAAGGTTTGAAAATCATACATTTTCATTTCACAGTTTGCTTTGTGAGAGTTCAGATTAAATTCTGTTTGCATACACTGAAGATTGTGACAAACTGGAGACGTTAAGCCCCGTTGATGGCAGAAATTATTTGCTCTAAAGCATCTATTTTCCCTTAGTGTAAACATAATGTTTGTTCCCAGTTTTAGAATACTTTTTTATTATAAAAAGACAACTAGCATTGGAAAGGTTCTGAAATATGCCATAAAATAAATCTTGTTGTTATGTAATAATATATAATGTTTGTAAATAAGTGATACATTTTGGAATTAAAGGGATGTGATTCTTTTTAGGCATAGTTTATCGGACAAAATAACTGCGTTTATTGTGATTATGTCGTAACATCCTACATACCTTGGATTGATTTCTGCAAGTGTGATTAGGTCCATGGACGCCACACATTGGAGTTGGTTAGCAAAACTGAGCTAACTGGTTGCAGAGGTAATATGGTGCTGCTTCAGTAGAAGGCCATATTCAACTTTGTGTGTCAGTGTGGAAATTGTGATTTATGCTAAATTAATTATATTTTCTTTTCCAAATACTATCCCTCTCCTATGGAATACCAGTGAAGTCCCTTCATGATGTAGTCTGCGTCTTTGATACGGGGGAGCTGGGCGTAAAAACTCTGCCAAGTCCTTGTGCAAGTTGTACTGCCTTGCTGTGGCGACCCCTGAATAAAAGAGCACCTCTATTAATATACCAGCAGCATCTCATTAACATTACGTGTAGAGCTCAAAGTCTTAATGGCACAAATATGGTGAAAAGAATGAGTAACTTTGACAAGTCTGTTATGAGTTTAGGCAAACATTGATAACTGTGTTACCATCTACCAACCAGCATCAGCATCTCTAATTTAAACACTGTATCATTGTCCAATCTGAGATGCTCAATGATAAACTGAAACATTTGGCAATAAAGAGCTGAGTTATAGACCGGATCAGTTAACACCTGTCAAAACATTTTGTATCTTTTAAACTGTACAGCAAAGGTATAGTTTTGTTTATAGGGTGTCCAAAGTGTGGCCCAGGATCCATTTGCTTCCCTTGGAATAGTTTTATGTGGCCCCTGGCTACACTTTAAGAATGGCACAAATTTGACCCTCCAGCAAATGGAGCTGATGCAGATGGACACACTTCGTAATTATTTTAGGATGAGATTAACCCGTTTTTCAGACCTAAAATAGTTTGTTCTCTTCTAATTTATTTCGGTAAAATATTGCATGTTTAATTTATAAAAAATAAACATTATTTAGCATTTTTAATTGGATAAAAGAAATGGCCCCAGATTGTTTCTAGTGCGAAAAGTTTGGCTCAGTCAAAAGCTTTCAGTATTTATAGAGCGTGTCACGAAAGTATTTTGTCTCAATTAAACGTTGCAATTCAAATTGTACTTGATATAACAGTCCTCTTTGACATGAAGCGTCATGCAGAAACCAAGTCAGTTGCACTCTAGAGGTGAGACCTTCCTCTTAATCTTCACCTCTTACATAGTGTAATATTTCACTGCAGGCTCATGAATATTAGATTAGGGTTAGCGTTCCTTCAACTGCCTCCTTTACTTTGGTTAACATGATTTCCTGGATCTGATTCCAGAAAATAAACGTCAGAGGCACGATTTTGTTTTCATTTAAATATTAAAATTGGTTTCACACATGATTCTGATTCAAATCTATATTGATAAATGGAACATTTCATGTGACAATGAATTAAATATAAGGGAGTACAATACAGTTCTTTATTTACAGACCTTACTATAAGCTTAGGCTGTGGTATCAGTTTCGTCGTTGTCATAACCTTTATTTGTGCCTATCAGCCACATCAGAAGTAGACCCCTCTTTTCATGATAAAAAACCCAGTAACAATGAAGTGATTTGCTCACATGCAAATTGAGAAGAACTCAACACTACAGTGTATATTCAGTGTGAACATGACTTTAGGAAGTCAAGTCCAAGAACATTCAAAACACACCTACCACACTTTTCAAGAGGGATTTAGTTAAACAATGTTAATGTTTTTAGTGTATTTATTATGGAAAGTATACCACTTTAAGAGCATACAGGTTTTAAGAAAAAAGAACCTTTGTGCTGATTTACATAAACTGTCTTCTGTTTGTTTTGTGGAGACAAACATTGAGGATTTATGTTTAACCATCAGTGACCATTCGCTATATGAGGAATGTGTTCTTCTCCCTCCTGGTCTGAGGAACAGGCTACCTGAGGCAAACTTTGGTCTGCTACAAATGATAATTTCTCAAAGTTGAGATCCACGTCGGGGACCGAAAACCAGTTGATTGATGGACAGAAAAGATGTTTCAGATACAAGTCTCAAAAAACGATCTAATAACGATCTAATAACTTTCTTGTTCCCCAACTTTCAGGTCATCAGGACCACTGGTTTTATGAAGGGCTTGTATGAAGAAAAAGAAATGAAGTCAGATAGTGTCAAGGTAAGTTGGTTATTTGTTGTTTTTCTGTTACCTTTGGCCTGCTAATATACAGAACTAATATATTATTGTGTTTGTAACACTCTCATATAGTTGTTTCATTCCGTTGGTGCTTATTTATTGTTTTGATTAGCAAGCTTGCACAGTTGAGATTCCTCTTGTGTTTTACTGATCCGTCTGGGTGTTGAGTAACCGAACACCGAGTAAGAAGAATCGAGCATTTATCGAGGTGTCAGAACTCAGGTCTGCCATTTGCAAGTTGATCCTGGATTAGGAAAGGATGCGCTAATCTACACCAGCTTCTCACCTTACCCTAAATAAAGGCTGTTAAGTCAACTGTCACAAACTTTACCAGGAATCAAGTTTTTTGTGCAATTTATAGATATGTTTTTTATGATAAGAAATACATATTAGGGGTTTTCATTTCTTTCTTTATGCATTTTCTTGTTTTAGGACAGTCAGAAAGTGAGGCTAGTTTTACAACCAAGCAATTATATTTTAAGTCAATCCAGTTGATGATTTGTTTTTTATAATTTGTTGGTTTTTGCCTTTGTTGCCTGTAGTCAGACTTCTCTGAAGGTTAACAATTTATCAACCTTAGATTCTGTTAGATTTTATATTTAAAATGTTCATTTACTTACAAAGTCTCACTGAACACCTGTTTTTCTTTGCTTTGAGGAACGTATTTATACCTGATCATACTACTGACCAGGTTAGGGCGGGGAGATTCTCACAACATGATAATGTTAAGTAAAAATGCTGAAGTTTCAGTCTTTCACAATATTTACACAAAGAATTTAAAAGCAAAATATGTTTAAAACGATCTGCCTACTTTTATTTAAAAAAGGAAAACAATAAATATTCTTATAGCTGCCAAAGTAATATAAATATTGATTATTATAGGTATAATAATGTTGAGATAGCATGCATTTATTGTTATTGAAAAAAAAATCACTTTAAGCAAAGATATAGACTGAACAAACGTGGGAAAAGGGTAGAAGACTTCTTTCAGCCAGCTGACCTGCAGTTTATAACAAGAGGTTGGGGAGGGTGGGTGCTATGTTACACTCCCACATTTTCTCTGGCATCTTATTAAAAGACTGTTAATCCATAGAAACGCCATGATGGGAAATCAGGGTTACATTTTTCATATCTCAGTATACCTGATGACGATAAACAAGCCCTGCTTATTACTGACTGGCTGCCAATAAACCTAATAAGCTCTGAGATGTTTACCAACTTTCAGGAAACAACGTCTACCAGACTTTCTACTTTGATGTCCTATAATCTTTTGCTAATTTTTTTATTATGTTCTAGGAAAAGGACTCTAAAATAGCCTTTCTTCAGAAAGCAATAGATGTTGTGATGTTGGTTTCTGGTGAGCCTCTGGCAGCAAAGCCTGCACGAATCGTTGCCGGCCATGAGCCCGAGAAAACCAACGAGCTGCTACAGGCCATCGCAAGGTGCTGCCTCAACAAGGTATGTCTTTCTGGGAAATCACTCTGCATCTTTAGTCAGGGTTCGTACAGGTGCTTGAAGTCCTTGACAATGCTTGAATTTTAACAAGGTGTTTACAAGGTTGGGAAAGTGCTTGATTTCTGTATAAAGTCCTTGAAAGTCCTTGATATTGTTACTGCAGTTTTCACTGTTACAGTTTGATTAAAAACTTAAATTTGACTTTTTTATGTTAAAGGTGAACCGCCACCTTAACCTGGTGGAGGGGTTTGAGTGCTCAGATGATCCTAGAGGCTATGTTGTCTGGGGCTTAAATGCCCCTGGTAGGGTCTCCCATGGCAAACAGGCTCTAGGTGACGGGTCAGACAAAGAGCGGTTCAAGAATCCTTCATGAGGACTATTATATCGAGGCACGTGGCGGAGCCGGGGTCCCACCCTGGAGCCAGGCCTGGGGTCGAGACTCGCCGGAGAGCGCCTAGTGGCTGGGTTGCTCCTCGCGCGACCCGGCCGGGCCAAGCTCGAACGAGAGACGCGAGGCCATCCCCCAGTGGGCCCACCACCTGCAGGGGGAACCGTGAGGGACCGGTCGGTGCAAAGAGGATTGGGTGGCGGACAAAAGTGGAGACGTCAGCGGCCCGAACCTCGGATGCTTAGGCTGGCTCTAGGGACGTGGAATGTCACTTCCCCAATCTGAATCCGAGTGGTGCTTTGTTATTGAACTTCTGTGCTAGTCACAGATTGTCCATAATGAACACCATGTTCAAACATAAGGGTGTCCATCAGTGCACTTGGCACCAGGATACCCTAGGCAGGAGGCCAATGATTGACTTTGTTGTCGTATCATCAGACCTTCGGCCGCATGTTTTGGACACTCGGGTAAAGAGAGGGGCTGAGCTGTCCACTGATCACCACCTGGTGGTGAGTTGGATCCGCTGGAGGAGGAGAAAGCCGGACAGAGTTGGCAGGCCCAAGCGCATAGTGCAGGTCTGCTGGGAACGACTGGCAGAGCCCTCGGCCAGGGATGTATTCAACTCCCACCTCCGGGAGAGCTTTGACCAGATTCCGGGGGAGACATAGAGTCCGAGTGGACCATGTTCTCCGCATCTATTGTCGATGCTGCTGCCTGTAGCTGCGGCCGTAAGGTCTGCGGTGCCTGTCACGGCGGCAATCCCAGAACCCGGTGGTGGACACCGGCAGTAAGGGATGCTGTCAAGCTGAAGAAGGAGTCCTATCGGCTGTGCTTGGCTTGTGGGACTCCTTAGGCGGCTGACGGGTACCGTGAGGCCTAGCGTGCTGTGGTCCGGGCTGTGGCAGAGGCAAAAACTCAGGCCTGGGAGGAGTTCGGTGAGGCCATGGAGAAGGACTACCGGTTGGGCTCGAAGCGATTCTGGCAAACCGTCCGGCAGCTCAGGAGGGGAAGCAGTGCTTCGCCAACACTGTTTATAGTGGTGTTGGTAGGCTGCTGACCTCAACTGAGGACATTATCGGGCGGTGGAAGGGGTACTTTGAGGATCTCCTCAATCCTGCCATCACGCATTCCCTGGTGGAAACAGAGGCTGGGGACTCGGGGTTGGACTCTTTCATCACCCGGGCTGAAGTCACCGAGGTGGTTAAAAAGCTCCGCGGTGGCAGGGCTTCAGGGGTGGATGAGATCCGCCCTGAGTACCTCAAATCTCTGGATGTTGTGGGACTGTCATGGTTGACACGCTTCATCAACGTTGCGTGGCGGTTGGGGACAGTGCCTCTGGACTGGCAGACTGGGGTGGTGGTCCCCCTACATAAGAAGGGTGACCGGAGGGTGTGTTCCAACTACAGGGGGATCACACTCCTCAGCCTCCCTGGTAAGGCCTACGCCAGGGTATTGGAGAGGAGAGTCCGGCCGATAGTCGAACCCCGGCTTCAGGAGAAGCAGTGTGGTTTTAGTCCCGGCCGTGGAACACTGGACCAGCTTTATACCCTCTACAGGGTACTCGAGGGTTCATGGGAGTTTCCTCAACCGGTTCACATGTGTTTTGTGGACCTGGAGAAAGCATTCGACTGTGTCCCTCGTGATGCCCTGTGGGGGTTGCTCCAGGAGTATGGAATCGGGGGCCCTTTATTAGGGGACATCCGGTCCCTGTACGAGCAGAACAGGAGTTTGGTCTGCATTGCCGGCACTAAGTGGGACCTGTTCCCGGTGCATGTTGGACTCCGGCAGGGCTGCCCTTTGTCACCGTTCCTGTTCATAACTTTTATGGACAGAATTTCTAAACGCAGCCAAGGGCCGGAGGGGGTCTGGTTTGGGGACCAGTGGATTTTGTCTCTTCTTTTTGCAGATGATGTGGTCCTGCTTACCCCCTGTAGCCAAGACCTACAGCATGCACTGGTGCGGTTCGCAACAGAGTGTGAAGCGGCTGGGATGAAGATTGGCTCCTCCAAGTCCGAGGCCATGGTTCTCGACCGGAAAAGGGTGGCTTGTCCTCTTCAGGTTGGAGGAGAGTTCCTGCCTCAAGTGGAGGAGTTTAAGTATCTCTGGGTCTTGTTTACGAGTGAGGGAAGAATGGAGCGGGAGATCAACAGTGTCCCCGCAGTAACGGGGGCACTGTGCCTGTCCGTTGTGGTAAAGAGAGAGCTGAGCCGAAAAGCGAAGCTCTCAATTCACTGGTCGGTCTACGTTCCTACCCTCACCTATGGCCATGAACTTTGGGTCATGACCGAACTAACGAGATCCCGGATACAAGTGGCTGAAATGATCTTCCTCCTTAGGGTGGCCGGGCTCTCCCTTAGAGATAGGGTGAGGAGCTCAGAGTAGAGCCGCTGCTCCTCCACATTGAGAGGAGCCAGTTGGGGTGGCTCGGGCATCTATACCGGATGCCTCCTCGACGACTTCCTCGGGAGGTGTTCTGGGCACGTCCCACCGGGAGGAGGCCCAGGGGACAGCCCAGGACACGCTGGAGGGACTATGTCTCCCGGCTGGCCTGGGAACGCCTTGGGCTCCACCCGGAGGAGCTGGAGGAGGTGTCTGGGAAGCGGGACGTCTGGGTGTCTCTGCTGAGTCTGCTGAGTCTGCTGCCACCGTGACCCGGTCCTGGATAAGCGGAAGACGACGAGTACAAGTAATAAGAGAACAATCATTTTTCCTTCAATGAAGTATCAGAGAGCCTCGCTGCTGCTCAGAGAGGGTTTGCTCCTTTTCATAATACCACCGTGTGAGCAGTAGACATCATCTGATGAAAAGACCAGCCGCTGGACCAGCGCGCCCCTGGCATAGCTATGAAGCAGACCTACTCTGAGCACTTAGCTGTGTCTTGCTAGTCGCACATGTCGCGGTGAGCAGGACAAAACAGCATGCCTGGTGGTAACCATTTTTAATGTCCGCTGGCTCAAAAACACTAGATACAAAACATGGTTGAAACAAGGACCAAATCCTCAAGTGGCTTCCTGCTACGGAAGAGAAATGTAAATTTTAGCTAGCTTGCACCTTTGCTGGTAAATTGCAAATTAATTGTTTTTAAAGATGGATCGAGCTAGGGTTTCATATCATCTACTGTACTTCAAAATGTGCAACATCAAAACATTTGTATTGAAAATACTAGTGAAGGTGGTTAGCTAGTGGTTTAATTACTCAACAAGTGGCTGTTGCTCGTTCCATCATGCGTGCCGTGCCTCCGATGTTTTTCAGGCTCCTTGTGCCTGAAATACAGCATCCATATTATATTACATATTATACTGTAAATTTTAATCAGTGGCACAGTATTTTAGTTTGATGATGGGCTCCCTTCACATAGGGAACAGTGTGTGTGACATGGTTATAAGGAAAAAAGAAAAGGTGCACAGACATACAGACTGCTCCCACGTTTGGTGCTGGAAAAGTTTGAAAATTTACCTTGAAAATGTTTGAAAATTGCTTGAACTTTACTATGGGAAAATTGTACAAACCCTGCTTATTCTTCTACTAAATATCTTAATATTATTATTGAATCACAATAAAAGGTCTGGGTGTTATTTTTCTCAATAAAAATGACACTGTTGATAACACAGTCCAGCTGCCTGGGGGAGAACTGTAAAATGTTTTAATTGAACCCCGGAGATGGAGTGTGAACAGATGAGCTGCTGCCCTGGAGATAGCTGATCTTTAATGTGGATGTAAATAATTCTTGACGATTCAAGTCTTTTCTTTTTACAGCTTATGCAACACTTCTGCATGACATCATTCATATTAAGTGCTTTACAGAAATCAATCAATCAGTCAAAGAAAAATTACATGAAAAACAGAAAATGCATCAGCTTTATAACAGGGACATTTACGATTTGCATAAACAAAGGAAACAGTAAAATGCAAATTTGGAACAAAAAATATCTAATACATAATAAACATGTTGTATGCTCTGTAGTTTTTAGCTTCTAGTCGGTGCTAAACTGTAAGCTTCTAAACATTTTGGGATAAAACCTTGGTCTTTATGCAATAACCTGGAATAAATTCTGACACATCCACTGACTAATAATATGAACACACTCACTCAATGATTGTAGGGGACTTTGATCATGAAGTGGCACAGAAATCAACATACATACACAGGCCCATGTTGTAGTAATATGAGCTAGCTAGCAGGAACATGTGGAGATTAAATAGAAGTGGCCTGAGAATGGAGCTGTGAGGATGTTTGATCCTCAGATTTGTTAAACCAAATGGCACTAAGCAGTCCTAGTCTTTCAAGTAAGATTCAATGTAATTTACCACAGTATCTGAAAGTACTGTTATGGTTAACTGTGCCACCATTGAAGGTATCTGTAGGCCATTTCTGTTAAGAATGCTGCTTTTTGGGTTTTTACTTCTATGAACTATGACATAAATTATTCCAGCTGAGGTTCTTTACAACATAACACAAATCATAACATTTATTGTTATTTATGTTTCATGACTATGCAAGGCCCTATGATTTCCCACAATGAAAACCTGGAAAGAATTGCGGAAACAAACAAATAAAATGGAGTTCACAGTAAAACATGGAATATTGTGACATTTTGTTATTTGAGGATTTGATTTAATGAGTCCTGGTTTTCCAAAGGTCTAGTTACTGGACCTTTTCCTGTCCGGCTTGCAGTTAAAAAGCGATAAAAGCGATTGGTTACTGCTGCTCCATCTGTGGTATGTGACCTGCCTAGCCGTGGCTTAGCGTAGCTGCCTGTGCTGTGTCAGATTGCTTTAGTAAAGCTACTGTTGTGAAGTGTTGTTAGAACATTATGGCAGCTTTCATAACCCAGTTAACTTGTGTTAACTCGGTTATGAAAAAAATGCATCAAAACATTATTTCTAGTGAGTGATATGAGCACAATACAATCACAATACTGTTGTATATATTGTAATACTATTAAAATGAATTTATTGAGTTTATATCAGGAGATTTTTTCTTCCACACAGCCTTTTTTATAGATGGCTACAAGACAGGTAGTCTTTTAGGAGCCTTACAGTAACATTACATTATTAGATTATATATTAACTATATGATTGCATACTTTATAGGTGAAAATATATGTTTACTTTGTAAAACATGGAATTCACTTAAAAAGGGAATTTGTAGAAGAATCATAAACATTTTCTTAGGGTTTTTATTAAATAGCATGTAATTATTCCTAGACTTTTACCTCAAGCAATCTAGTTTTTAACTTTGAAAAATGCAATTATTTCTTTAAAAGTTATATCTATTATACTTATGTTTTCTGCCTTTATTTTAATTTTGCATTTGATTTTGCCAGAAGTTACTACTTTGTTATTTTGTTATATAGCTAAAATAAAAGATAAGGTGAACTTAAATACAGTCAACAAACTTGCTTACAAATGCAGCAAGTCAGAAATGTATTTTTACATTACAACGGCCTCTGTGTAAAAGCCTCTACAGAGTCGGCAGTACTTGACTCCATGGATGTCTGCCGGACACGTTCGTGCGAAGCTCAGTTTTTACAAGCGTGTACGCGGTGTCACGCAGTAAACTGCTCAGCGGGGAAAAAACCTCCACATGGAACTGTTTTATACGTGACACACTGCTCCAAGCACCTAGTCGCAGCATCACTGCCACTCTGCCACACTAGAAATGTAGAAAACTGGTACGCATGACTATGAAATCTCAAACGTCCACAGCCAGTCTGCTCGGGGTCCGTGCTGCTCACAGTACGACCAACTCTGTGGGAGCGTTGACTTTTTGTGCCGTTTTTGAACCCTTTTATATCTGATTTTATTTTGAAATGTGGTGCTGAAAGATGCGGAGGAACCGCATCCAAAATGTTAGGAATTATTGTCCATCATTAATGGACTTTCCTTCACACCTTGCTTTGGTCCCTGTTGCATCACACGAGTTCCTGTTTGCTTTGCAGTTGTCCAGCGACGACGCAGTGAAGCGAGTTCTCGCAGGAGAAAAGGTGGACTTGAAGACGAAAGCGAGCTCCTCCAGGTCTCAGGGCAAGGAAAACAGGGAGGGAAAGGACCGACAGCTGGATAAGGAGGTGAGTCAGAATATATACACAAGTGTTGTAGTACTCTGTAATATGAGCTAGGTTAGCCCCCTGCCCACTAAAATATTTAAAAAACTTAAAAAGATCTTGATACTTAACATCCTGTCAAGCTTATTATCTTTTTGAAGCATTTAGCACTGGTATCTGGTCCCTCACCAAATTTCAGGAAAAGAAAAAGATAGAGCGCAGCGGCAGCCGGGAACAGAAGGATGCGAAACAGCCCAAAGAACAGGAGAGCCGACACAGAGACAAAGAAGATCACCGTGATCATGAGCGCACAGAAAGGCAACACCACAGTGAGCAGGAACATCTGGCTAAACACCGCGACAAAGACAAGAGCCAAGACCGGGAACGAGAGCGAGACAAGGATCGAGACAAAGGACGTGCCAGGGACAAGGACAGGGACAGAGATCGAGACAGAGACAAGGACAAGACCAGAGAGAGGGATTCTCACAGAGACAGAGAAAGAGGCAAAGAAAAACGAACAGACAAAGACAGAGAGAGACACAAAGACTGGGATGAAAAAAACAGAAGTGGAGATAGAGAAAATGATAAGGTTTGGTCACCAAGCTACTGCACATTTTTTAATTAAGCAAACAAATGCAGTTACTTCAATGGTGTGTGTGTGTGTGTGTGTGTGTGTGTGTGTGTGTGTGTGTGTGTGTGTGTTTTACCATCAGGCCAGAGAGTCTGGGGAACCTCAGCAGAAACCCCGTCCTGAAGAGCAGAGCAGCAAATCAGCCAAAACTGTGCCAGCAGTGAGTTCTCTCCTTTTGTGTTTGATTTCTTATTTTTTCATGATCGATCAATTAAAAAGGTGATAAATCCTTTATCACTTTCTTACATCATGCTTCTTATTCTGTTAAGGATCTAAAACCAGTTGAAGAGGTAAGGTTTGCAGACATGATGAGTAAAAATCTGGCCTGCACATTGGGTAGAATTTGGTAACTGTTGCATGGCTTTTAGCTAGTTTTTATGGCACCTGTGCTTAGTGGTGCAACAGTTTTAGTTTTAATTGATCAACATGATGCTTTTCTGTGAATGAATTAACTAAAGCTGTACTGCTGTGCTCCTTGTCTGCTCAGCCCACAGATGTAGTTGAGAATCAGGTGGGAAAGATGGGTGTAGATGTAGAGAGGAGTCATTTAAAATAAAGTCTCACATGATGCGGTGATTTCATAAAAAAAACAAACCAACGGGTGTTTTGTTTATGTTTCTTTCCTCGTTTTACAGTCTGACAGTCCAGCGAGGATACCCCGACCCTCATCTGCCAAAGGCCAGAGGCGGAAAGCCAAAGTTGGAATTAATGGTAAAGGCTTTGACTCTTTTTGTTCAATCTGGACTCTATAGGGTTGATTGACTGCTTCCTGCATTGGGTTACTTATCTATCTGTTGGCAGAATAAGTAGTTCTTAATGGAACTGATATGGCTAAAAAGATTCAGCAAACACATCTTCTATCAATCTGAATCTGAAGACCCACATAATGTAATTATTCTCTACTTTAGACCTGAAGTGACGCCTCAGTTTTTTAATGACTTTCCATTTGTTCCTCGCAGCAGATGAGTCTGACAGTGAAGGAGGTAAGTATTTCCTCTCTCCCATGGAAAACAGTTTTATTATTAAACTATAATGTTTTGTCTGTGTTTTATTAACTTGTTTACTCAAGAGGAAATGGGTTTTGAGCGTACATACACAGTGCCTTGCAAAAGTGTTCAAGCCTGTTAAAAGCCTTTTAAAATTTATTTTCCATGTTACAACCAAATACTTAAAAATATTTTCTGATGTTTTTTGTGATAAACCAACATAAAGTTGTCCATAAATGTGAAGTTGAAGGTAATGTATATATTATTTTCAAAATTTATAAAATGTGGCATGTCTCTGTACTCAGCCACACTAAGTCAATACTTTGTAGAGCCAACTTTCAATTCAATTCAAAAATACTTTATTAATCCTGAAGGGAAATTAAATGTTGTAGCTCATATTATACATGTTTCGTCTAAGAGTCGTAGATGCTGATTGCTGTGGGCAAGAAGGAGCTCCTGTATCCTCTGACTGAAGATACTGTTGTTGTACGACAGTTTCATGAAGAGGAAGCTCATGGTTCTCCATAATGTTCTTCATATTATGAAGAATCATTTTATGTACAATGATCTTCAGAGGTTCCAGAGGAGTCCTCAGAACAGAGCCAACCTTCTTTATTAGCCTGTTGAGCTTTTTTATGTCCCTGCCTCTGATGCTGCTTCCCCAGCAGATGATGGTAGAAGAGATCACACTCTCCACAACAGACTTATAGAAGACATGCCGCAACTTGCTGCAAACACCAAAGGACCTAAGCTTCCTCAAGAAGTACAGTCTGCTCTGTCCCTTCTTGTAGATGGCTTCACAGTTGCATCTCCACTCCAGTCTGTTGTCCAGGTGAACACCGAGGCATTTATACTCCTCCACCACCTCCACTTCTTCTCCCATGATGGAAATAGTGTCTGACCTATTCCTTTTTCTCTTAAAATCTACAATCATATCCTTTGTTTTATTCAGAGATGATTGTTTCTACACTATGTCACAAAGCAGTCCATCAGCTCCCTGTATTCAGCTTCTTGTCCATCTCTGATCCACCCCACAACTGCAGAATCGTTTGAGTATTTCTGCAGATGATAGAAGTCTGTCTTGTACTGGATGTCTTCGGTGTTCAGAGTGAAAATGAATGGTGAGAGTACAGTCCTCCTGTGCTGGCGACTACTTGGTTAGACTCACAACCCTTCAGTCTCACAAACTCTGGTGTGTTGGTAAGGTAGTCTTTGATCCTGGAGATTGTTGAGGCCTCCACCTGAGTCTTCTGGAGTTTCTGACAAAGCAAATCAGGTTGGATTGTATTAAATGCACTGGAGAAATCAAAGAACATGATCCTCACAGTGCTGCTGGCTTTGTCCAGATGACAGTGGGTTTGTTGAAGCATGTGTTTGATGGCATCTTCAACTCCAACTCTACCGTGAGAACCAAACTGAATTGGGTCCTGATAGTTTATTGTTTGCTTACTCAGGTGGGCCAACAGAAGTCTCTCCAGGACCTTCATGATGTGGGATGTCAGGGCAACAGGTCTATAGTCATTGAGAACTGATGGGTGAGTTTTCTTTGCTACCGGAACAAGACAGGAGGTCTTCCACAATACTGGAACCTTCTTCTGGGCCAGGCTAAGGTTGAAGAGGTGCTGCAGAATCCCACAGAACTGCTCTGCACAGGCCTTCAGGACTCTAGGGCTGACATGATCTGGACCTGCAGCCTTATTCTGATTCAGTCTCTCCAATTGTCTCCTTACCTGACTTCTTGAGACACACAGGTGGAAGGGGGAGGCAAAGGGAGCATCAGCATCTTCTGATTTGGTTGAAGGTAAAATGTAGAAGCAGAAGGGTACATTGCTGAGGTGGAAGATAAAATATTTGAGGTGTGATAGGAAAGTTGTGGGTCAAAGAAGGGTGGGATGTCTGTTTGGCTGTCAGCAAGCGAGAAGAATGCTAAGCTTGTTTCTGAACTGAACCTATTGAAGAATGTGGTAAGTTCATTGGCTATGTCCAGACATCCATTGGTCCAACTGCTTGTAGCTTGTGATCTTCATACCTGACCACACATCTCTGATGTCTTCTTCTTGCACACCTCATTGCTGTCTCTTATCTTAACTTTAAGTTGCTTCTGTATACTCCTCAATGATTGCCTGTCTCCCTCTCTGAAGGCTCCTTTTTTCTTTTTAAGCAGGTCCTTCAGGTCACTGGTGATCCAGGGTTTGTTATTGGGGAATCATCTCACCATTCTGGTGGGGGTGGTGTTATCCACACAAAAGATTGTATAGTAGATTTCTCATTCATTCATGTGGTTGGCTTCTTCAGCTTTCTGTGACCATCTTCTCATCATTCTGTTTATTACAGGTTGCCTCCGAACAAGAGGCCTTGAGCAGAGAAAAACAAGATTGTGATCTGATTTACCTAGAGGGGGTCTTGCTTTAGAGATGAATGAGTCCTTGACATTTGTATAAAACAAATCCAATGTTGGTTTCTCAGGTAGAGTAGCTGACAAACTGTTGAAACGTTGGAAGTGTAGCAGAGAGTCAAGCATGGTTAAAATCGCCAGATATTGTCAGAAACGCTTTGGGGTGTTGTGTCTGTAGCTTAGCAACTACAGAGCTGATGACATCACATGCACTGTTGACAACAGCTAAAGGTGGAATATAAACTGCTGCTAAAATAACACTGGTGAACTCTCTGGGTAAATAATATGGACGAAAACTCAGTTCAACAGTTCAATGTCTGGACTGCAGAGGTGACACTTCACAGTACCATGTGCTGGATCACACCATCTGTTGTTTACAAGTACTGCTGGTCCACCTCCTTTGCGTTTACCGCTCTTTAAATCTCTGTCTTGTATAGTCAGAAAGCATGGCAGAGAGATGCTGGAGTCAGGGATATGATCCTGCAGCCATGTCTCAGTAAAACATATAATACTGCATTCCTGATACTCTGGCTTGGTCCTTTGTAGGGCTTGGAGTTCATCCAACTTGTTTCCCAACAATCTCACATTGCCCATCATAAATGATGGAAGAGATGGTTTGAACTTCCTCCTTCTCTCTCTTCTCTTTCCTCCTGCTCTGCATCCACGGTGCCTCCCTTTCAATCCATCAGGGATTTGGAATTGTAGTTGAAGTGTTATTTGATCTTTTGAGATATTAATCAGCTGGTCCCGGTTTTACAAAAAAAACAGCCTCGTTGCCATGGTGATGCATCATAACAAATGTCCAAAAGACAAAAAGTATCAGCAAAAATCCTTCTAGCTGCACAGCATCAGATATCGGAGAGGATAAAATGAATCCATCACAAGAGGAAGTCGAGTTCTTAAAAATAATTATTCAGAATAAAAAGTAACAGAGCTACTCCAACCTGCTGCCTCTTTGAGCGGCGCAATTCAAGAATTTTCAGTAAAATCACGGCAGCAATGTGAATCAACATGCTTGATTTCTTTCCAAAACATTCAATTATGGTCTCATCTTGGCAGATCTCCTCCTTCCTCATCTTTGTTGTGTCCTCACATAGTTTTTATTATTTTAAGATATTTTTTGCGGCACTAGTGGCCTTTTATATTTTTTTTTTGACTGTAGGCAGACAGGAAAGAGGGGTAGAGAGAGGGGGAGACATTCGGCAAAAGTCGCCGGGTCCGGGACTCGAACCCGGGACGGCCGCTTCGAGGACTGTAGCCTCCATATATGGTTGCGCCCTTGACCCCTTCACCATCAGCGCCGCGCCCATCCTCACATAGTTTGTGGCAAACTGCATACAAGCTTTTCGTTCAACAATGGCTTTTGCCACTCTTTCATGAATGCCAGGATGGTGGAGTGCACATCTAATAGTTGTCCTGTCAACAGATTCCTCCTCTTCAGCTGCTGATCCATGTTGCTTCTCTGATCAATGCTCTTCATGGCTGGTTAGTTTAGGTAGACTGCCATGTCTTGGTAGGTTTGCAGTTGTGCTGCGCTATTTGCATTTTCAGAAGATCTGTAAGATGTTCAAATCTCACAAAGCTCTAACACCAAACCCTGCTTTAAACTTCTCCACAGTGTTATCAGTAACATGTCTGCTGTGTTTCTTGGTCTTCATGATGCTGTTCATTCACTAATGTTGTCTAACAAAACTCATAGGCTTAATTGAACAGCTGGATCCAGTTATTAGTAATGTGACTTCTAAAGGAAACCGGTTCATACAGGGGGCTAAATATGAATGTAACCACACTTTTCAGATTTGTTTACAGAAAATGGTCTTATTCTTCTGCTCCACAGTTATGTGCCATTTTGTTGTTTGTGTTTATTAATAATATAAAATCCCAACATGGAACACTGAAATCATGGTTGAAATGTGACAAAATGTGTAAAAGCTCAGGGGGTATGATTACTTTTGCAAGGCACTATAGTGGATTTTAGTCAGAAGGGTTGAGCCGACTAACATCTCTCTTCACTGAGGTCCTAGCAGCCGTGTTAATTACTACACAGAATAAAACATTTTTCCAGTCTGATGGTGGTGAGGTTAGGTTTTTGTGATAAGAATAAGGGCAGTGACTCGGGCATGTTTTAAGAGCTGAGATTTTCTTTGCCAGCACACCGAGCAAGTAAGTCAGGTTTTGTTTGCAAAGCTGAGCATTGAACACAATGTTTTGCTTGGCTTTAATGGTCCGATCGTTCCTGAACAAACCCAAACTGGGCCGGGCATGTATTAGAACAGGGGATACAAGGTTTACAAAGCAAAGACAAACCACCTGGTATGCAGTGGAACATTTATGTTTGAACCACTCACTACATACCTTGTTAAACCAGTTGGTATAGGTGAATGGATCTTGTTAACTCTGGCATTGGGTTTCAGTATTATTTTTTTTATTTATAATGAGGAGTGTTATCCTATTATTAAAGGAATACATCTCATCATATCTGGTGTCGTCTTACATTTTAGCCTTTGTTCACACCGTTTAACCTGAATGGGTGTTGGTAGGTGTGATCAGGTAATTCCTGTCTTCCCACTGCAGTCCTCTGTGTCATCAGTACCTTGAATGTTTCAGCACAGTCAGGAAAATGTATTTGATTCCCTGTGGATTTTCTATGTTGGCTCATTTAAAGAGGAACACTCCCCAATGTTTATTGTAGTTTCATTTTACTGTTGAGAGAAACAATATCAACCAAAAATCCGAATAGAACACAACATAGAGTAACAAATGTATTTATTCGTCATTAAGTGAAATAAGTGTTTAATCCCAAACCACCCAGACAGAAATGTGTCTCCATGGGATTCATAATGTTCTCACACATATCGGTCAGTGACCAGTCAAAGATTCCAGATCTCTATGTTTATAAACCCCACGTTCACAGAATCCATTTCCTCTTTTCCAACCTCTCTACCACCTTGTGTAAGACCAAATAGGTTTTGAAGGACAAGATGATAAATTACCATTATTCACACTCAGTCTGGATCTCCATGCATGGTCTTGTTTAATCAGATTAGGTTAATTCGCAGAAAGGTGATAAATAAACCCACAATTACCTAGAGGAGCCCTCTGCTGTAAAACACACAGGTAC
The DNA here is from genome assembly GCF_021462225.1 of Girardinichthys multiradiatus. NCBI lineage: Eukaryota > Metazoa > Chordata > Actinopteri > Cyprinodontiformes > Goodeidae > Girardinichthys > Girardinichthys multiradiatus. The sequence goes on from NC_061800.1 coordinate 40,726,899, forward strand.
AGACCCATTGTTGGGTCTCACACCAGATGGATTAGTGATGAGCAAAGATCCACCTCTTCATTCTGCTACTCACTGAAATGCATAACAACTAATTGGTTGGAGGCAGAAACTCCACCCTACAGGTTGTGGTTGCAAAACTCTGGGGACTTGTACCAAATGGAGAGAATAACGTTCCTGACAAGATTTCGAATTCATGTGTTTGATGGGCACTGGGAATCGATGCAATGAAAGTAAAGGCAGTAATGCATAATTATATCATTGTTAGATTCAATTCAATTTGAATTCAATTCAAAAATACTTTATTAATCCCAAAGGGAAATTAAATGTTGTTGTAGCTCATTATGAAGGTTTCTTTAAAGAGCTGTTGTAGATACTGATGGCTGTGGGCAGGAAAGATCTCCTGTAGCGCTCCGTCTTACAGCACATCTGAAGAAGCCTCTGACTGAAGACACTCTGTTGTTGTAGGACAGTCTCATGAAGAGGATGCTCAGGGTTCTCCATAATGTTCTTCATTTTATGAAGAATCCGTCTTTCCACAATGATCTCCAGAGGTTCCAGAGGAGTCCCCAGAACAGAGCCAGCCTTCTTTATCAGCTTGTTGAGCTTTTTAAGGTCCCCCTGATGCTGCTACCAGAACAAGACAGGAGGTCTTCCACAACACCGGAACCTTCTTCTGGGCCAGGCTAAGGTTGAAGAGGTGCTGCAGAATCCCACATAGCTGCTCTGCACAGGCCTTCAGGACTCTAGGGCTGACACCATCTGGACCTGCAGCCTTATTCCGATTCAGTCTCTCCAGTTGCATCTTCACCGGATTTCTTGAGACACACACTTGGAAGGGGGAAGCAAAGGGAGCATCAGCATCTTCTGATATGGTTGAAGGCAAACATGTAGAATCAGAAGGGTCTAGGGCTGAGGTGGAAGATAAAAAATTTGAGGTGTTACTGGACAGCTGTGGGTCCTGTGGGTCAAAGGAAGATGGAATGTGTGTTTGGCTGTGAGCATGAGGGGAGGATGCGAAGCTTGTTTCTGAACTGAGCCTATTGAAGAATGTGTTCAGTTCATTGGCTCTGTCCAGACCTTCATCGGTCTGATCATCCTTCTGCTTGAAGCCTGTGATCTTCTTCATCCCTGTCCACACATCTCTGATATTGTTTTGCTGGAGCTTGCTCTCCAGCTTCTTCTTGTACACCTCCTTGCTGTCTCTCATCTTGACTTTAAGTTGCTTTTGTAAACTCCTCAATAATTCGGTCTTCCTCTCTGAAGACTATTTTTTTCTTGTTAAGCAGGTTCTTCAGGTCACTGGTGATCCAAGGTTTGTTATTGGGGAAGCATCTCACGGTTCTGGTGGGGATGATGTTATCCACACAGAAGTTTATATAGTCGGTTACACACTCAGTCATGGCATTGATGTCCTCTCCATGTGGCTGGCACAGTGTGTCCCAGTCTGTAGCCTCAAAGCAACCTTGCAGAGCTTCTTCAGGTTCCTGTGATCATTTTCTCACAGTCCTCTTTATTACAGGTTGCCTCTGAACAAGGGGCTTATATTTCGAGCAGAGAAAAACAAGATTGTGATCGGATTTGCCTAGAAGAGGTCTTGCTGTAGAGATGTATGAGTCCTTGACATTTGCATAAAACAAATCCAACGTTTTGTTTTCTCTGGTAGAGCAGCTGACAAACTGTTGAAACGTTGGAAGTGTAGCAGAGAGTGAAGCGTGGTTAAAATCACTAGAAATTGCCACAAAAGCATTGGCTTTTGTGTCTGTAGCTTAGCAACAACTGAGCTGATGACATCACATGCAGTGTCGGCAACAGCGGAAGGTGGAACGTAAAATGTTGCCAAAATAACACTGGTGAACTCTGGGTAAATAATATGGACGAAAACCTACTGCCAACAGTTCAATATCTGGACTGCAGAGACGACACTTCACAGTAACATGTCCTGGATTACACCATCTGTTGTTCACAAGTACTGCCAGTCCACCTCCTTTACATTTGCCGCTCCTCTTTAAATCTCTGTCTGCTCGTATGGTTAAAAAGCCCGGCAGAGAGACGCTGGAGTCGGGGATATGATCCTGCAGCCATGTCTCAGTAAAACACATATGAACACATATAATACTGCATGCCTGGTACTCTGGCTAGGTCCTTTGTAGGGCTTGGAGTTCATCCAACTTGTTTCCCAACGATCTCACATTGCCCATCATAATCGACGGAAGAGATGGTTTGAACTTCCTCTTTCTCTCTCTTCTCTTGGCTCCTGCTCTGCATCCATGGCGTCTCCTTTTCAACTCATCAGGGATTTGGGGTTGTAGTTGAAGTATTATTTGAGCTTTAGAGATATTAATCAGCTGCTCCTGGTTGTAAGACACAACCCCGTTGCCATGACAATACATCATAGCAAATGTCCAAAAGTAGAAAAGTATTAGGAAAAATTCTGGTGTCGGATGCCCAGCATCCGACACCAGAATGATGTGACCAGATGATTTGGACATTGATCTTTTCTCTTTGATGTTGTTTTTTTTAAACGAAAAACTCAATAAAAATAAAGTTTTAAAAAAGAAACCTGAAGGATTTTAGAGCTTCTGTGGAGAGGAGAAGGTTTTAAAATCAGTAAACTTGCAAAATCAGCAGGAAATCAAAAGTTTTAATAATGTCTACAGGGTCAGATGGTAATTTAATTTTAAAAGAACACGAGGAAAAGAATAAAGTGACTGGATTCAATCAGTAAAGGACTCTGGCAGCTGTTTGTTAGAGTATTGTTTTTAAGGTCTAAGGATGCTAATCAATGGTGCATGCTCTGCTCTTCTGTCCATCCCCAGATGGAGATGTTCTGTTGGCCCAGAGACAGGTTCCTCAGGAGAACGGAGACTCTGAAGAATCCTCAGTGCCAACATCAGACAAGACTTCTAGGTGTGTACAACCAATACTTACTGTACCTGTAACAATAACTTTCCTTGTTTATGGACTTTGGGTTATCCTTTAAGTTCAAAGCTGGCCCTGTTTCCATTTAAAGGTCAAAGGTGATCTTATAGTAGACTATCCATATGTTACATTTCTTTCTGAATATATCAAAACCAAATGTATTCAATTTTAGATCAAGTCTAAATGCAGTCATGCATTAATTGCTGTATTTAAATGAAACCTGATCCCGTTTTGTGTCAGATTGTGTTCCCAGTTCTTGGAACATGATCAAGTCGTTGTTTACAGATTGGAAACTTTGAAAAGTCCCCTTTTTCTTTTTCTGCCGACTGATCATTGGTGGTTAGTCCATCAGCAGCTGTGCAGTTATGCTGCTAATGTCTGGGTCGTCCAGTTACCCAACAGACATCTGGCAAATCTCACACACACCTCAGCATTGTTGTATATAAACTGTGAAAATAACAGTTTGTAAAGTGGAAAATCTGCTGTTAGTGTTTTGAAATACTTAATGCATGTGGTTTTTATCGTCCAGACGAATAGCTCGGCCAAGCAGTGCTCGTCCAGCACCTCCTCGAGTCAAGAGACAGGAGAGCAACGCTGAAGGGACCCCATCTGAGAGGTGACCCCATCATTGCTGAATGTTTTTCTTTTTATCAATACTTTATGCCATAGACTAACAGAGAAGTGCATAGCTGTCAAGTGGAGAAAAACAGATTCATTGTTTTCAAGCTTTCTTAAACTACAGTTGTCACGCATTACATTCAGCCTCCCGGGTCAGTACATCAGCTCCAGATATACCTGCAAGTCTTTAGTTGTTGGTGTCTACTAGTATCAGTTACTAAAGAGCAGCTCTGGCTGGATGTTTATGGTTGTTGTCCTGCTGAAAGGAGAACCTTTGTCCCAGTCTCAAGTCTTTTGCAGCTTCTAACTTCTGTCCTTTCATGATTGGCCTGTAATTTGCTCTGTCCATCTTCTCAGCTACTCTGACCAGTTTTTCCTGTCCCTGCTGAAGAACCGTACCCGTACACCCATGTTTCACTCTAGGGATGATGTGTGGTGAAATCAGCACTTCAAGCTGCACGATATTACAAGATCATGCAACAATGATATTATTGGAAAATAATGCAATTCAAATATCATTTGTAATAAATCCACTTGTGTTTCTTGTGTGCTTCCAACAGTGTATGACATTTAGCATCTTGGACTCTGAAATCTGTATCAGGTGTGGGCATCAAACAGGCTGAACACCTTATTGGCATGCAGAATGTGTGTATTCATGATACTAACCAACAAGTAATGCATTCCAAAAAGCTTTTGCAATATCAATATTGCGATGGCGATATATTGTTTCCGCCCCACAGAGCAGGTTCTCTCAAATGTTTTGTTGTGTCCCCCACACAGCTTGTGGGAAACTGCAAATGCTTCTTCTTTCTTTTATTTTGGGGCATCACACTAAAGTGTGCTAAATACAAATGTGTGGCACACATGCAGATTTTTATCTCTAAAAAGAAAATGAATACCATTTATTGTTTTCCTTTCACTTTACAATTATGCACAATTGTCCTTTGTCTATTACATAAAATCACAATAAAGACTTTAAAGTTTGTGACTGTTACATAATAAAGTGAAAAAATTCATAGGGTATGAACATTTGTACAGGGCACATAAAGGTGAGTTTAACTGGGACAACACACTTCCTTTCCATGTATTGTCCTGGATTTGAGACCAGTTTGAAAACTAATTATCAAAAGAAATTAGACTGGAACCACTGCACTGATTGAGGTTAAAAACTCCTTTCTTTCAGGCTGTCGAGTGCCAAGCCCCCAGCTCCGATTATAATGGACGGAAAGAGAATGTCAGAGGACGAAGAGGATGACGATGAGCAGTTCCTAGTGGTGGAAGCAGTCCCTCCACTTCCAGATGTTTCTGAAACAGAGAGAGTAGGTGTCATGAGCATTTATGGGTGTTGTTATAAACATAAAATCCTGAAACTATTATCATTCATTTTACAGGAACCTGCTCAAGAACTCGACACTGATGAAAAACATGGTAAATGATTTCAGTTCTTGAGGAGTTAAAAAGATGACCTGTTTGCTTTGGGAAGCTGATCTTTTTCTCTTAATGCAGGTGGACTCGTGAAGAAGATCCTTGAAACTAAGAAAGACTATGAAGTGACTCCATCCCCGCTAAAATCTAAAGAACAGGTATCCATTTCAAATATTTCAGTTTTGGATCTCCACTAGAGGGCAGTATTAGCCAGGTTCACCCATGTGTCGCTGTCTTAAAAGTCTGAACCAGTCCTGTCAGCCTTTCTTTCTGGGAGTCTTGGTCCAACCACAGACTTGGTGCAACACTGGCTTTTATCAGAAGAAAGATGTAAACAAATGGCGTGAGGAGGAGGAGGTGGTGGTGGTGTAATTGAGGTGCCTCTAAACCACAAAAATGTTCCCCTTCAGTGAAGGTGAAGGGCTAATAACCAGGCAAGCAGCTATGGCCCCTTACAGACCACACACACTATTGATCCACACATCTAGATGTCTGGAGCAGAAATTAGTTCTTTTCTTGGGGTTGCTCAACATTTTAGGTATTTAAAAATGTTCAGCTGTGCAAGCATTGTAAATCATGGGAGAAAGATTTTAGAGCATTTATTTATTTGTCTCTCTTTTTTGTGATTACATATTAAAAAAAAATGCTAATGGATTTAAGTAAATTTTTAGTTCAGATAGTTTTTGACATCCCTGGTAAAGCCTTCAACTAAATGAATCCTTTATTGCAGCAGGATGATCTCACAGTGAAAAAGCTGGAAAATCCAACCTTTTAATTTGACGACATTTATCAATAAGAAAGAAAATCCCACATTATGAAATAACAGAGAGGGTTCTTGGAATATTTCTCTATACAAATCTCTCTAGATCATCCAGAGTCCTGGGTCCTCTCCTCTGCTCTACTTTCTTCAGCTCAGCCCAAAGGCTTCCTATAGGATTTAGGTCTGAGGACTGAGACGGCCATGGAAGAAGGCCGTTATTGGATCTGGTCAACCATTTCTGTGTTGATTTGTTCTAGATTATTATTGTCTTGAAAGACCCACGGATGACCCATTTTTGATTTACTGAAACATGCCCACAGCATCACAGATCCTCCACCCTGCTTAACAGTAAACATGAGGTGCTTTTCCACACATTCATACTGTGTTTCATGCCAGATCCACCTGCTGAAAGGTTCAGTCTAAGTCTCATGTGACCAAAGCCCACAGTTCCAGTAGCGCTTATCAAACTCCACATGTTTATTCTGGCTTTGCTCCAAAACAACTGGTTGACATGTGGAAAGGCTCCTGTCCAGCCTCGTGGCCTGGGGCTAAAAGACCTGGACCTCTGTGTTACATCATATTTATAGGTTCTCACTGATGGCCTTGAGTAAGAATATCACCGTATTAACACAAAGTCATTCATACTGTTGTGACCAGTTATTTTAATGTTATCTAGAACTTTGTCATGTTGATTTTGATACAAAGGCTAAAACTGGAGTCTAGAACCTTAACAATCTAAAGAGACATTTTCCCCTGGTCCAGGTAATAAATTACATAGCCCTTTTAAAATCTGTAATTTATGAATCTTAAAAAAATCTAATAAAGGATTTATTTTAGGATTTTTTCAATATAGCAAAACAACTTTTCCCAAAAGGGGATTAATATCTTTGAGCGTCTACAGAGCCACTCGTCGCCGCAGAGCAGCAGGTTGCAGACTGGGGGAGAGACGGTTGTAAAAGCACTCATGGCTGGACAGAAGGGGACAGTGCAGCAGCTGTAACACCACAAGATTTTCAAAGAAAAGTTTATAAACTGTCACACTTAATGGCCGCAAAGCACAGATTCCAGCTCACAGGCAGAGGTTTTCCTCTCAGGACAAAAGGTTTTGTTTGACATGGCCATAACCGCATACATAACTGACCTCAACATAAACCAGAAATATAGAATAAACACTCTCTGAATGTTTTACTTTTCAAGTGGCTATTTAACAGCATGATATATAGCTTTGTCCTTCTGTTCTTAATGGAGTAACAGAAGTATATTAAGCTGATATTAGGCCAACCAGTTGTGCTTCCTGCTGGCATACAGCAGGCTGTAGATCGTGCCACCATAGCTTGCAAACTTTAGCTTTCAAACATCTTTATCTTGATAAGGAGATAGGTGGTGCTTCTTTCGTTTTTACACATAACTGTTTGTGTTTTTCAGAATCAGAAATACTTTCAAACAACCAATTTTGCCTTTTGTTCAGCAAGCTGATCGACAGTGCGGGACAACAGGTGATGGAGGCATGAAGGAATGTTGTAGAGGTTGTGGAAATACCAGTATAGTTTGATACTGGTAACTTGTTCATGCCTAAAGTGATTGAAACTGCTAAACGTAAGATGCAAAATATAAATAAAACAACACCTCAGTTATTTTTAAATTAAAGGGGTTTTTATGGGTTCTATTAATTGTGGCACACGTGTTTTTGTAAAACAAAATAAAATAAAATAAATGTAGTCAAATTAAAGGTTAGATTTTTCTAACTTTTTCCATGAGATACTTCTGCGGTAAAATATTTACTTCATCAGGGGTGTCAATAAATGTGTCTCACTGTAAATGATACATATAACATTTATTATTTTCTGTTTCTATTAATGACTGCCTGTTGTCCTATTGATGGCGACACATTGCCGGCATTGTTTATAGATTTCCTTCTATGAGCCAGAGAACGTTCTCTTTCATCAATATTTGGAGTATAAAAGCGTTTGAAGCTTACAGTTTGGTCTGAGCTCCTCGGTGTGAGGCGGCGTATGCTGTCTGAGTTGGGTGGTCCCCTTCACTGAAGCATGATGCCCTGCATCCCATCCTAGCTGGCCACCCTGACTGTGATGGATGAGCTGTTTGAGCTGTCACTCATGCAGAAAGGCCGCTGATCTATTTCTTGCTAACGGCGAGCTCAGGCAGCATCCCTCGTAAGTCGCATCGAAGGTTAACCTGCGGTAATCTGAAACTGCTTGTCAGGAATTTATAGACACTGGATTGAAAAGATGTGTGTGTTAAATGTCGTTTATCCATATCAGATTACCTCAGTTACATGTTTGAGCACACACAGACAAAACAGCTCTTTGAGTAACCTGAGCAAAGCCTTCTGAAGATTTTCCTAATTTCCTCAATTTTTCCGGCTTCCAGAGCTTCATTCAGAATATCGCAGTTTGCTGCATGGTGTGAAGGTGCAGCTTGGTGCAGGTATGCCCATTTATAGGAGCTGCGGATTGTTTAGTCCATCCCTCAATCATTACTGGCCTTGCCTCGTCAGCTGTATAAAGAACCGTAATGACTTCCCTTCCTGACATGAAAAAGCATCGAGGTCAGCCTAATGGACCAGTGCCTTTCTTTTTTTTATATTGTAATCATAGTGAAACACAAAAATGTAAACTCTGAGCTTCGCCTTTTCTCTTTGATTTCACTAGTTTATTTCTAAAATGCTGATGCTTCCAGACTGTATATTCTTTGTATATGTAACCACTTTTGTTTTTTGGTCATTAGAAAATCCCCTTAAAAGACAGTTTAAACAGTTGTGTGATTATAATGTACTCTTGTTCCATCACTGTGTGTGTGTAGCTGAAGGATTTGCAGTATATTTATGGGGCTGACCCTCATCACGACTTCTCGGCAGGCATGTATATTATTCCAAGATAGTTCTCCTTTTATTTAGACATAGTTTTCCCTTTGCTACAGCTACATTTTCATTAGATTTTTTTTATGTACTCTTCCTTTTTTTTTCTTTGCACCATCAAATTAGCCTTGATGAAGGTCTATAATGTATAAATAAACTGTGTGGCATACAAATGGATGACTGTTGAGTGGGAGTCCTGGAGGAGAAGGGCCAGAATACTCTCTGCAGGATTGTCAAGAAAATAAATACCCCTCTCTGCAGACCTCTGTGTCTTCATAAACATCCAGCTTCTTTATGTGGTACCATCAGGAAATGACCCAGTGGCTTTGGATTTTTGGGGGCCATATTGACTTGTTGGAAGAATCATTTTTTTGCTATAGGAGAACCTACTTTAAGTTTCTTTAATTTTTTTACTGTTTGTTTCTTTAGAGTTTCATTTTTTGTGTATTGCTGCATAGTTTGGGATTTGTTAAGAGATTCCTAGTTCACCCCAGATGTCCAAAGGTTGACCTTCGTTGTCTCCCCAGGGGGTGACTGTGACCTTACAACAACATCCTGTAACCTCAGCGCTCCTTTCCTCACTTCACTGACTCTGAGCTATTTTTATTATCCAGTTAGCTTTTTTATGAATAAATGGCCCATAAACAACGTTCTGAGATACGTTCATTCTGTTTTTGACTCCTTGACTCGCCGCTCAGATTAGTTGTCTTCAGGATAACTTGGGAAAAACTCTTCATGCGCATCAACTCAAAAGGACACTAGCAGCAAAAAATGAGATGCTCCTGGTAGCTCCTGAAGACATAATCATTGGTTTGCAGTGATCGGTTATCTCCTGAATTCATAAACTGTGATGGCCTCCAACTACCTGCACTTATGTAGATATTTATAAACCTTGTTGCTTTTCCATTGGTTGTATGTCTTTGTACTTGGACCAAACTCAAGACATATTCCATCAGCTTTACAACTTTTTCCTTTCAGCTGTGTTCATGTTTGTAGCCTACGGTAGTTGCATTCATTTCCATGACCATAACTAAGAAATCTATCAAATTTGTGAAATGGAGAAGCGAGTACAATGCAGCTGAGAATCTGATGTCCAAGAATGATGATGCTACATTGGGAACGCCGAACTCAGGTACCAGTGCAGAACGCAGTGGCCAACTGAGACTAAAGTAGTGATGTACAACATGAGTTCAGAACATTTATACAGCAGTTTATCCTGTGGGATGAAGGAGAAATGTTATCTACTTTTTATATTGTTAGGTTTTCTTACAGTAAAAAGGGATGAAATATACACTTTAAATGAGTAATTGGAAAATGTTAAGGTTTGTGTGCCGTTCTAATCTCTCCAAATAAACTCTAACCTTTTCTTTAATTTTTTCGTGCTTTCCCAGTTAATGATACCCTAAAGGTTGCTATAGCATCAACATTTTCTCTGCTTGAAAGCCATTTTTCTTGTCAAAGAGTCCTTTGAAGAATGTTTTTCCGTCTCCCAGAAAATCCCCAAAAGCAGCCCATAAATCACATTTTTAGGACATATTTCCTCATGAAGCAAATTAGGCATGTGATGACTGGAGGAATTTCCCATTGACTTGTACCTCTTGTGTTATACAGTTCTCTGCACATTTATTAGCACCCCCTAGAAAAAAGCGTGAAATAAATGTCACTTCATCATCTCACTCTGAAAACTTTATTCAGTGGGGTTTCTAACAAGTCATATAAAATAAATGTAACTGAAGGTTTTTTTAAATATACACTTTTTTTTAAGTTAATCACAATTACAAAAAAACATGACTTCCTGTTGCCTTGGACTTTAATTGTGACTTAACACATTTTAGCCAGTCTTTAAAATGAGACAGACAAGAAAATAAGTCATTTACATCAGTAACATGTGTGTTAGTCTTTATGAGTGAGGAAATGTTGAGTACAAAGATGCTGTTTTGAAAACAAACTGGCCCAGATCTATGTTTAAAAATTAAAAAGTGTAAAACAACTTGAACTACGGCGAACGTGGCTGGACATGGATCTGAGTTTATTTTGTAGTTATGCATCGTGAGGAAGTTGGAAAGAACCGCATCTTCTGCTGTCCAATAGAGACAGGCGATGTCAATTTAGGGTTTTAGCATGATGAGTTATAGTATTTATTGTCACAATAAGTAAAATATTTGAAGATTTGACACATTATTTGTAAATCTATCACTGTATCCAGTCAGAACTTCACAAACACAAATATAGCTCTAAAATAAAGCCTACCTCAATAAAATGTTACTTTAGCACATTAGTCTCAGTACTGCACAGATTTATTTTAGTTTATTGATGAGCTCATAATAGTTAAAGTTTATTTTCATCAGTACATGATGCTTGTTTTTATCAGAATATTTTTTCTCGGTATTAGATTAACAATATGATATCGCCCATCTCCAGGGACTGTAGCTTTTCAGTCTCTGCTGAGACCGTGTGCTTGGGTCAGATTCTGCTTTTCAACAACAAATACATCAGGAGTGATTGTTCTAAAACGAAGCATAAAAATGTGGAAAGCACCTCATGCCCTTTGTTAGGCATGGTGGAGGATCTGTGATGCTCTGGGGCTGTTTCTCTCCCAAAGGCCATATGTGCATTGTTAGAAAGCATGTCATCATGAACTCTAGAGGTTGGATTTTTCAAAAATAATATTAGTTTGAGACTCATCTTCACCAGAGGTGCCAATAAGTGTAGAGGGTGTTGTGTGTGCCGTTGCATTTCTGTTCCGTTTTAATTCAGACTCTCTTAGGTCACCACATCTAAATATTGATCTGTGATCTCTGTGAGGAAAAAGGAAAACGGGGGGTGTACAGGTCCCGCAGACCCTGACAGAGGCCTCCAATGCACTGTGATTTACATCTACCAAGGCAGAACTAGAGGTTATGTTTTCACACTGAGCTTTCCAGCAGAGAAGCAGAGGTGGGGAAGTGCAGAGTTGGGGGGCTGGAACGGCAAACAGACTGAAGCCACAGGTCGTCTGGGCTCTGTAGACCTAAAACCACAGCTAGGCCGAATGAGCCATAGAGTGTTTGTGTAGCTGCAGGGTTCGCAGCGCCCCGTGGAAAGCCACCCACCTTGCTGTGGGACCACTGAGCTGAGGCATTTCAGCCATCACACTCCTGAGCCCCAGTGAAAGCGTGACACCGTCAGAAAACGTGTACGTGCTTCCTGAAAGAAATTGAAGAAAACAATGATGTTTGATGTTGTTTCTGCAGTGTGGTCCTGTCTGGTAAGGCTCCCTCAAGGTAGTTACTGTAGCTGTCTGATTTATATGAGGAGGAGAGAGATGGCTTGACAAGGGTTTGTATTTAAATGCTGTTACCCCAGCAGCTACTTTGACACCTTGTGTGTTTTGGAGGGGAACGTCTAATTTCGTTTCCGCCCTGTTTCAGTCTGAGTTCCCTGGCCTCATGAAGACAGGTGCTCCCATCTGTGGAGCCAAACAATTCAGGGTCTTGGTTGAACTTGAAAGGAGACATGAAGTGTAGCAGTTGTTACTCAGTTCTGTGGTAAAATAACCCCACTGCCACAGCCTGTTACTAAAATAAACAAGACAATGATTGCAGGTGGGGGTTATGTCTGTTCTCCTCAGCCTCCAGTGTGTGTGTGTGTGTGTGTGTGGCTGTAGCTTTGCATTGCTCTCACATCACACACACACTTACAGGTCTTCCAAAGTCCAGCTGAGCAAACATCCTTAGGTTTGCTCTCTGAAAAGGGAGTTCCTTCCCCAGTGCCCCTTCACCATTAAGAAACTGGGTGTAATTGGGAAACACCGCACGCCATAGACTGGAAGCCTTCAGCAGCCAGTCACCTTACATAAGCCAGCAGCATGTTTGATCTTTATATATACAGCTAGCTTGCTAGAATTCCTCAGTAAGTTTGCCTTGAAGTCTTAAACTGCAAAATCAGGCCCTGCTCTGGTTCTGGTTCTGGCCATCTGGACTGTACTGGCAAAGGTAGAATTCCTGAAGAGACTTCTACGTTTTGGTCTTCAGGAACAACAGATTTTCTGCCTATGTGTTAAAAACCCACATCATAGAGAAACATTTTCTTTATTGTCTCTTAAAACTAGATTTCCTGAAGAGTTTTTTCAGAAGAGCGGGGAAACATCAGAGATTTTAGAGACGTACGCTAAACGTTTTGTAGCTGTGATAAGGTGCTTCTAGAAAGTATGACTCGGGTGCAACATACAAATTGCACAACATACTTTTCAAATTATTTGTAAAATAAACATGAAAACCATGCATCCCTCCACCACACAATTATGCAGTATTTTATGTTGGTCAGTGAAATAAAATGTCAAAAAAATACATTAAAAGAAGGCTGGTGCTCATCTCCAACGGTCATTGGCCGAACATATGTCAGTAATTCTAGCGAGGTGGATAGGATCTTTTTTCTGTAACTATAAATTCCTCATCTCTGTTTCCATTCTCAAAGTCTCACCAAACCTCACTTTCAGAACTTGGTGTCCGAAACGGCTCGTAAAAAAGAGCGGGAGCAGGTGACACGGGAGATCGAGCGGCTTCACTCCTCAATTCAGATGGTGTGTCGGAGTTCCTTACCACTTGGGAAGATCATGGACTACATCCAGGAGGACGTGGACGCCATGCAGGCTGAGCTGCAAGGCTGGCGGCGGGAGAATAAGGAGCATGCACAGGCCTTGCTGCAGGAGCAGAGGTTGGCTTGCTGCATGCGTTCAGGCTTTATGTTATGTCGTGTTTCTGGTACCAGTTGGCCTAAAGATTAACCTGCCTTTTAAAGCATCTCTCTGAAACAGTTAGACGTCATGTTCAGTTATGCTGCAGAGGTGTGTTGCTTAAACAAAAGAAGCAAGGCTCAAAAATATGAATTGCTCCATAATTCCATCTTCAACTGCAAAGCAATTCACATAAGGCCCAAAAGACCTTATTTATGTAGAATCTTAATCTAGCTAAAGAACAAAAAGCTGCTATGCAGTAGCCGCCCCGTCTTCAGCCTGTTGTGTTGATTTGCTGGTCATTGAAGATGAACCATTGTTTGCACATCTTCAGTAAATAATCTGTCTTGTCCACTGCAGAGCAACGGACCGGGCCGTGGAGCCTCTCAAAGCCGAGCTGGCCGAGCTAGAACAGCTGATTAAGGACCATCAGGATAAGATTTGTGCTGTGAAGTCCAACATACTGAAGAATGAGGAGAAGATCCAGAAGATGGTGACTGGGATCAACTTTTCTTCCAGAACCTGAGTAAAAAACTAATGAGAAAAAGCAAATATGACAAAAGAGCTGCACTGCGCTTCAGAGATCCGGTTTTAGGCCGAATGGATCCATCTGGCTGTTGTTTTAAACCGTATCTTTGCTGAATTGGGTCTGTGTACTGATTCGAACTTGAAGATAGGTTGGATTGCTTGAGTACCAGCCCGTTTAGCAACCACCAGTACCATACTGAAAATATTTAATTATCATTTCAGTTACAAGGCATGAAAACTTGTGGAACAAATAACGTGAAAATTGACTGCAAGTAGAATTTCTGGTCTTTTGTTCTCAGTTTTTATATTATTTTGACCTATTATCTAAACTCATATAATCAAACTGACGCATTCAGCTGACTGAACATTAATTCAGATTTGTTTCGGGATATAGGAGAAAACTCCAATTAGCCCAACTTAGTCACATTCTTTATTATAGCATCTTGGCTTTAATTCCTCTGATGTGTCCTTCATCCAGCTCCTCTCCAGCTCTCAGCCCTTAAAATGTTGTTCAGAAAGCTTTTCCCCATCACATCATCTACTTTTGATGCACTGCTGCACTTTGATATTCTCTTCTTAATTAGTGAGGGAGAAAAAGATGCTTTATGTAAACTTGGCAGCTAAAGAATCTCCTTTGTATCATAAATGAACACCTGAACATCCTCATTTTGCCACTTTTAGCAAAGAAACACAAGAAACGTTGCCATAAGCACAGAACAGACCAGCTTAATGAATTAAATAAAACTAGAAGGGTTACATTTCACTCCTGTTACAGCTGTATGACTTGTACTTTATACACAATGCTCATAGGTATAAATGAAGATATTAGTCTGTCCTTGATATTTTCGAATTACAGCAGCAGAAACATGTCGTTTTAGTCTATATGTGGATTTATTATGGTTACATATGTTTTCTTCCATGGTGATGAATGTCCTCCTGAATAAAAACGCATTATCAACATAATATATAATCTGATTTTCATTCAAGCAGTCGCCCATTTGGTGCTGCTGCTTCACAAAAGCCTCCCAAAGTGAGCAGACTGTAAACATTTACCCAAACCCTGCAGAACAATCCTGATTGGACTGATGAATAAAATCCAGTCGAATCCACAGAGTTCATTCAATAGTACAGCTCTTTTTCTCTGCTCCATATGGACTGTCATGAAGGTACAGAAAAGCTGTTTGGCAGCATACGTTTTCCAGATTTGTCATCCATCTGCTACATTGTTGCAGCTTGTGAAGGGTCTTTTGGGGTCATCCTGTTTAAAAAAGGGGGCCTGGTAATGAGCTTTAAAGCACATTCAACTTTTACACCAGTAGCATAATCTCACTTTGAAACTTTTGGAAAAATCCAACCTTAATTTGAGTACACTTGTTGGGTGAATAGGAAGGCTCCCCAAGTTTCCATAACAACCAGCAGGCGATATCTACATGCCAACCGATCGTTTGGATGGCGTTTTAGGAAAGAGATTTCTTCTGTCCTTTCATCACAAGCATAAAACATGTAAAGCTTCCTCAGCTTGCCAGAACTTCAACTGGAAGCCCGTGCTTTGGTCAGATCAGCCTTTGTTTGAGGTGGAGGTGGGTTTGGTATGAAACAAAAGGTAAAAATGTTGAAAACTCCTCGGTGGAGGGTCTGTGATGCTGTGGGACAGTTTCTCTTCCTAAGGCGCTGTAAACCTCATAAGAGTTGGAGCATCGCAGACTCCTTGAAATACCAGAACATTTTAAATAAACTTGTGGTGGCTTCACATCAATGGTTCACCACACACAATCAGCCTTCTCTCATGGCCATCCCAATCATCAGACCTACATCCTATAACAATCTGTTGGGGTGGGCTGAGGAGAAGAGAACTTAAGGCAGAACCCAGGACTCTGGATGTTCTGAACAGGTTGTGGCAAGAGAAATGTCCAAAGATCTCCTGAACAGTTACTGGAGAAGACAAAGTGTTGGACTAAATTAAAGGGGATTATACAGAATATTACCACCAAGGGTGCAAATGATGCTGGTCTTTAGAAGAATAATTATGTAACGTGGCATTTTTCTCTCCGCTGAATCATTTCCTTTAAACTGGATTTGATGTGATTTAATTTTTTTAAAACATTCAGTGTGAGATTGTGCCGTGACTTAAAGATGTTTACCTGTGGTGCCAGCAAGAGGGCGACGTAAACGGCTTGCTTAAATTCATCTGAAGGAATCGGCGACATCTGTGCCGAGAACATGAACTAATTTATGATTTCTACTAATGCCATGGCCTAAAACTCGTAATAAAAAGACAAATGGATCTGTAAATGCATAGCGCTGTCTTATGTTTTTTTGCCTATAAGCTAAACGCACAGCTTGCAGCTGTATAACTGGCACATTTTATCTGACTGCTCAGGAAAGAAAAACACCAAATTTACACAAACTAGAGAAGCTGCATTACAATGCAACAACAGCTGCACAACGGTGAAGATTCAGCAGTCAAACTGCACTAACAGATCAGACTTTATTTTTATAGCAATATTTTATGAGATCCTTCTAAAATAACAGAAACATACAGGAGTTTTAGTCTTGGAGCGTCTCAAAGGAAAAACTGATAAAGTGATGACCTGTATATGCTCCTTTGTTACTCAAAATTACTACGTTCACTGTACTCTGTTTGTAACATGCTCTCAGTTTACCTATAAACTGTACATAATGTATATGTGGAGATTGTATCATAGTTTAAATGACTATATAATTTTGTAGTGGAGTGAAATAAATGAACACATTGCTGTAAATGTCTGTTTGTGATCTGTGACAGCCCCCTTAGACAGAGAGGCCTTAATGAGAGGCTTTGATTGTTCACGTCAACATCAATGAAGTGGTGAATGAAAGGACTGCCATTTTGAAGATTTCTTGTGAAGGTTATGTGACCTTCTGTCACAAGACTCGAGGTGATTTTCTTTCAGGGTCTCGTAAACATTCAGCTTTCCTTTGGGAACAGCTGAACATCACCAGCAGCAGTTTATTTAACCAACCTTTTAGCCGATGAAACAGCTGCAACCTGAAAAATGTATTTTAGGGAGTTGCTGCAGCTGCTGTAAATGGACTGGGGCCTTGTCTGCTGTAATGTGGACGCTGCTCTGGTCTGCTGAAGTTCTTGAGTTAGAATTCGTCCTCATTCAGAGTCTCTTCTCTGACATATGGAGCATAACCATGAGAGCCCAGGTTCAAGCAGCTGAATGATGTTCCTCATGGAAAGAAGTCAGCGAAGGTGATTTAGGAATCTGATCAGGATTCCTCATGGGCACCTCCCCTTGGTTTCCTAGGCACATCCTAATGGGAGGAGATCCACAGAAGCAGACTAGACTCGGAGTGTATGGACTATACACTCTGAGGTACACCTTTCTACTATCAGGCTGGACTTCAGCCTTAATTCTCATGTTTAATAGATTCAACAAGGTGTCAGAAACATCCCTCAGAGATTTCTGTCCACATTGACATGAGATAATCATGCAGATTTGAGCTACTGCTGCTTTTTTATGATCTGGAACCATTTATATCCTCACAACTGTTGCTCCCTGGATGATTCTTGGGCATTCTCTGTGAGCTTGAGGGATGGTGGTGTGAATATCCCAGAAGATCAGCAACCATGTGATGTTCAGTCATCTAAATCTCCTTTCTCCACCATTCTGATGCTGAAACTTCACTTCATCAACTCATCTTCATCACACCTAGAGGCCTAAATGCATCGAGTTGCTGCCATATGATTGCTTCATTCTCTGTACCTGATAAAGTGAGCCATTTCATAAACTATTGACAGACTGAAACTAGGCATTGCTTTGGTCTTGAAACTCTTGATTTACCGGATTGTCGATGTTCTGACCCACATCTAAGGTCATCTGGTCAGCCCAAAATGTACTGCTGAAGCACATGGTGAGAAGACCAAGAATCTGATGGAGGGAATAAATCTGGCCTGAGAACATCTTGAGATCCCCCAGAATGAGGGGGAGAAGGAGTCTGGGTTTCTGGCCTGGATATTCTGCTTCTGTGACCCAATCTTTAATAAAAGGAAGTAAAAGGAGGGATGGATGGACTTGAGCAAATGTGAAGCAAGATGAGGCAGCTTGTTTAGAGTGGCAGGTGAAAGTTGACAGAATAATCAACAGCGTGAAGCTTAGACTTGAGTCTCAGCAAGTGAATTTTGGCCTTGAGATTCAAGTTGCTACTTCTGGACATGGATCTCAGTAAACCTAAAATGAGGATAGGTAAGTATGAGCTTGGCTGCATTACTGTGGATCCTTTCTTCTAGATTGAAAACCAGTGGCCCCACCAGTGCATCATATATCCTGACGTTTGTGATGTCTTGTTTGTATGGACTACAGTGATGAAAACAATGAGGTATTATTCTTACAGCAATCTTTTAGCTCAATGTTTCTTTTCCACCCTCTTTCCTACACAAAGCCGGATCCCTGCAGGCAGCCTGTCCAGTTATGGGGACGCCCAGCTGCGCTGACTGGGGCGTTTATTTTTAGAGCCCCACCATGGTCCAGTGTCTTGTCATCGGGCTGTATAAACCCGCTGCATGCCTCTCAGTATACGTTGTGACTCATAACAAAGATGGTGAGCATTACTCTAGGCACGTTCATTTTACATTTCTCTTCCAAGTAGACACATTTCCCTTTAAAAGTCCTTCTTCTCTTTCATTTGATCCTTTTAACTCTGGGCCAGATTGTTTTTAAAGGATCTGTTAATGGATCTATAAGTTATTCAGGTATAAATCAGTCCCTAAACCCAATAGGTGAATCAATCTTTTTATTTCATAAAACCATACATATCATTTGTCCTCCACCTTTTAGTTTATATTAATTTTAGAATGAGGCTTTGTGTTTCACAATTGACTGAATTATTACTGGGAATACCTTTGTGATCTTCTTTCCATAGAGCATAAAATTGTCCTAATAATGATGGTTTTGACCTCGTCTCTTTCCTGAACAGAGCGGTGAAGGAGTTACTACTGTGACTAACTATACTTCATCTTATACATCTACTGGTCCAGCGATTGTCTGTTTACCAGTTTTTCTTTATTAGACAGAGACCTTAATAAAGACACTGCTGCAATTACCTCTATGTTTGGTGTTTTTTTCTGTTTGTTTTCTGCCTTTACCTGCAGTTGGTTTAAGTACCTGAGCCTGCGAAAGGTTTCTTGTTGTTAAATGATTGTTTTTTCTTTCTACTGTGGCCACATGCTTTCTCAGCATGGCTTCAACTTAATGTAATTATCTGTCCACGTCACAACTCACTGGCTCAGAAAGGATTGATTCGAAATCAGTGACTCGATGCATCTGACTGGGCTTCCTCGATTACTGTTACCTGTTATGCATCATAAACTGAATTAAACTTGTTTTGTATTCCATTTAGGATCAGACTGGACTGCGTGTCATTAAATGTTGTCTGTCTACATGATTGGAATTTATTGGTATGAATTTGAAAAAGGGGTTGGTGCCTGTTTTTCCTGTAAAGCGCTTTGAAATTTCATTTGTTATGAATTGGTGCTATAAAAGTAAACTTAACTGAATTACCTAATGCAACTGTTGTAGCCCATGTCCTTTATACGCATTTGTGTGCATTGTGGACTTTTAAAGCACTGCCTCAAGTCCTCCCAAACCTACGAGGACTTTGAATTGCAAATCTTTTTTTTTGCCACATTTTTTCCATCCACTCAGTTTTCCACTAACATGCATATAGGTTTTTTTTAGACTTGGGTAATCTTCATAGGACCTGTGCAACTCAATTGTGGCTGTAAATTGCAGTCATCGAAATTAGCGTATTCTCTCATATTCAGTTGCTGAGGACTGGCCGCCATGATAAAATATCCTTTAGTAATGACTCATTTGAATAATAAAAAAAAAAAAAGCTGCGTTTCCCTTTAAATGTCGCAGCTGAGCGCAACCAGGAAGCAGCGCGGCGATCTGAGCCCGATCCTCCATCATCAACAGTCCTGGTTGTTTATTTCCTGCTCTCTTCCACTGCGCCGCCGGGTTATCTTCTGTTTTTTATTTCCTGAGGTGAAAGTAAAGGGTTAGAGTTGGGCTGCGTGAACCCTCCAGGAGCATGGCCGACGGTCCAGACGCTGATGTTGACAACCCGCCCAGTATCATTTTCCCCCCGCTCATCACCGTGTCCGATCTGCCCAGCACTGCTGCAGGTAAACTGGCTCATTGTGGACGTAAACGTAGCTTGTGTAAAGACAACATGTCTCTGAGCTGCAGAGCTGAAGAGCTGAAGAGCTGCAGAGCTCCAGCTGAGGTTAGATGTTTACAGACGCTCTTCATGGACATGGATGCCATGTTAATTAAGGACTTTTAATTATAGGTAAAGAGTTATACAACTGCAACGATTTATTAACGACAAGAACTGGGTGAAAGTTTGAATTTGTTATACATTTTCACTAATCCACATAATATGCTTATGTACATTGATCTGGCATAACATTATGACTACCTGCCTAAACAGCTCTGAGGCATGGACTCCATTAGTAACCTGGAGGTGTGCTCTGATATCTGGTGCCAAGATGTTCGCAGCAGATCTTCCAAATCCTCTTGGTTTACGAGGTGGGGCCTCCGTGGGTACAAATTGTTTGTACACCACATCCTGCAGATGGGTTGTTGGGAATTTAGAGGCCAAGTCCACGCATCAAACTGATAGTTGTGCTCCTAAAACCATTCCTGAAACAGCGTATGTGGTCTGCAGCAAGTTCTCCCAAGAGTAGATTTTGCTTCGCAGTTCTTTTTTTGCCACATTTTTTCCATCCACTCAACATACCGCTAATATGTGTGGATGTAGCCCTTTGTGAACAGTCAGCTTTTTTGAACGCAAATAACATTTCTGTACAAATTTCTATAGTTTTTTAGACTTAACGTCAAGTAACCCGAGCAACTGAATTTTGGGTTTTCATTGGCTGTAAACTGTAATCATAAAAGCTTGTGTGTTCTCTATTATTCAGTTGCTGAGGACTGACCACTAATGTCCAGCATAATAAAATGTTCTTTCTTAATGACTCATTTGAATTTGAAAAAAGCTGCATTTCCTTTTAAAAATTGCAGATGAGTGCAACCAGGAAGCAGCACGACGATCTGAGCCCGATCCTCCACCATCAACAGAGTCCTGTTGGTTTATTTCCTGCTCTCTCTCTTCTTCTGCACTGCTGTTTTTTTTCCAGTTATTATTTCGTGAGGTGAAAGTAAAGGGTTTCAGTTTGGCTGAACCCTCCAGGAGAATTTGGAGGCTGAGTCCACGCCTGGTAGTTGTGCTCCTCAAAGCCTTCCTGAAGCAGTGTATGTGGTCTGTAGTAGAGGGTGACACGGGAGTGGATTTTCTCTCCTGTCCCATCCCGCTCCCACAGAAAAATGTCTTGTCCCATCCCAATCCCAGGCCAGCATAAAAAAAAATCCTGTCCCGTCCCACTCCTGGTAAATTGACTCCCACTCCTGTGCCACTCCCACTTTTGTTTTCTTCATTTAGTCTTTTGGTAATTTCTTTCTTTGAAGGACCAGTTAGGTCCCTGTTTTTAGCTGTAGTAAAGGCCAGTTAAAGTAAAAAGAATAATAATGAAGAAATAATAAAATATCAAACAAGGAAACAGACCATGCCTATCTTAGCTGAATAAACAAAATGTACCTAGTTGTATTTTACTTATTTATTAAGTGATTGTTTCCTTTGAACAATGACATCACTTTTATGTTTCAAGTTGCTGAAATGAGAGAGAAATGCACCTAGTAAGAGAACTATACTTGGTGAACAAAAGTGCAAAAAGGCATTACCTTCACAATTTAGAAACTGTACCTCAATGGTTCACAGCCCTGGTCCTCAGGGACCTCTTCCCTGCAGGTTTTAGATGTGTGTCTGATCCAGAACACCTGATTCAAATTCTGACATGACCTCCTATACAGGCATCAAGAATGGAGGGTCAAACTGGACAAATTTAATACAATAAAATCATCATTAAATAAATAAATGTTGTGAATGTCCCATAAGTGAAGTAAATGTAACATGAAAGAAATGTAACATTAAATGTGCCATTAAATTAAAGGTACCATTTATTTATTTAATACATCATTAGATAGAATAAATGTACCATTATATCATGAAATTGACTATAATGCAATTAAATGTGCCACTGAATAATTAAGTATAATTTTAAAGACGACAGTGACGTAATTAGTGGTACACTTAATATTTAATGATGTATTAAAATAAATTGTACATTTAATGGTACATTCAATTTTTTTCTATTTCACAACATATTTATTTAATATCTTCCCTTGATGAAGCCTTTCTACGGAGTCCGCAAGGGGACATGGGGGAATTTCCCCATGCAATACTTTTTGCGTTATCTCGCAATACTTTGTGGGATAGTTTCCAAACCAGATAACTGCAAAAATGAAACAAACACTACACCCGTTTTGAGATTTATTGAGTTTTATTTTGAAATCGGCCTTAAATAAAATTATCTTCAAATCAGACTAAAAGACAGTTTTTATCCACAAGCTGTCAAACAAACTACTGGACAATAATACTGCACGAAACCACATCTGTGACACTTTGTTTCCTTATTACTGCTGCATGATGTGTACTTTTTTGCACACCATTAGTGTTTTTGTTTCTATCGTGATTTGAACGGTTCTTCTAATCCTAAGCATTTAATCGCATTGTTGACTCCATGTTAACCTGCATATGACAAATAAACCATACCAATGCCATATCTGTGTTTGTTTTATGAGCAGTTTGTCATCTGTGCTGTTGCTCCAAAATGCACAGCTTTCTCAAGGTAATTAACAACTTTTGCGAGCGAACGCAGAAGTACTGCGTGGAGACGCGAAAGGAAAAAGAAATTTCCCCATGTCCCCTCTCGGGCTCCGTACCTTTCCCCTCTACTGTGGCAAAGGCTCTTAAATCTTTAGTGCACATGCAGCAAGTTTGTTGGTCAGATGAGACTTGACACATGATGGTACTTTTGGTTTGATGAATGAAGAGAAGCAGGACTGATTTAATCCAGAATCTGTTTTAGAAGTGTCCTTTAATCACTGGTGAACTTAATTACGACTAAACACGTTTTACAAGCAGCAGACTGCGTGTTAAAACCGCTACATTCAATTCTCCTGAGGTTCGGTAATATTTGCGACTTTCCTGTCAGCTCTATAAGTTTAATAAATAAGTCCTTACTTCTGACTTTACGTTACAAATCCAATTTGACCACGTCCAGTTCTCCACCTGCGTTTGCTCCCTCCATTGCTGCGTTCTGAACGCAGGTGGAAAACATCGAGCAGAAGCACTGTTGGCTTGTGGGTCGTGTAGTTCGTTTGACTAGCATTATAGTATGCTTCTTGGGAGAAAAAAAAACTACACAATGGCGGCGTCGATCCAAGTTTTTTTTCTCAAAGTTTACAACAAAGTCTCCGTTTTACATTTCCAAGGACGTTTATTTTCCCTCCTATTGGTTAGCTCCCGTTCATTTTTTTTTATCCTGTACCGTCCCAATCACGTGATCTTTACTAAGATCCAATGACCTGCGGGATTCCCGAAAAAATATCAGCCTCTAGTCTGCTGCCTAGGTTTCCCAGTGTTGCACAAACATCACTGCCTAGCCTTGTTCCTACAGTGCGTCTTCGTTCCATGTGTTCCCCTAGTAAGATGATGTGATGAAAAATTATTCGTCAGATCAGGCCACCTTCATCCATTGCTCTGTAGTCCTCTGTAGTCCCCACAAACTCATTGTTGGTGTTCTCAGTGGTGGACATGGGGTCAGCATGGACATCTTGATTGAACTGTGGCTATGCACCCCCATTAGCAACAAAATACAACACACTTTGTATTTTGACACTTTTCTGTCAGACCAGCAATAATGTTTTTCAGCTTTTAAGCTACAGTCTGTTGGATTGGACCATACAGCTCAGCCTTCACTCCCCACAGGCATCAGTGAGTCTCAACTATCCTTGACCCTTGACCCCATCACCTGTTCCGATGAATGCTGACCACAGCAGGGCAGGAAATCCCCACAAGAGTTGCCCTTACGCCATCTAGCCTTCATAATTTGGTGTTTGTCGATCTCTCTCAAATCCTTACACTTCTAACCCATCAGCTGTTGGGACAAAATGTTCAGATTCTGCCACCAACAGATGCAGTGATGGTGACATCATCTCTGCTACTCACTTGCCCTACCGGTGGCCATAATGTTATGCTTTATTTTTAGCTCAGTACTTAACCAGTTTCAGAGGAATAATTTAAGTTTTTTTATTTACACAAAAATGCTACATCCTAATCACCAAGATCTAAAAACATCAAAGAAAGTGCCATTTGTTAGTTTCCTCATTTAAATGAAATGTGAAGCTGTTGACAAGCGAGTCTAATTGTTTTAGCAGGAAAGCAAACCCAGATGTAGTATGGTTTTCTCCAACACAAAGAGCTTTCAAAGTCATAAACTTCAGTTCTCATTTCACTCTTGAGATGCACTGAATGTAGCTCAGGAGCTATTTAGATATCAGATCCATCAAGCACAAATAATGTTTTTAATTTCTAATCGTTGGTCCATAAGAGTTCAAGAACTAGTTATGTTGTTCAGTTTTCTCAATATGTCTGCATGTCCACCAGGTCGTAACCTGAAGGAATGGCTCCAGGAGCAATTCTGTGACAAACCCCTGGAGCAGGATGACATGCGGCTCCACAACGCAGCCTACGTGGGCGACCTGGACACCCTGAGGAACCTGCTGCAGGAGGATGACTTCAGACGGTGAGGCCAGTTAACTGCTGGACTGACCAAGTAACTGCACATGAACATGCAGAGTGCTATAACATGTAGAAATCAGCTGAAAGGTCACAGAGATGCACAGTTTAATGTGTTGATGCGGAAGGAAAAGACACATTACTAGAGTACAGTTTAGGTGATGATTGATGTGGTAATTTAACTGGGTTGGTATTTCTAGTTGGAGTCAAATTTAAATCAGGATTTTTTTATACTGAGTTTAGGTTTTGAGTAGATTTCTATGAAAATTGGCTAAAAACGACACAGAAAAGGAGAACTAAACCGATTTTACATGCTTAAGCTCTACTTTACTCCTTTATAACGGCCTGTATTCAGAGAAACACATTTATTCTTCTTTTGACTGCTTCTGATAATTATTGATATTAATTTAAATCAAATGTGGGGAACTTTAGAAACCTAATATAAAGAACACATTTTATGGTGTTTAATTTAGTGGTACCTTTTTTAAAAATAAACACACAACTTATAAATGGTAAGAAATCTAGAACACTAAACATGTTTTGCTTTCAGGCGTATTAACGAGAAGTCTGTGTGGTGCTGTGGCTGTCTGCCCTGCACGCCTCTGCGGATCGCAGCCACGGCCGGACACGCCGCCTGCGTGGCCTACCTGATCTCCCAGGGAGCCGAAGTGGACCTGGTCGACGTCAAAGGTCAGACGGCCCTCTACGTGGCGGTGGTTAATGGTCACCTGGATTGCGCCCGGATCCTCCTGGAAGCCGGAGCTGATCCCAATGGGAGCCGCCACCACCGCAGTACCCCGCTGTACCACGCGGCGCGGGTGGGGAGGGTGGATATCCTGCAGGAGCTCATCAGGTGAGATGAGGCCAAGATCAAACCTCTGTAAGGTCATCTGTGATGTGACAAAATGAGCTTTTCCAGCAGTTTTCTAGCTGTTAAATGATACACTAGAAAAACAATAACAGTAATTTTGCTGAAGCTGAAATGTTTTAACTCACATCTGTTTAATTGTTTAACATTAAAGCAGCAATTTCAATGTTTTTTATTGGAAAGCTGTTTTTTGAAAACTTTTATACAAGACGTTTAGTGGCTCCTGATTCTGTGTAGAATCACTTTTCACTGCTGTCACAGCTGCAAGTCTTTCCGGAAATTTCTCCACCAGCTTTCTGCTGAGATGTTGCTCCGTTGATCTTTGGAAAATAGATTTGGATAAGTCTTAAATTTTTAAGTTTGGACTTTGACTGGGCCATTCTAACACATGAGTGTAATTTGACTAGCAGGCTTTTTATCAAATATAAACTTTGAACTTCCTGTGGACCGGACAGCAAGCCAATCCGAAACCAGTCCTCAGTGTAGAAAATGTGGACAGAATTGTGAAATTGGATGTATAAAAACTTGGAACGTCGAATTTGTGCATTTTATTGTCAGTGTAATTGTACCCTTACAGTGACACTCGGTGTAACAGAGCAGCAGAAGACTGTGTCCTGTCTGCTGCTGCCTGTCAGCCTGTCTGTGTGATGTGACCCGGTCAGCCGAGGCTCAGGTCTCCCTCACACGTGTACCCGAGTGAGAGAAACCCGAACCCAGGGCAGCATGCTTCCATTACACCACTCATTTGTAGCTACAACGTGCAAAGAAGAGTGCTTAGTCTATGAAACAGGAAAACAGCTTTATCTATAGAAGTTTTACATAAACTAATAATTGAAGCCACAAAGAGGACTTGTTAAGAGCCAAATTATCCAACCAGAGCATGTCAACAGAGAGAGGAAACAAGCTAGCTTTGGTTGCAGTTTCTGTAAAGTCATCACTCTGCAAAGATCCAGATGTGAGCAAGATGTGTGTTTGCTGAAGACTTTCTGTATCTGCATGTGCAGAGCTAAATAGTCCTTTTAGTTACAACTAATACAGCGGTGGATGTTTAAGGTGAAGGGTTGTTATAACATTATAGCAGCTTTGTAAAACTGAGTTAACCCCGTTTTGGAGCAGCTGGACTCCTGATCTAAACAGTTCCATTGCAGTTCTGACTCTACGCTTGTTTTAGGTTGTTGTCCTGCTGGAAGGTGAACCTCCACCCCAGTCTCAAGTATTTAGTAACAGGTTTTCTTCCAGATTTGCCCTGTGTATAGTTCCATCCATCATCTCGTCAAATCTGACCAGCTTCCACTCAGCATAATTTTTCATGGTGGGAATGGTGTGTCCAGGGTAATGTGAAATGTTAGTTTTTCACCACACATGCATTTCTTCTCCCACCTGAACTGTTTACCTCAGCAGCTCCTCCAGAGTTACCGCTTCTTTTGTGATTATTGCTTTTTTAACCTAACCCTGCTTTAAAATTTAAAAAACCTATTTGAAGTTTAGGTATTGATATGACAAAATACAAAATAGTTAAAGGGGTGTGAATACTTTTGCAAAGCACTGTATCATTTGTTTTTGTTTTATCCCATTAAGAGTCAACTTTTTTACTGTGTTTATATCAGTGACAGGGCTGTGGCAGTTCTCTTGTTGTAGTAAGATTGTTATGAAGTAACACTCTTGATTGACTAAAAGACATTTATTAGACATGTGGCTTTTTACACCCTCAGCTTTAGTTTTCGCTCTGTTGCAACAAATTGCATTTTTCTTTTAATAAACCAGTATAAGTTCTTTTAAATGCATTTTTTTGAAACCTCAAACCATGTGACTGGTTTTGTATCTTTCTAGATTCAATGCTGATGTGGACATGGACCACCAGCTGGGCCCCCGGCTCCTCCTAAGCGCTCGAACCCTGAACACTTTGGTGGTGTGTCCTCTGTACATCAGTGCTGCCTACCACCACCTTGAATGTTTCCGCCTGTTGCTCCAAGCCGGCGCGCAGCCGGACTTTAACTACACCGGGCCCGTCTGCCAAGAGGCCCTGACCCGGGGCCTTGCCTCCTGCCTGCTGGATGCAGTCCTGCGACACGGATGTGAGGTGAGCTTCATCCACCTGCTGCTGGACCACGGAGCAGACCCGGCACTTGTGCCGTGGCAAGATGTGGAGCTAGAGGCGCCGAACCGAAGGAAGGTGGATCCAGAGGCACTCGGGGTGTTCCTGGACGCAAAGAGTGAGTGTAAATAATTTGCAGGGTAAAATCCAATGCTCCTTTTCCATTAGTACCTACTCAGTGTGCCTTGTCTTACGTTAGTTTTACTCCACACAGTTTGTTTCGTTTTCCATAACAATTGAGTACCATCTCAATGCGGCTGGGATTGTCACTAGCAAGGCAGCCTCACAGTGCAAAAAAGTAGCCTGTGATTTGTATGTGACACAAACACAACAATGGAGGACCAGTTGATTGGTCTATGGCTTTTGTCAGACTGAGATTGAAAGAAGAGCGAGGGAAGCCATGAAGCGGTATCAAACTGAAGGGTACGAACTAGAGGACGTGTGAGGGTAAGCTAATGCTACCTAATGCTAGCTTGCTAAAGTGGTCATATACAAATAAGCCCAGCGTACAATGATTTGACAGTTAAAGATATTAGTTAGTTAATATTATTTATGCTGAGACTAGTGATGATGTGACTAGTGACAGTCTTCTGACGTTCCATTTTCAGCATGATTCAAAACGGTTGGAACCACAAACAAGCAGGGACTGAAAATAACTAATGGAAAATCCTAAAAAGCAAGTAGAGCTGTAGTAAACCGCGCTGAGTAGGGACTAGCAGAAAGTTGCATAACTGTATGTAGACATAAGTGGGGAGCTCTTTGAATCAGGGTTTCATACAGGGTTTAACACTGTTTCCTATCTTACTATGTGTGTTGGTTTATTGTATCGTGTTATGTGGGCCTAAATGTGAGGAAATGAAGGACATCATTGAATCAATGTGACGTACATTACTTTTTCCATTGCATTGTATTTTTTTATATTTCAAGATTGACTGACCACCTTGGGGTGAAAGTTCAATGCTTCTTAATCGCTCCAAAGCGGTCAAATAATTGTTAGCTGAATTAATCATAAAGTAGGTCGAGCAGCCTTCAGTTGGTGCCACTTCAGGTATTCAGCTTGCTGAGGTCAGTGGATTCTCATTAGAGCACCTTAATTGGGCACCATAAGATTAAATAATTTTACTATAGATAACTGCGGCAACATTTGAGTCAAACTTCTGTAACAGTGAAGGACGTGCAATTTACATGCTGTTTCCAAGTTATAACATACATTTTTGACATTGACAAATTTATTGGCAGAAAATGTGTGACAGCCTGGCTTAGCTGGTGATCAGATTGTGCTTGCTGTAATATCTGATGTGTAGGGACGCAATGCTGGAGTGCTATGTCCAAAAGCCTACACCAATGAAACACAAACCAGTGGTGTGTAAGGATATGCTCCCCTGCAGGAATCAAATCAATTCAATAAAATTTGAATGTGCATTAGCTGGCGTTTGCGCTGTCTAGGAAATGAGCATAAATTGAAAAACTAGCTAATTTGGTTTAATTACTTCTACTCGTCGTCTTCCGCTTATCCGGGACCGGGTCGCGGGGACAGCAGACTCAGCAGAAACGCCCAGACGTCCCTCTCCCCCCGACACCTCCTCCAGCTCCTCCGGGGGGAGCCCAAGGTGTTCCCAGGCCAGCCAAGAGACATAGTCCCTTCAGCGTGTCCTGGGCCTCCTCCTGGTGGGACATGCCTGGGCCTCCTCCCGAGGAAGGCGTCCAGGAGGCATCCGGCCCGAGCCACCTCAACTGGCTCCTCTCGATGTGGAGGAGCAGTGGCTCTACTCCGAGCCCCTCCCGGATGGCCGAGCTCCTCACCCTATCTCTAAGGGAGTGCCCGGCCACCCTACGGAGGAAGCTCATTTCAGCCGCTTGTATCCAGGATCTCGTTCTTTCGGTCATGACCCAAAGTTCATGGCCATAGGTGAGGGTAGAACGTAGACTGACCGGTAAATCGAGAGCTTCGATTTTCGGCTCAGCTCTCTCTTCACCACAACGGACTGGCACAGCGCCCCCATTACTGCGGCAGCTGCACCGATCCGTCTGTCGATCTCCCGCTCCATTCTTCCCTCACTCGTGAACAAGACCCCAAGATACTTAAACTCCTCCACTTGAGGCAGGAACTCCCCTCCAACCTGAAGAGGACAAGCCACCTTTTTTCGGTCAAGAACCATGGCTTCGGACTTTGAGGAGCAGATTTTCATCCTAGCCGCTTCACACTCGGCTGCGAACCGCCCCATCGCATGTTGTAGGTCTTGGCTAGAGGGGGCCAGCAGGACCACGTCATCTGCAAAAAGAAGAGACGAAATCCACTGGTCCCCAAACCAGACCCCTCCGGCCCTTGGCTGAGTTTAGAAGTCCTGTCCATAAAAGTTATGAACAGGACTGGTGACAAAGGGCAGCCCTGCCGGAGTCCAACATGCACCAGGAACAGGTCCGACTTAGTGCCGGCAATGCGAACCAAACTCCTGCTCCGCTCGTACAGGGACCGTATGGCCCCTAATAAATTCAATTCAATTCAATTCAAAAATACTTTATTAATCCCAAAGGGAAATTAAATGTTGTTGTAGCTCATATTATGAAGGTTTCTTCAAAGAGCCGTTGTAGATGCTGATGGCTGTGGGCAGCAAGGATCTCCTGTAGCACTCCGTCTTACATTGGCTGATTTATCAGTCATTTTCACTCCAGAGCCTAATCTTTTTCAAAGGCTCTATTAATCATTTAGGCATAAAGAATAACAAGTTACCTGAATGAAGAGAGAACTTGGCACGCAACCCACCTTTTTATACAATTCTACAAATTTTTGACACACAAGCAGGCAGTCAATAAATTCAATTCAATTCAATTCAAAAATACTTTATTAATCCCAAAGGGAAATTAAATGTTGTTATAGCTCATATTATGAAGGTTTCCTCAAAGAGCCGTTGTAGATGCTGATGGCTGTGGGCAGCAAGGATCTCCTGTAGCGCTCCGTCTTACAGCAGATCTGAAGAAGCCTCTGACTGAAGACACTCTGTTGTTGTAGGACAGTCTCATGAAGAGGATGCTCAGGGTTCTCCATAATGTTCTTCATTTTATGAAGAATCCGTCTTTCCACAATGATCTCCAGAGGTTCCAGAGGAGTCCCCAGAACAGAGCCAGCCTTCTTTATCAGCTTGTTGAGCTTTTTTAAGTCCCTGGCTCTGATGCTGCTTCCCCAGCAGATGATGGTAGAAGAGATCACACTTTCCACAACAGACTTATAGAAGATATGCAGCATCTTGCTGCAAACACCAAAGGACCTAAGCTTCCTCAAGACGTACAGTCTGCTCTGTCCCTTCTTGTAGATGGCTTCACAGTTGCATCTCCACTCTAGTCTGTTGTCCAGGTGAACACCGAGGTATTTATACTCCTCCACCACCTCCACTTCTTCTCCCATAATAGAAATAGTTTTTGACTTATTCTTGTTTCTCTTAAAATCTACAATCATCTCCTTTGTTTTAGTCGCGTTCAAAATGAGATGATTGTTTCCACACCATGCCACAAAGTGGTCCACCACCTTCCTGTACTCAGCTTCTTGTCCATCTCTGATCCACCCCACAACTGCAGAATCATCCGAGTATTTCTGCAGATGACAGGAGTCTGTCTTGTACTGGACGTCTGAGGTGTACAGAGTGAAAAGGAATGGTGAGAGTACAGTCCCCTGTGGTGCTCCTGTGCTGCTGACTACCTGGTTAAACTCACAACCCTTCAGTCTCACAAACTGTGGTCTGTTTGTCAGGTAGTCTTTGATCCAGGAGATTGTTGAGGCCTCCACCTGAGTCTTCTGGAGTTTCTGACAAAGCACATCAGGTTGGATTGTATTAAATGCACTGGAGAAATCAAAGAACATGATCCTCACAGTGCTGCTGGCTTTGTCCAGATGACAGTGGGTTTGTTGAAGCAGGTGTTTCATGGCATCTTTAACTCCAACTCCACAGCGATAAGCAAACTGGAGGGGGTCCTGATGGTTTACTGTTTGCTTACTCAGGTGGGCCAACAGGAGTCTCTCTAGGACCTTCATGATGTGAGATGTCAGGGCAACAGGTCTATAGTCATTGAGAACTGATGGGTGAGTTTTCTTTGGTACCGGAACAAGACAGGAGGTCTTCCACAACACCGGAACCTTCTACTGGGCCAGGCTAAGGTTGAAGAGGTGCTGCAGAATCCCACAGAGCTGCTCTGCACAGGCCTTCAGGACTCTAGGGCTGACATGATCTGGACCTGCAGCCTTATTCCTATTCAGTCTCTCCAGTTGCATCTTCACCGGACTTCTTGAGACACACACTTGGAAGGGGGAAGCAAAGGGAGCATCAGCATCTTCTGATATGGTTGAAGGCAAACATGTAGAAGCAGAAGGGTCTAGGGCTGAGGTGGAAGATAAAAAATGTGAGGTGTTACTGGACAGCTGTGGGTCCTGTGGGTCAAAGGAAGGTGGAAGGGCCCCCGATTCCATACTCCTGGAGCACCCCCCACAGGGCATCACGAGGGACACAGTGGAATGCTTTCTCCAGGTCCACAAAACACATTTGGACCAGTTGGGCAAACTCCCATGAACCCTCGAGTACCCTGTAGAGGGTATAGAGGTCCAGTGTTCCACGGCTGAGACGAAAACCACACTGCTCCTCCTGAAGCCGAGGTTCGACTATCGGCCGGACTCTCCTCTCCAATACCCTGGCGTAGGCCTTACCAGGGAGGCTGAGGAGTGTGATCCCCCTGTAGTTGGAACACAACCTCCGGTCACCCTTCTTATGAAGGGGGACCACCACCCCAGTCTGCCAGTCCAGAGGCACTGTCCCCAACCGCCACTCAATGTTAATCAATGCGTGTTAATTTGGTTTAATTATTTCCTGATAATACAAAAAAACTTAAGGAAGCAAATGTTTTTGCTCAACAGCTGACAGATAAATCTGGATCTAGCATCCATTTGTATATCCAAAGGTGTAACCAAATTCCTCTCTAAGGGTTAATGTCACGATTATTTTCTGCATGAAGAAACTACAGTTTGCCCTAAATGTTCATTCCCTGATAAAAAGCTTATTAAAGGCTTCAGTGATGGCTGCCCTCCGTTCAAATTCATGATGTAAAAAACAGAAGTGTGCTGCTTGGTAGAAAAGTGGTTGACACTGCCACGAAGGAAGGACCTTGGTTTGGATACCGGCATGGGCTCTTTCTGCATGGACTTTGCATGTTCTTTCTGTGCATGTGTGGTTTCTCTCTGGGTACTCCGGCTTCCTCTCACAGTCAAAAAGCATGACTGTTAAGTTCACTGGTCTCTTTAAATTGCCCTTAAGCATGAATGTGTGCATGCATGGTTATCTCTGCATTGCCCTGTGATGGACTAGTGACCCATCCAGGTTCTACCCTGCCTCTAACCTAATGACCACTGAACCCTGCAGGGACAAGTGGGTACAGAGAATGGATGGATGAGTAAGTTAAAAGTTTGCCTAAAATTTAATGCCACTTTTGAACTTGCACATTTGAACTGTCCATATATTTAAAAAAATGTTTATATGTAAAAATATTTAAAAAAAAATACAAATTTGGACGCAGGGATCTGTTGTCATTTTAACAGTTGTGAGCTGAGCAGAGCAACAAATGTCTGTCTTTAGCGAGTGAAGTTAAATTTTAAAGAGTAATAACTGTTTTGCTCCCGTTTATGGTTAATTTCTAAAACTTTATGCTTTGACTCTTTTATTTGCTTTCGTTTTTGTTTTTCCTTCACAGAAAACCCTCATAGGCTCACACACGTGTGTCGCATCAGGATCCGCAGAGCAATGGGCAAAAGTCGCCTGACCCACATAGCTTCATTACCGCTACCAGAACCCATCAAGAACTTCCTGCTACACCGAAACTGACTACCATCTACCTTGTGGTCTCGGAGAGCGTATGTCCAACGTAATCCTTGTCCCGAAGACAAGTTGCTTTTACTTTATAAAAAATAAGTAGTTATTTTTTAAAAGTTAAAAGTTCTGTATGAACTTTGCGTCACTGTAAGGATTTTCTTTTTATTATTCTCTTTTTTTTAAGTTATCAAGGGAGCCTTAGCCATGTCTGAACTGTCTTACAGCAAATGTTTTCTTGTTACCTCCCAAATCACAAAAATGCGTTATGGCTCGTGTTCAGGTCTGGCCTAAAAACCAAAGTAAGAATTAGCCTGAACCCAAATGAAGGCTCACGTTTGTACAAGTGTGATTGTACTGATCCAGCTTCTTCAGTTGCTCTTTTACATTCATGTAATCCAGGACTTCATCCAGTCATCTATTTAATATTTAAAGAAAACGTCTTATCTTTTCTAAAGTGTTGCCACAGACGACTGTGATAACTCAATGTGGCAAAATATTTGTCAAATTATTCAGCCAAAGATGCTGCAGTTAACCCCTAAAATTACAATGAAAATTGCACAGTTACATTCCCCAACTGATAATCAATGTTATAAAACCTAAAGTTAGTTATGCTTTCATGTTATTGAGTGTTATTAATTAACCACCTACTCACTTCGTTAACATGTTCTAGTGTCTGGTGGTGGTACTGCACTTTGGATCTTCTAAAGATAGGATTTTATGGCGTTAACCCGCTCTTGCTTCTTCATGTTACTACAATGGGTGTAACAGTATACTACAGTCAAAGTTCAGTAGGTTTTGGGTAACCATTCAGTATGGTACCTCAGCAAGAAGAAACACTTCTTTAAACTGAAAACAACACTCAAAGAAACAGTGAGAGAAAAATAAACCATCCTTGGCTGGTGAGATTACAGGAAGGTGAGATTTATGAACTGGTAAGAGAACCAGTATATCTGTAAGCCATATGTCAAACAAAATGTCAGATTAAGTAGAAAACCAATCTTGTTTTTAAAATGGAACAAAATAAAAAATAAAAAACAATTAGAGATTATTTCCATCAATTTTGGGCTGTACTTCATACGTGTCATTATCACCTGCTATTCTTGCATTAATTTGGTGTGGACTGCTGTAGATAGAAGCTTAATCTGCTCATTTTGTGTCTTGGTATTCAAGAAAAAGTAATATAAACTTGTGTTTACTCCTTTGCATAAAAGTGATAATTGCCTGTGACCGATGTATTATTCGTCTAACTGTATGTACCCATGAGGGTGATGTCTGAGCCTTAGTTCAGTATAAATGTGTGTATTGTTACACCCCTGAGTACTACAGCCAAGAAGAGACAAACCAAACATGGTGTTTTCAGCAGGCTTTTCCCAGCATTTGTAGACTGCTAGTGGTGGTTGAGTCGATTGCAGTTACCAATTTGTGCCACTAGATGGTGATGCATACTGTTATATGACACTTTTATCTAAATATTTTGCACTGTGTTAAGTTGGTGTGCATTTATGAATAAAACGGTAAATTAAAGGCCCTTGATACATATTAAAATAATAGTAGCCGGAGAGATGTTTACATAATAGACCTTATTACTACACGTATACAGGCTATAAACAGGATCTTGACCAACATGTAGTTGTGTAAGAAAAGTTCTTTCTGTATCCCTGACAATCTAAAAAATATTGATAGAAATGTTTTTAACTTTGTATTTGTTAGCCAGAAAGCTGCCTTCTCTGGGAATATGTTGCATATGTTGTCTTCAGTCCAGGTCTGCTCCACAGCTACTTTTTCTCAAATACTAACATTTAAATGTGGTGCATGTGTAACATGTCGGTGTGTGTTGCTCAGAAATGTGTTATATTTATTTGCAAACATTAAATCTGGTCTCTGACGTTTCCCTTTTTGTTTTCATTAGCAAGTTTGCATGTTTCTTGGAGTTCTTTTCTTAGGCTTACTGCTCCTTTAAATGAGACACATTGATCTCAGAGTCACTGATGTTGAGTGGGTTACACAGTCTATAGATTATAAGGAATCACGATCCAATGAAAAAGGTCCACCATTAGGCTCTAGATGGAGCTTTCAGGAATATATGGAGCATGAAACAGTGCCTTTTTTGTGTCATCTCCTTATCTGACGACTGAATAAATAGTACAGTTTAAGTTCTCTACCAGGGGGATGGAAGAACAATCTAGAATTTACCTTATCCTCAGAGGTCTGAACAAACTGGTGGAGATATTTCAACTTCAGTAAAAAAAACTTTGCAGCATAGGAATGTCTCACTCAGTAATAGATAGTTACTAGAAGTTTAGTCATAAAATAGGCCTGTTATAAGTGCACATCTGAAAATGCTTTAAACAAACGGACCCTAAATATCAATGTTCATTGAGACTCTGGGCCCTTTTGCTGATTTATACCCTTATTTTGATCCATTTTGTAGCTGTAAACATTTTTTCCCATACCTTAGCTTGTGTATTAGTTTATTTCTCTCCACCAGATTTTTGTTCAGTTATTGAGATATAAAAATGCACAAATCTCACATTCAATAAAATTTCAATTTATATAATGTCCTAAAGTTTGTACAATGATGCCTTCCCACTGATTGTGGTTCTGATCACCATTTGGGCTAGTTAACTTCTGAAATATGAGAGATTATGAATGCAGACTTTCAATTCAGTTTTATTTATATAACGCCAATTCACAACACGTCGTCTCATGGCACTTCACAAAGGGTTTGGAATGGCACCAAACCGAAATAACTCAGTGACCTCTTACATGTTGTCATTATGACTGACATAATTCTGAAATATCCCATAGCAGATAGCTTTTATTTCATATCTAAAAGCGTTGGGTAATGAAACATGAAGAAGGGCTGAAATGAACATAACTCTTCTTTAAGACTGACTGAAGGGCACTAGAGAATCTGTGGATGCCAGAACCTGGAGGCATGCTGACATCACAGTGGACCGATGTTAGAAATAAGTATATTGTACAAAGTTACCCAGACACGTCGTGTCTTCCGACATCGACTTGTGAGAAGTACTCCCCATAAGACCATCTGTAAGCATCTGTTTTTAAGTCTCACTACAAATGCTAAATAAGATTTATGTCTGTACTTTGACTGAGCCGCTCCAACAGACAAATATGTGATCTTAATCCTTCCACTGCAGGTCTGGCTGTGTTGTCCTGCTGGAAAGTGAACCTCCACCAGTCTCAAGTCTTTTGATACCCCAATAGGTTTTCCTCCAGGATTGCCCCATCCATCGTCCCATCAACTATAACAAGGTTCCTGGTTCTTGCTGGAGGAATGTCTCCCCACAGCATGAAGATGCCATCACCGTGTTTCTCCATGTAATGGTGTGTTTAGGGTGTTGTGAAATGTTTGTTTTCTACTACACATACCCTTTTGAAAAATGCAGATTTGCTCTAATCTGGCCAAACCTGTCTCTTGTGTCCTCTACATTACTTGTGGCAAACTTTTTACATGATTTCTTCAGACTTTCTTTCAATAAATCTATGATTTTCTTCGTGTAGCTCAGTCCATCACATAAAATAAAAAAATACATTCTAGTTTGAGGATGCAGTGTGACAAAATGTGTCTGTACATTTCTATATATCTATAGTTCTTTTATGTCTTTTTACAAAATTTTATTCATACAAATTAAACGAATATTAAAACATTTTAATCACGTTGGCCTTCCAAGGTAACACAATGTGTTTCATGCCAGACAGTTTCTCTTTTGTGTTTATCGTTGCTAATATGCAACCTTCATAACCTTCTGGGAAAACAGTCCACTTTAATAAAAGCATGAGAGCGCCCCAGATCGAGATATTTGATATTGTCGTGAAGCTGATAGATGTGTCATGATGGTTGAAAAAAACTCATGTTTTAGTGAAAACATAACTGGTCTAGCCTGGGAACCCTGCATGAAAGCAGCAGGGGGGCACAACAGCAGAGAAAATTTTGAGGTCCAAGTCCTAAAAAGGTCATGTTAAGACCAGGGAAGATACATTGTTCTAGTTTCTGCAACTGTCTTGGATGGAAAAAGATTTTCTGCAAATATTTTTAGGAATTAAAATCAACATAAATGGGCTTTTGGTCTAAACATTTAACTGAAACCTAACGATAAGAGGACATTAGTGAAAATGCCAGTTATTAAAGTAAACAACTGTTGTATGAGGTCTCTAGGTGGCACTGTTTTCCTTTCCAGCACTGTAGGCACCACATCTCTGTCCCTCACTCCTCTCTTAACTCGGTCTCTCTCTCCATCTGCCCTGTTGTTGCCTGAGTTTCGCTGCAGACCCTCAGCATGTGTCTTCCAGAGCCTCATCCTTTCAGATCTCATTAAAAGTAGGCCTTTCATTAGCAGAGCTCACACTTAGAAACTGAATTAGAGAAGAACTGTTGGGGAAACTGCTTATTTCCTGTTAAGATTGTACCATTGCAAGAAACCTTTTTTCTGCTGTTTTATATCACAGCTTATTTAGGGAATGGGACACCATGGTGTGTTTCCCTTCTTACTTGAGAGGTTTCACATAAAAGTGGCCAATTGCAAAACGTCTTTAAGGCAATTTCTAGTGATCTATCCTTGTCTAAATTCTGTTTTTTCCTGCCACCAGTGTCAACAATATTGGAGCACTGTTTTTCTTTGATTAGCTGCTACAAAGGAGAAACAGATCTAGTAAATGCTTTACTTCCTCTAAAAATCACCAGGAGTGTGGAAAGGCTGAATAATGTTGTCCATTCCTAAGTTTATTTCCACCACAAGCTGCCATCAAAATCTCAACAAGCTCTGCTAATATCACCACAGCGTTCCGCTTCTGCATGTAGGTCCACATTAAAAGTGCAGTGGCTTAATTCACGAGCTTACCACAGCTTTTAGATAAGCTTCATCTGATTCTATGTTTCCATGTAAAACTCTATGTCAGTGTGTGCATGCAGGTGTCTGGTTAACATGGGTAAAAGTCTTGGGTCAATGCTTATTGCTTTGTATTTTGCCTATATTTTCTTTTAAACCTTTCTTGAACCAAAGTCAGCTACGATTTCAGACGGTCTTTGTAAGTTTTTCTTTTAACTTTGACTGCTTTTTCACTTACTTTTATTCAATAATCAGACCGTTTTTAAAGGAAACTTTCATTTTTAGAAACCACCCAATACTGGCCAGGGCTGCACGGTGGCGCAGAGGTTAACATTGCTACCTTGCAGCGAAATGGTTCTTGATTTAAATCCCAGCCTGGGGTCTTTTGGCAGGTAGCTTGTATGTTCTACCTTGTTCAAAAGTATCTATGTGAGGTTAAATGTTCTCTCTTAATTGCCCTTAGGAATGAATGTGTAAGCATGGTTGTTTGTCCTGTGTGGGCCGCCATGCAGTCCTAAAGCAGATAAAAAAAGTTAATTGAGAAATTATTCAGTAGAGTACTCGATTACTAAAATATTTGAAAGCTGCAGCCCTACTGAAAACACAAAGAGAGTTATCCACTGAAGTTAAGATGATAACTTTTAAAACCTTTCAACAAAAACCCACCCAAAAATTATGAACTATTTCTTTAAGGCATAAAAGGGCACATAACACTTAGCAGACAGTTTTATCCACTGCTGGTAGTGCGTTTTATGACACCACCAGCAGTCTGTTAGAAAGTGATGCTTTGGTCCTTTTTCTTCTGTTGAATCTGTGAAAACAGAAAACAGTGTTTGCCAAATAGTTATAAGCTGAAAGCAGAAAACATGATTGACTGAACTTACATCAATGAGGTCCCCTATCAGGTCTGATGGAGAACTGCTGCTCAAGATCACTTAAACAGATTACAAGAAAAGCATTTGAAGCACAACATAAAGACAGCGAAGATAGCTTACATTTTTTCCACAGCATCATTATATATGTAGTTATTTTAGATAAAAACTTTATCAGGCAGACTTGCTTTCCTGCCCATGTTTTGAATGATCTCATCCTTTAGGCAGTCCGGAAGTCTTTATTTCCTTCAGTGACCACATCACTCAGTGTTTACCACCACCACACACACACACACACACACACAATGCGTCTCTAAGCCAGTGCAACAAAATCTTCATCATTTTTTTAACCACACTATGAGAGAGGTGGAATCAAAACCAAAAGAAGATTAACGTGATTCACAGAGATGATTTCAAAATTAGTTTGGCGTTTCTCAGTCCAAAGAAAGCAGTCTTTTCCGCTTTGTCTCATTACGGATCAGTCCAATAAGAGAGCCTGGGTGTGGATGGCTGAACCTGAATGTATTGATCATCTTTTATTTTTCCTCATGCTGTTACCCAGCAGCACATGTGGCCCGCACGTCAGGAAGAGCTTTTTCTCTGCTAAGACCGTCATGCTCTTTAAACCACTCAATCAGTGCTCCAGCACAACACAAACAGGGAATTCCTTCAGCTTTACAGATATAATTAAGAAGTATATGGTTAGAAATACAGAAAGAATCTTTACTAATAAAAGCGTGCTTTAATTAAAGATCTTAGAGGGGCTTAATGACCCTTAATCTGCCGGTAGTTGTGAAATGTGGCAAAGCCAGGAAGGATGTGAAGTGATTGCTTCTGTAATTACTGTCAAAGTCTGTAACTGGGGTCTTATACTTAATTAGATCCCTCTCATTTGGGCCATGTTCAGTAATTGTGTATGTGTGTTACAGCTTGAATTGCTGGGGCTGCTTTTCAGGAGTAACAAAACTCTAGAAACAGCAAAATAAACTGAACTGAAAGCAACTGTCATGATAAACGTTTAGAGGTTGTGCAGGAGCTCCAAAAATGTTGTATTTCTTTACAGTGCCAAGAAAAAGTATGTACCCCCATCAGAATGTTTTTACTTTTGCTTCGTTATTATGCTTACATCTTTTAATATCAGCCAAAGATAATCTGAGTAAACACAACAAGCAAATGATGATTTCATTTATCAACAGAAAAATGCTATCCAAGCCAATCTGATTAACCTCATTTTCTCATTCATCTTCACGAGCCACACCCAGATCAGATCCAGAACTCCTGAGAATAGAAATAACATTGTTATGAGTAGACTTTTTCCATCGTACTTCAGTGGGGTTTGTAGAAAAACATTTATTGTTCTTCCTTATGGTACTGGTATGTACTGTCTTTGCTCTTTTGTCACATTTAGTAGTTTTACATCACAAAACACATTTTTGCCAAAGATAACCAGAGTAAATGCAAAATGGAGTTTTCAACTTGGCCCTTAAAAAGTAAGTATTAAATGTTTGTTTTTGGGCATTAGCAGCCTTTATTTTTCAACAGTAAGTACACAGAATACTTTGTGGAAAGAGGGGGAAGGACATGCAGTAAACGTTGACGTACCAGGAGTCGAACCCGTGGGAGCCTACATCAAGGACTAAGGCCTCCATACATTGGTCACATGCTTAATCCCCCACGCCACCAGCGTCACCCATAGCAGTAGTGACGACCATGAAGCCTTTATGATAGCTGCCATTAAGTCTTTTACACTGTGGAGGAATTCAGTTTTACTTCAGTTTCAATGAATGAAACGTCCCTGTTATATGTCCAAACAGAGTTTTTGTCTAATATTTGTCACTGTGGTCACTAGCACAATGACAATGGCCATTACACCTAACCATCCATGGTTAATTGTTTCCATAGGGCTTTGCTACTCATGGGAAGGATTTTCCATCATGAAGAAGATCCCATGGCTGGAAGTGGAAGCGGGTTGTGCTGGATGAGGAACAAAGCTGTGATGCTGTCATGGCTGATGGGGTTGGAGGGGACTGTGGTCGGGGGTGGGCAAAGGGTCCCACTTGACCTCTTCTCCCGCCTTCTTTATGTCCCCAACCCCCCCACAAAATGAAGCAGAACCCACCAGGCATTTTCCCAAACCACTGCTTGACAACAGCCTGGGTAGAAGAAACCCCGTTCAAACAGAAGAAGGAAAAAGAGGAAGAGAGTCATTCGCCACTGTGGGAATCTTGTAAACTGTGCTTTCCTGAGGCCTTGGGAATCCCACACAAGAGCTGGAACCTGCGGGCATGGAAAACGGCCTGCGTCCCCCAAGAGAGGTTGAAAACAACACTGTTTGATCACTAGTGTATATGACAGCAATACAATTTGTCTGCTGTTAAGTTAAGGCAATGTATTCCAGTACTACAGAAAAAAAGCTTTTTTTTATTGAAGAATATAAAAATTACTCTATGCAGCTGGATCCTGATTTTGTTTTTCTAACTAACCTTACTAGAAAAATGCAGCCCA
The DNA here is from genome assembly GCF_021462225.1 of Girardinichthys multiradiatus. Classification (NCBI taxonomy): domain Eukaryota; kingdom Metazoa; phylum Chordata; class Actinopteri; order Cyprinodontiformes; family Goodeidae; genus Girardinichthys; species Girardinichthys multiradiatus. The sequence goes on from NC_061800.1 coordinate 40,768,526, forward strand.
CCAACATGAAACTGTAGAGTCCTGGACCATCATCTGTCATGAAAAACCACATTAACAAGGAATCAGAAGTTCATCCTGTTTTTCTGACAGCCTTAGGTTCTGTATGACAAAGGGATTTTGTATGATAATCTAATGTGATGCCTCCGATTTTTCTATTATTTTTGCCAAAAAGTACATTTATCAATACAGCTCCACTACAGTCGAACCTCGGAAAAAAAGTCTAAAAGTTAAATTTTTATTTTTGTGCAGAAATCCTTAATGAAGCAAATCCTTTTCTTTGCAAAGTTGGGACTTGGCTCTAGGAATAATATTGCACAACAAGCTAACTACAGTTTGCAGTACAAGTAAATAATGACACAATCTCTAGGTATTTATTAATTTATTTATTGTGGCATCATGTTCAGAAACAGATGTTTTATAGTACAGTGTTTTCATGAGATATGAAATGTCAGAAACACAAACAATTTATCACTGTAGCTATGACCAGATTTGATTTTGAGGTTGGGGTTGGAGAGGGATCTAAGACTTTTTAGCAGTAAATTCAGACTTCTGACGATTTTCATTTAATTTTTCCCAACTTGGCACTCATTTATTCCCACTCCTGAGTCCAAATGGAACGCACCATTAGACACAAATCTTTGTTAAATATTTTCATACAGTATCCAACCAGATTCAAATTCTATTGTGGAGTTAAAAACAAAAAACATTTTCCTTTTAACAGAACATTATGTTACATCTGCTATTACTACATTGTATTGGAGACAGAAATTAACATTAACACTTTGTCAGACCTTCTTCATACATACATCCATTACTGTGGTTTTTAGCACTTTCTCTAAATATATTTTCTAAGATTTCAAATACCATCAAAAAGCTATTAACCCCTTTATGCCTGAATTTATTTACAATCATATAAACACAAAAATTGCATATTTGCTGTTAAGCAGAATAATAGTGTTGGTTTAAATATAGGACAACAGATACAAATGTTAATTAATTAAGGCATGATGCAAATTAGCAACATAAGGCATAACTGAAAATAATAGGAAAGGGTATGTAGATTAAATTACAGATGCTACTTTTGCAAAATTAGGCTTTGAAATTGAATTATGTCATCAATTTCTGTCCAAACTATTCTGGTTCATCATCACAGTTATTTAAAAATATCTTGATAATGTAAATCACAACCAGACGCCATTAACACACTGAGTTTCACACTCTGTGCCTTGGTATGTGTAGAATACTCACCGACAGGCACCTCAGCTACAATAAGATAGGAAGCAGTTTGAGACAATTTAGCAACAATTGAGCCCAGTACCTTTTTGCGACAAGGTAACTATGCCACCAGCGACCACCCTGCAGCCCAGGGTGGTAGGTGGTTGCCCCTTAACCCGTGGATGGGCCCCCAGATGACCAAAATGATTAATTTGTTTTTCTATACATCAGAGTGTCAATTGTTTTTTCCTTTCTTTTGGTTTTTTCGTAGCACTAGAAGCCTTTACTCTCTTATTTTTTGAAAGTGAGCTGACAGGAAATGGCGAGAAAGAGTGGAAGAAGCCATACAACAAAGGTCAACTGATCCAGACTTGAACACGTGACAGGGGCTTCTTTACATGTGTCACACACTCCACCCTTGCACCACCATTGCGCCGCACTATTTATTTCTACAATATTGAGTGTTACCTTGACAGAGAAACCAGGCCTTTGCATGCGCTCTGTATTTAGACATTTTAGGCCTAAACTCCAGTAATTTATGAAAAAGGCGATTTCAGATGCAATCAGTTGACTAACCTAAGTTGCATACAAACATAAAAAGAAGCTATAAAGTTTTATTTAAAGCCAGAAAAACATTCTCTGTGGTAATACTGCAACATTGACCATTCATTAAGTTTTCTATATGTTTGGCAAGTTTTACAAGTTTTATTCGATTAAAACATTTCAAATTGACAACATTTGAAATCGTTCAAAAGGTATCAAAAGATTTTATTAAAAACTTTTTTACTGCTTGAAAAATTCTACTAAAATATCATAATCTGATTCTTTGAAATAAAGTTGTAGGGTATCTAATAAAAGCCATCTATTTAAACCACGTAAAGTAGTTTTCATTGACACCAATTCAATTCAATTCAGTTTATTTACATAGCGCCAATTAACAACACATGTCATCTCAAGGCACTTCACAACAGTCAGGTACATACATTCATATTAATCCTAACCATTGAACAGTGCAGTCAGATTCAGTTATTTATTCAAATTGGATAAAAAGTTTTTCTGTCTAAGGAAACCCAGCAGATTGCATCCAGTCAGTGACTTGCAGCATTCCCTCCTCCCGGATGAGCATGTAGAGACAGTGGACAGTCACTGGCGTTAACTTTGCAGCAATCCCTCATACTGAGCATGCATGTAGCGACAGTGGAGAGAAAAAACTCCCTTTTAACAGGAAGAAACCTCCAGCAGAACCAGGCTCAGTGTGAGCGGCCATCTGCCACAACCGACTGGGGGTTTGAGAGAAAAGGGCAGAGACACAAAGAGAACAAAGAAGCACTGATCCAGGAGTACTTTCTATGGGAAGGAAAATAAATGTTAATGGATGTAGCTCCTTTAGTCGTTTCACCTAGAAAGAAAGAACAGATAAACTCTGACCCAGTTTTCAAGGTTAGAGTCTGAAAGAGAGCATATAGAGTTAGTCACAGTAAAAGCTCAGTCAATCGCCATGTCTAGGAGAGAGAAAGGATTAAACACTGAAAGACAGGGCCAAGTGGATCATCTGTAGAAGGTGAGCATTAAGTTTTTGTCAGCAGAAGCTCGGACGATGCCCTTCTCCAGAAAGGTGTCACGGGTAGACACAGAGTCAGGCCAGGTGTAGAGAGAACATAAAGTTAAAAACTGAAATAACAACAAATAATGCAGAATTAGAGTGTAGTGTGAGAATGTAGCGAAGAGGGTGAAAGTGGTCATTATGTCCTTCAGCAGCATAACTACATAGATAGTTTCAGTTTCAGTTTATTTATTTATACAGCGCTTATTTACAACAATGTCGTCTCAAGGCACCCCACAAAGGGTCTGGAACAGCGCGGGGCCGCCGGGGAGGCCAGACCAAACCACCGAGTACCAGACCCCGGCCACCCCAGAACAGGCCACGTGTAGGGGCAGTAAGTAAAATAATAAACTGCTAAAGTTTGTCCATCTAGAGCCCATTGATGGCTGTTGTTATACTAAAAACCACAAGGATTGAGACACCTCTCTGTCATATTAATTATAACCATTGGAAAAGAGAAGGGGTCATACAGGTAGCACCAACACCAACATACATAAATGCCTGAATATTTGCGTCTTTGGAGGGGCATTTAGGAAAACTCCACAAAATCTACCATTTCTCAGGCGGTAAGCAGCTTCCCAGATTTACTGAAATCAAGGAGGAGAGGTAGGAAAAGAGCATTTGGGGAAAGATTTAAGTTCTCATAGATTACATATTTTGACACTGTATGTGGCTTTTACATCGGCTTTACATCTGTTTTGGGGTCATGCAACTTGTACCTTTGAAAAGATCTTATAATAAGAACATTTACTGTAAAATATATTTTTTGCCATTCTTTATTTAGAGGTTAGATTGAGAAACTTTTAACATATGATGTGTAAGTATTAATAGCTTCAGCCATATATACCTCTTATTTGCATAATAGAATGCAATCATCTTGATGTAAGAAAGTCTAAAAAGTGCTAAATTCAGGAATTTTAAATCTCTTTACACATTCAAAATAAAACTGAAGCCGAATTATTAATTACCTCTGTTTTTTGACAATCTTCTCCCTTTTTTAAAATAATTTTTTAAATGTCAAACTGTGTAAATCAGCATTCTTCAAAGAGCATATGATATCTTAAGTTAATTTTGTAATCTACTGATGCAGATGAAAAACTACTTTATTAATGCAAACTATAAAATGTGAGTGAACCAAAGCTGATTGCACATTAGAGCTAAATAAACAACACAATCAATATCTTTTAATCTACTGCTATTCTGTTTACAGAAAATGAGTCTTTCTCCATTGTTGAAGAGCTCAGTACTTTATACTGATGCATCATGATTTAAAAATGTGTGGTGGGAATACAGCGTGTAGGCCTGGATGAGTGCAGATTTGCATGACTATGAAGCCAACTTCCTGTCCTCAGTGGATTCCACGGAGAAGTGTGTGGCTCTTTTGGTTTTCAGTTCTTCTTCTCCAGTCCCAGCAAGCAGGCCAATACAATTTCTGTGTGAGTGTGACTTGATTTATGTTTGCAGGAGTCATCTTTTGCTCCATGACATCCCAGAGAGACTAATGTCAGAGGTTATGGCAGTCAGTATATTTACTAATGCACAGGAACTGATGTAACTGCCCCAGTTGTCTTTAAAATCTGGGTGTGACTTCAATCACACTTGGATGCAATATTATATAAAAGAGACAGATACGTAGGGATGGATAAGCTAAATATACAGTAATTCTTGCTAAATCCCAGTCAACGTTTACATATTTGACTCATAAAGGAAGTAAAAGGGCTGAAAAATGAGCTTGTAACACTAATATATAATAGATAGCCTGTAACATTAATATATACTAATCATTCAATCAGTAATTCTCATATAACAATCAATTAATCAAAGTGTACATGTTTTAATAATCAAACCTATTTAGATTTATATACACTCACTAATTAGAAATATTGATCATTTGATTTAAAACCTCATTGACTTGCTCTCTAGTTGTCAGGTTCTCAGCACTTAGGCAGAATAGACAGCAAGGAACTTTAAGCAAATTAAGTGAAGCTTATGTTTGCAGCATGAAAAGTTTCTCCCCCGTTCCCAGATGTTCCAGTGATGGGAAAGTTGAGAGCCTGTAATATCAGGACACATTCAGGATGAAGTGTTGGCAAATGATATTAAACTTTGGGTGACAACCTACAACAAAACTTTTAACAACAAGGAGATGTTCTCTCATAGCTTTAGAAATCCCTTCAACATGAAAATGATCACTGTAGCCATATTAGTGTCCATATTATTCACAGCTACAAAACAATCTCGAGAAAAGATTTGACCATCTAGTTTTCTCAAGAACTTTATGAGAAACTGTAGCAACGCTTTTATCACACCTCAACGCCTCAGCTCTGCACACGCTGAATTGTAACCGTGATCTCATGTTTAGGCAAGATTACTGGCGATGACAGGCGATGTCTGTATGAGCTGAGGAGAAACTGGGGTTAACAATGTCACATTTTTGAGGGTAGCATAATCCCCAGAATGCAATGTCTAGGGGTTACATTATGGCATCATGCTAATTGCTGACAGTATTGATGCAGAACAACCCTGGGTTTCTTTTGAAGACCTATGTAGGTTGTCCAGGTTTTGCTGGTACAGGTTGTTTCTAGTCAACTCAAGTAGGTCCTTAAGTAGAAGCCCATTATAAGCCCAGGCCTACCTAGAACCCGCATAGCCTGTGCAAAATCTTTTTGGGGCGACGATATCAGCTGAAAAAGAACATGAATAACTGTTAACAAACTACAACGAACATATCCCATCATGACCCCATGACCTTACACATATTCAATGTTTTTCATTGTTCTATATACTAATGTTTTCATCAGTCCTGTTTTTAAAGAGGCACCTTAAGAAACTGAAGCTGATGAACAGTTATCTTGTGTCAGCAAAGCTGCTTCTAAAGCCAATCCCTAAATGCTTCTCAGGTGGCCAGTCTACATTTACTTCATTTACAATGCAATCTTTCAAGTTTTTAATCAGACTTTAATGGAAAGCAACATTTTATTACAAAGAGACATGAAAGTGGTTTAAAGTGACTAAGAAGAGAGATACAACAAGAAGCTAACATATCCACAACCACCACTATACAAAAGAAAATAAATTGTTTCATTTGAGAAGTCAGAATTTTAGTTCCTGATCAGAAAAATCAAGTAGAACGCCAAATAAATTCTGAATCCCAACACTGAATTTCAAAGGTTTCTTACCAGTCCCAACGCTAACATCTAATATGGCCACCATGATCACGAGGACGATGACTTCAATTCAGTTCAGTCAGTCATTTTCTACCACTTATTCCATAGTGGGTCACGGGGGAGCTGGTGCCTATCTCCAGCAGTCTATGGGCGAGAGGCGGGATACACCCTGGACAGGTTGCCAGTCCATCGCAGGGCAACACACAAACAACCATGCACACACTCATTCAGACACCTAAGGGCAATTTAGAGTTACCAATTAACCTAACAGGCATGTCTTTAGACTATGGGAGGAAGCCAGAGTACCCGGTGAGAACCCACGCATGCACAGGGAGAACATGCAAATTCCATGCAGAAAGACCCCAGGCCAGGAATTGAACCCAGGAGCGTCACGCTGCAAGGCAACAGTGCTACCAACTGCGCCATCATGCAGCCTTCAATTCAATTCAGTTTTATTTATATAGCACCAATTCACAACACATGTTGTCTCAAGGCACTTCACAACAGTCAGGTACATACATTCCAATTAATCGTAACCATTGAACAGTGCAGTTAGATTCAGTTATTTATTCAAATTGGATAAAAAGTTTTTCGGTCTAAGGAAACCCAGCAGATTGCATCCAGTCAGAGACTTGTAGCAGTTACTCCTCCCGGATGAGCATGTAGAGACAGAGGACAGTCACTGGCGTTGACTGATTGTGAGCGGCCATCTGCCACGACCGACTGGGGGTTTGAGAGAACAGCGCAGAGACACAAAGAGAACAAAGAAGCAATGATCCAAGAGTACTTTCTATGCGAAGGAATAGTAATGTTAATGTTAATGGATGTAGCTCCTTTAGTCATTTCACCTAGAATGAAAGAACAGATAAACTCTGAGCCAGTTTTCAAGGTTAGAGTCTGAAAGAGAGCACATATAATTAGTTACAGTTAAACTCAGTCAATTTCCATGTCTAGGAGAGAGAAAGGGTTAAACACTAAAAGACAGGGCTATGTGGATCATCGGTAGAGGGTGAGCATTGAGTTGTTGCCAGCAGAAGTTCGGACAATGCCCCTCTCCAGAAAGGTGTCACAGGTAGACACAGAGTCAGGCCAGGTGTAGCTTCTAGGAAGAGAAAAGAGAGAGAACATAAAGTTAAAAGCTGAAATAACAGCAAATAATGCAAAATTGGAGAGTAGTGTGAGAATGTAGCGAAGAGGGTGAAAGTGGTCATTATGTCCTCCAGCAGCCTAAGCCTATAGCAGCATAACTACACAGATAGTTTCAGTTCAGATTATTTAGTTAAACGGCGCTTATTTACAACAATGTCGTCTCAAGGAACCCCACAAAGGGTCCCACTGATGGTCATTGTTATACTAAAAACCACAATGATTGGGATACCTCCCTCTGTCAGACTGATTATAACCATTGGAAAAGAGAAGGGTTCATACAGGTAGCAGAAATGGAGGTGTGTTTGCACCTCAACCATAACCGAGCCGGTTTAGGCTAAACCTGACTCCCCCTTACTCCAACCAAGGAAGACTCCCTCCCTGATAACCTAAGCCACTCTAACTATAAGCTTAATCAAAAAGGAAAGTTTTAAGCCTAGCCTTAAAAGTAGACAGGGTGTCTGCCTCACGGACTAAAACTGGGAGCTGGTTCCACAGGAGAGGAGCCTGATAACTAAAGGATCTGCCTCCCATTCTACTTCTGGAGACTCTAGGAACCATCAGTAAACCTGCAGTCTGAGAACAAAGTGCCCTGTTAGGAACGTATAGAACAATCAGATCTCTGATGTATGATGGAGCTAAATCATTAAGGGATTTATGTGAGGAGGAGAATTTTAAATTCTATTCTGGATTTAACAGGGAGCCAATGAAGGGAAGCTAAAGAAGGAGAAATATGATCTCTCTTTTTCATTTTCATCAGACTGCCAGAACAAGTTGCACTTCAGAAAGTTTGGACATTTCACATCCATTCTCTCATTGGTTTGAACCACTTAACAAATACAAAAAGAGTGGACAATTAAAAAACATTTCTCAAATATGGGATTTTTGGAGACTGTCGTGTACCTGTGATGACTGGAAACTGTGACATGAAGGCTCCCTTTATGCATGGCCACTATCAGTTTCTCCACAATAGAGCTGTTTCCTCATCTGACTATTTCCTTTAAACTTCAGATAATGCTGAGAGGAAAAGAGTAAAAACTATGAAAGAAAACACAAGCTACAGTTATTTAAAGAGAATGTTGCTACTAGCAGTTCTTTAGCCATACAAAAGACCTTCTTCTTTTGAATTTTGATGTGGATGTTATTACCACATACAGTACTTCTGCTGCATTGTAACTAGAATCCTGCAGGTTGTATAGAAACAATTCATTTTTTTAATAGAGAAGGAAAATATTTGAAAAACATCCTGAATACTTGGACCTGTATCATATGAAATCACCGGCCAGTCTCAACATCGTACAACTATTATTTTCCAAAATGTTGCAACTGGGTTGGAACAAGCTAAAAAAATCCATTTGTTCATTGAAGATTCTGTTGAGAAAAAGGCATTTCCAAGGCTGTTTAGATCAGATTTTGTAAGTTTAGTTATGTCTATAAGTACAGTCCTCTGAGGCATTTAAATTAAACCGAAAATTTATTTCAACATCAGCGATTATCAATTAGCTATCAAGTGAATGGAATAAAACACCAGAGATGGACCTTTGTCTGGGCGTATATCTGAAAAAAGATTCAAAAATTAAAACGTGTCTGAAGTTCAGGGTCCGTTTTAAAGGAAAATGCCATGCTTGTGTTTGGTGAAAAGATGCGGAGAGTTAGTTGCACGTTCTATCATATTTTTAAACCTGGATCTCTTCAAGCCTGCATTAGATTAAAATCCATACAATTTAGTATTGGCTTCATGATAATAACTACAATCCAAGCAATCCATGATGATGTTTTTACACTAAAAAGTCTAAACTTAAGTTGTTTCACAATTTTTACCTCTTCATCTGCTTAAAGGAAACACTAAATCCAAATGAATCCCAAAGATAAATGTCTACAAGCAGAATTTCTTCCTCCAGCTCCTCTCCAAGCTATCCGTGTCCCCTTTTGTGGTTTCCAAAGCCAAGCAGCCATTAGAAGAGCCCATCTCTTTAATCAGTTTCCTGGCGGAGGTACCGTGGGACGCTCTGTTGACCACAGTATGCTTCCTCTTTTATTTTCTCCACCACCAGCCCGCCCACTTTATGGGAGAGCCCTGTGGTTTGGTGAAGCCTCTGACAGGTGGACAGGTGGTAGTTCAAACAAGACTGACAGGGACATCAAGGTTGCTGGTTCAACTAAAACTAGAGTGGAACCTCCAGCTATCCAAACAAAATTCTCAGTTTTCTTAGAAATGCTCGCTGTGCCGTAAAATACAAAAACCGTAATTATCTTCAGATTTATGATGGCATTTATTTCAAAAACAAAATAAAACTTGCAAGAGTTTGTTTTTATATGGAACAAACATGGACACAACCATGAAAATCAACTGTGAAAGTTTGTTAAAGTTAAAGTATAGAACCACTGGTAAGAGATTCATACCGAAACCATTCTGTGTTCAAAAAAGTGTCACCAAAACAGTAAGTTTCAAAAAAACCTCTGCTTTGTTTTAAGCCTTAAAAATGACAAATCCAAAGCCAGTGGGTCAAAGGGAAAGAACATATCTCCAGTGGTCAAATATTATAGATGCAGCCAGATAACACTTACCATATATATTTTTTAAGGACAACAGATCCTATTAGCAACAACGCTCAATGCAAGAAAGAGCACTGAGCTAGAAGAAAAGGAAAGGTTTACTAAATGAAAGAGAGACATTCGTATGATGCTGGCTTTGGAGATGGTGGCATTAAGAAAAACACAAAGGAGTCAGCTGGACGAAAGTGATCGGATTTACACTGGCATTGTATTATGGATATGATGGATACAGTAAAATAGAGCCAAAATACTGATAATGGATACTCTGCTGTTCTTTAAAGTGCACATTGCTTTCAAGGGAAGATAATTCACAGTGTTCTGCTACGTCAGGGTGGGTTTCAATACTTTTGTCATAATGTCACGGTCTCATTTCATTTGATTAAATTAATTTCAATATCTTATTTACTGGGAGTATAATTTCAATGCTCTTTCAGTGCTCTAAAGTGGCCAGATAATTATTAGCCAAAATAATCAGAAAATAGGGAAACTTACTTTGAATTTAAGGTTTCTAGCATGCTGAGACCTATGATATTCATCACTAGAGAACAATCTTCTTCACAGGTGTGCATTAGATTACCTAATGTCATTATAAGGTTATATTTGCAATATCTGGGTCACAGTTGTGCTGGTTCTGTATAGCGGTAGCACATGAGCAGTTTACCTAGCGTGTGCAAGCCACAGCAGGATTTTTGGACATGTCCAAAGAATATGCAGCAGCATAGTTTATCATCCCCTCCTTGAACCGCCACCTTAACGTGGTGGAGGGGTTTGAGTGCTCGAATGATCCTAGAGGCTATGTTGTCTGGGACGTAAATGCCCCTGGTAGGGTCTCCCATGGCAAACTGGCTCTAGGTGACGGGTCAGACAAAGAGCGGTTCAAGAATCCCTCATGACGACTACAGAGTCGAGGCACGTGACGACGCCCGGTATGGCGGAGCCGGGGTCCCACCCTGGAGCCAGGCCTGGGGTCGGGACTCGTCGGAGAGCGCCTGGTGGCAGGGTTGCTCCTCGCGGGACCCGGCCGGGCCAAGCCCGAACGAGAGACGCGAGACCATCCCCCAGTGGGCCCACCACCTGCAGGGGGAACCGTGAGGGACCGGTCGGTGCAAAGAGGATTGGGCAGCAGACGTAGGTGGAGACCTCGGCGGCCCAATCCCCGGATGCTCAGGCTGGCTCTAGGGATGTGGAATGTCACCTCGCAGGGGGGGAAGGAGCCTGAGCTTGTGCGGGAGGTCGAGAGATGTCGACTAGAAATAGTCGGGCTTGCCTCCACGCACAGCGTGGGCTCTGGAACCCATCTCCTCGAGAGGGGCAGGACTCTCTTCTACTCTGGAGTGGCCCACGGGGAGAGGCTGGGGTGGGTTTGCTTGTTGCCCCCCAGCTCAGCCGTCTCGTGTTGGGGTTTACCCCAGTGGATGAGAGGGTCGCATCCCTGCGCCTTCGGGTTGGGGAGAGGCCTCTGACTATCATTTCGGCCTACGGGCTGAGTGGTAGTGCGGAGTAGCCGGCCATCTTGGCGTCCCTGTCAGGGGTGCTGGATAGTGCCCCTCCTGGGGACTCCATTATTCTGCTTGGGGACTTCAACGCCCACGTGGGAAACAACAGTGACACCTGGAGAGGCGGTGTTTTGTTATTGGACTTCTGTGCTAGTCACGGATTGTCCATAATGAACACCATCTTCAAACATAAGGGTGTCCATCAGTGCACTTGGCACCAGGATACCCTAGGCAGGAGGTCAATGATCGACTTTGTTGTCGTATCATCAGACCTTCGGCCGCATGTTTTGGACACTCGGGTGAAGAGAGGGGCTGAGCTGTCCACTGATCACCTGGTGGTGAGTTGGATCCGCTGAAGGAGGAGAAAGCCGGACAGACTTGGCAGGCCCAAGCACATAGTGAGGGTCTGCAGGGAACGTCTGGCGGAGCCCTCGGCCAGGGATGTATTCAACTCCCACCTCCGGGAGAGCTTCGACCAGATTCCACGGGATGTTGGAGACATAGAGTCCGAATGGACCATGTTCTCCACATCTATTGTCGATGCTGCTGCCCGTAGCTGCGGCCGTAAGGTCTGCGGTGCCAGTCGCGGCGGCAATCCCCAAACCCGGTGCTGGACACCGGCAGTAAGGGACGCTGTCAAGCTGAAGAAGGAGTCCTATCAGCTGTGGTTGGCTTGTGGGACTCCTGAGGCGGCTGACGGGTACCGTGGGGCCAAGTGTGCCGCGACCCGGGCGGTGGCAGAGGCAAACACTCGTACCTGGGAGGAGTTCGGTGAGGCCATGGAGAAGAACTACCGGTTGGCCCCGAAGTGATTCTGGCACACCGTCCGGCGCCTCAGGAGCTGCCCTTTGTCACTGGTCCTGTTCATAACTTTTATGGACAGGATTTCTAGATGCAGCCAAGGGCCGGAGGGGATCTGGTTTGGGGACCAGAGGATTTCCTCTCTTCTTTTTGCAGATGACGTGGTCCTGCTGGCCCCATCTAGCCAAGACCTACAGCATGCACTGGGGCGGTTCGCAGCCGAGTGTGAAGCGGCTGGGATGAAGATCAGCTCCTCCAAGTCCGAGGCCATGGTTCTCGACCGGAAAAGGGTGGCTTGTCCTCTTCAGGTTGGAGGGGAGTTCCTGCCTCAAGTGGAGGAGTTTAAGTATCTCTGGGTCTTGTTCACAAGTGAGGGAAGAATGGAGCAGGAGATCGACAGACGGATCGGTGCGGCTGCCACAGTAATGGGGCTCTGTGTCCGTCCGTTGTGGTGAAGAGAGAGCTGAGCCGAAAAGCGAAGCTCTCGATTTACCGGTCGGTCTACGTTCCTACCCTCACCTATGGCCATGAACTTTGGGTCATGACCGAAAGAACGAGACCCCAGATACAATCGGCTGAAATGAGCTTCCTCCGTAGGGTGGCCGGGCACTCCCTTAGAGATAGGGTGAGGAGCTCTGCCATCCGGGAGGGGCTTGGAGTAGAGCCGCTGCTCCTCCACATCGAGAGGAGCCAGTTGAGGTGGCTCAGGCATCTATACCGGATGCCTCCTGGACGCCTTCCTCGGGAGGTGTTCCAGGCACGTCCCACCGGGAGGAGGCCCAGGGGATGGCTCAGGACACGCTGGAGGGACTATGTCTCTCGGCTGGCCTGGGAACGCCTTGGGCTCTCCCCGAAGGAGCTGGAGGTGTCTGGGGAGAGGGACGTCTGTGGCGTCTCTGCTGAGTCTGCTGCCCCCGCGACCCGGTCCCGGATAAGCGGAAGACGACGAGTACGAGTAATTTATCATTGAAAAAAAGAAACGCCAGATTCTAATCTGAGCGACGGCCATGTTGCTTTGCAAACAATAGCTCATGGGAGTTTGAAAAGGCTACCTTTCTATACTTTTCTATACCTGTAGCTGTGCAAATCCGGTGGGTGGCATTTAGTTTTCATGTTGAATTTTAGTTTTTATTACCCGTACAATTAAATGACATTGGAATGAAGTGTATCAACATGCATCAACTATCTTAGAAGAAATTTTCTGGAATTAATAGATGAATGTAACAAGTTCATTTTGTCCTACAGATAAAATACATCTACTGGCACTAGTTTCTATTCAAGCATTAATAAATTGTGCAAAAATATGAAAACTGATTATAAAAATCTAATTTTTTGGACAGAAGATTAATGTGAAATACACTGCAGCACAGAAGCTTGTAGATTCTCTGTAACTATTAAAGTGAATTACCATCAGCAAATTTGTATCAGCTCTGTGTTTTTTCTCACAATGGATATTTTGTAAAGTAAAAACTTCAGATGAACCTAGAGACACAACGCAGACACAATTTGGTTGCAGATTTTCTGAAACACGTTTGTGGGTGAGTAATTGTGTGAGTGCATGCGAGGCAGTCAGCTCGCCACAATATGTGTTTCTGCTAATTACATTTTCTGTTTAATTCGGCCTTTGTTTGAAAAGAGAGACAGGAAACAGGCATTCCCTGGTTTGTTGTACCACATAAACATTTCAAGTTCTGGTCCAGCTTTATTTATCACAGCTCACTTCCACAACCCGTGGCTATGGCCGGCACATTTCCTGGAATAAAAGCTTCTGCTGTGTTCGCGTGTGCCAGGAGGTTGTTGATAAGAGGGAATCTGTGTGAATGTGTACATATACAATACCAGCTGTAGGTAGTGTGTGTCTAAACTGCATTATGTTTGATGGACTGTAGTGACAAGGGCGTGCATTTGTGTGCTAGTGTTTATACTTTGAAATATATCCCACATGTGAAAGCAGATCTAAACCCATTTACGCTTCCTCTCCTCTTCACCATTACCTTCGAAACCAAATCAGAAAATAAACAGTCCCCTTGAAGATAACTTGCAGTTAATATGCTTGTATACACAACTTTATGATCAGTGAGATGTGAGCCATTTTTCACTTTGGATTATTTATGTGCATTGCATGTCGATTTTTGAGTTCTTGGTATATCTCTTATTCATTTGAACAAACTTCAATTCCTTATTCTTTATGCTGTTAAAATGTTTCCTTTAACTTTGCAGACAAATGTACCAAAAGTGCTTGTTCGGGAGTAAATTTTTGAGATTCAGAATTAAAGTGTTATAATTTATGGCTTTCACTGACAAATTTTATTAACCTGTTAATCTATCAGTCAATCAGTTTGCACACCAAGAATGTGTGTTTGCAGTGTTTGAACATTATCAATACCGTTAAGGTATGGGCCTGTTGTTGAGGCCTAGCAGAGTTTTAACAAGTCTGATAACATCTTCGTTTGTATTGTTTCTATGGTTTAAATCCTTTTCATAATCCTAGAGAAACTGCTGCAAGACTGAAGTTTGTATGGAGCACAAAGAAGTGCAGCCCCTCCCCACCTGTTGCTGTGTACTGCCAATCAGCTCTCGCTTGTTTACCCAGATAATATCAGTTTTTTACACTTGTGTTACTCAAGAGCAGAACAGGAAAGAATGAATAACAGTATAGAAACAATACCTTAATGTTAAATAGATAAAGGTATTATACCATTTTATATTTTAGCAACATCTGGATTTTCTAGTCGAGTCTTCATTTTGAATGAGGGGGTGTGAAGAAACTTGGACATTTATACATGGTGGATTTTCTGTTTTGCTTTTAAACTCAAGTGAGACTGCTCAATTTAACTCACTGAATCAAAGCATTGAAATGATTTCATGTATGTGACGTCACTGCTTACAATAAAGTTACCCTTAAAGAGACAGAAAGAACACTCACAATAACCATGGATTGTCCCTGCAGCTTCAAAACAGAGAAATGAAAAAACACAGAGGGTGAAAAGATGCAGGGCAATATGTTGGAAAAAAACATGCATAGCTGTCTTATTGTTAACTTTGGATTTTTAAAGAAAAAGGAACCAAATAATTTGTTGCAACCCATAAAAACAGTCAGGATTCCTGGATAAAAAATATGAATTTCTAATGAATGCTTTGAGTCTGTTATGTTATTTTATAGGCTGCAAAATAATATTTTAAAAATTATTTTGTAGATCTATAAACTAGATAGATCATGTATCAACTTTCTGTTGTAATCAGAGTAACAGCAGCATTTTCACTAACATATTTTATGTGTGCCAAAGAGTAATATTATATATGCATCAGAAACTCCAGTTTTTATGCTTTAACATTAGTAATTCGGAGTGATAATCATAGAAGTTTCCCTAGAAATGAGTCATATGTGGTATGACGTGTTCCAAGGCTGTCAATAGGTAAACCAATAGATGTTTTCCTTCATGGCAGCGTCTACTCATTCAAATTAATTTTTCAAGGAAAACTCGAGTACGGAAAGTGTATGCTCCCATCCGAGCAATAGAAGTCTCTACAACAATCTCAAAATTCAAATTTCTAAATACGTATTGGCAGAATGCATTTACATCAAATAAACACAAAAACAACTAACTATTATAAGCTGATGATAAAACCAAATCGGAACCTTCTGAAATCATTGCAAGCATCCCTCAGCCCTCCTCTCAATATCCTTCCCTCCCTCCTTCGTCCTAATTCAAAGCATCTTGTTGAGTAACTGCAGCAGGAAAAAAAAAGGATGTGGCTGAAGCAAATAAAAGATTCGTAACAGGATCAAAGGAGTTCTGCAAATCTATTCCTTCTGGTCATGCTGGCTTTCGCATAAAACAAAGTGAAGCTGAAGACAGCTATGGCAATGCTCAGAAAGAGAAAAGAAGAGGAGGGGAGGGATGAAGGCATAGTTTTTAACTTTAGATTGTTTTGAACTGGTCATCAGTGCTGTCTGCTGCTGTTTGATTGATGCTTCTCTATTTTATTCCAGTTTTTTTATTCTTCTCTCACTTTGGAAATATTTCCAAATACCTGAATTTGTCTTTATTGTAAGCAAGCGAGAGCTGATTGGCAGTGCACAGCAACAGGTGGGGAGGGGCTGCACTTCTTTGTATGGTATTGATAATGTTCATTTGTTGACGATGTGCGCCTTTTTTCGGTGCACAAAATCAAACAGGTGTGCGATGCCTACATTTCTTTACATTGATTATATCGAGTCCTACATTCTAACATAATCCAGCCAACCTCAGGTTACTGGTTTAATTTTAATGATGAACTGAAAACTTGGATAAAATAAAGAAAAACAAAACTAACACATAAGTTTCAGATTGACACCAGAACCACTGTGCATCCTTCCTTTGTAAACCTCTTCAGCTTCACTTATGTTTACTCTGTTCAGAGAGCATTTTCGATAAAGTGCAAAATTTTCTTGGTGTAAAAAAACAGAACATGAAGCAGAGTAAACTGTCTTTAGACACAAGCGTGTCTGAGAAGAAAACCTAGGGTGCATTCACACCTGACACTTTAAACAGACCAGAGTTTCCACCCTTGGTCCAGACCTTTTGTGCGGGTGTGAATACACTCAAGCAAACCCTGGTCCAGAACAAACATCCGCACCGAGACATACTTTTTGAGCTGGTCTCGGTCCACTTCCAAATAGACTCTAGTACGGTTCGCTTCTAGTGTGAATACAAACCAGCCCTGATCCGACCCAACTGCAAAAAACGGGTCTAGTTTTACTTAACAAGCCACCTTAGCTGGTAGCAAAGTGTACGTTAAACTGAAATCATACCTGATCAGCTGTATGTTACTTAGCAACGTTGCTGCCAGCATGTTGTGGGACAGGGCATGCAGAGTGTCATCTCGTCTGACCTGCTGCACGCATTCACCGGCACCTTCCATAATTAGAAATACAACTTCGCAAAACCTGCGTTGAATGAGCTGCTCACAATGATTTTGCAGCTCTAATAACAGCACAAATATGCAGAACAAAATGCAGCGAGCTTTACTTCCATAATAATTTTCCTCCATTTCCTGGTGTGTGCTCTGTCAGTCATGTCAGTTCTGTTCAATAGGAGCAATGACTGTTACACACGTGTCTTGATTTATAAGTAATAGTGGGTTAATAGACTGCTACTTCCGCCTCTCTGCCTGCTCAGACGCTTTTCTCCTAAGCTCCATGCTTGCTTGCAGTCTTTTACTCCTAACTTTTTATCTCTTAGTCAAAATTACGGAAATATTCGACTAAAACTACTTCTAACCAGCGACTCCCAAGGATTATTATTATTATTTTTTAAAGGACTTTGATGTTTTTATAATCGAACTCGAAAGCAGGACAAGTTGACGCCAGCTAATCAACACAAAATGTCTCCCTTCACCACAGAGGGCTTTGACAAACTTTTACAGAAATTGGATGTTTTGGGGATGAAAATCCATCGACTAGAAGTGAACGTGGAGGTGAATATGGGGTACAGCGATGATTCAACTCTGCCTGTGATCCCAAACAGTGACAACCAGCTCAACAACTCAGCCGCCAATCAGAACACTGAAAATAAACCTACCGGCAGACCCTCCTGGCATGTTTTAGGGGCATAACCAAAAAATCAAAGTGAACGACTCACTGGAAGATCTCAGCAATTAAATAAATTAGAATGGCCAGAATTACAGAGAAATTACCCCGTTTCCCCTGGTAAAAGGAGACTTCGACAGCGAGCTGCTGTCACAACAACTGATAGGAGTGAGACAGCTGGAAATAATGGAGTTCCCCTCCAAGACAGATTTGCTCCACTACAGAATGAAAACCAGGAAAATGATCCATCTTCTGAGAACAATAAAAGGTTTGAGAACAATCTTCATTCTAAACAGTCTTCTCCTAAATTGCCAGAGAAAAAGCACCCCACCAGACCAAGAACCCTAATAGTGGGCAACACAGCTGTGGATGGGATTAAAAACTTCTGCAACAAGAAAAACACAGAAGTTATGATTGGTACCAGTAACATGGCGTCTGATTTATCAGAGAATATTCTTGCAATCACAGAAAAGCGCCCGTCTCTAGAAAACCTTATTATACAGTGTGGAGCCATGGATGACGTGGCTCAGAAAAAATCAGAAGGATTGAAAGGAGGATTTCACTCGTCTTCTGAATATTGTTGGAGGTCTCAATATCAAGGTGTTTCTCAGCGGACCCTTTGCACCAATTTTCTGTGGAGATGAGATTTTTTCCAGACTTCTGATGATTAATAAGTGGTTGAAAAAAAATGTGCTACTACATCTGTGAACTTCATCGACAACTTTAATATTTTTTGGCAAAAAGACAACTCTTCAAGCAAGATGGTTTCTGTTTGAACAAGCCAGGAGTCAGACGTCTCACATCTAATCTCTTCTATTCAGTAAATAATCCGCCAGCAGCTTCGACCTTCAGCAAAGAACATGGAGTATCAACAACAATGATGCCTCCAACAGCTCCAGCAGAAACAATCAGCCAGTTGGCTGAGAAAGAGAGGTCATCACAAAAGGTCTCCCCCATTGTACCCCTATCCCCCCAAACCCAGACCCAGACCTACACCCCCGGTAAACCCCCCTTACCGGAGACCCCGACCCAGACCGCACAGAACTCTCCCATCTCCCCACTGAGCCCGCTTTTTGCTTTACTGGATTCTGATAACATGAAAGGAGCTCTTAAAATCGGGACCCAAATGGCTCTGACATCTTCTCCATTAAACACCCCCCATGGCCGAGGCCCTGCTACTAAACCAACATCTTCCAAATGCCACAGACCTCCACCACCTCCTAATCTATCTCCTCCTAATCAGGACCTTCAACTCACTTCTCTGTGATACAGTCTGGGCCCCAGTGGTAACTCTATCAGAAATGAGCATGTCCAGGAAAAACTTGGGCCCCTAATAGGAGATAGTTATAAAATCTCTGTGCTTATAGGTGACAGAAAGAACAAAGCCAAAAGGATAAGAGACAGTAATAAACAATCAAAAAAGCCATAAACTGTCAGGTACAACCAGACACAGAGTTAATATCAGCAACTAAGTCATATAAACTGGCTTTATTGAACATTAGATCTCTGTCAGGAAAATCATTTTTAATCAATGACTTCATTACTGACCACAATCTTGATGTTATGTTTTTAACAGAAACATGGTTACATGAATTTAATGAAGCTCCCATTCTGATAGAGGCGACGCCTCCAAACTACAATTTTCTTTGTGAGAGCAGACAGCAAAGAAAAGGTGGAGGGGTGGCCACTTTGTTTAAAAATTTATTAGAGTGTAAAAAAGTATTTCTGGGCAAATTTGACTCTTTTGAATATTTGGCTCTCCAGGTAAAGAGCCCGGTCTGAACCATGTTCTTGAATATTTACAGGCCTCCTAAGTCCAAAACAAACTTTATAAGTGATTTTAATGAGCTTTTATCTGTGATATGTGTTGATTATGACTGTTTAATTATTGTGGGAGTCTTCAACATTCACATGGACAATCCTGAAGACAGAAGTGCAATAGATCTATGTGACAATTTTGGTTTGACTCAACATGTTAAACAGCAAACGCACAAACAGGACATACAGGGGTTGGACAATGAAACTGAAACACCTGTCATTTTAGTGTAGAAGGTTTCATGGCTAAATTGGACCAGCCTGGTAGCCAGTCTTCATTGATTGCACCTTGCACCAGTAAGAGCAGAGTGTGAAGGTTCAATTAGCAGGGTAAGAGCACAGTTTTGCTCAAAATATTGAAATGCACACAACATTATGGGTGACATACCAGAGTTCAAAAGAGGACAAATTGTTGGTGCACGTCTTGCTGGCGCATCTGTGACCAAGACAGCAAGTCTTTGTGATGTATCAAGAGCCACGGTATCCAGGGTAATGTCAGCATACCACCAAGAAGGACGAACCACATCCAACAGGATTAACTGTGGACGCAAGAGGAAGCTGTCTGAAAGGGATGTTCGGGTGCAAACCCGGATTGTATCCAAAAAACATAAAACCACGGCTGCCCAAATCACGGCAGAATTAAATGTGCACCTCGACTCTCCTGTTTCCACCAGAACTGTCCATCGGGAGCTCCACAGGGTCAATATACACGGCCGGGCTGCGATAGCCAAACCTTTGGTCACTCATGCCAATGCCAAACATCGGTTTCAATGGTGCAAGGAGCGCAAATCTTTGGCTGTGGACAATGTGAAACATGTATTGTTCTCTGATGAGTCCACCTTTACTGTTTTCCCCACATCCGGGAGAGTTACGGTGTGGAGAAGCCCCAAAGAAGCGTACCACCCAGACTGTTGCATGCCCAGAGTGAAGCATGAGGGTGGATCGGCAATGGTTTGGGCTGCCATATCATGGCATTCCCTTGGCCCAATACTTGTGCTAGATGGGCGCGTCACTGCCAAGGACTACCGAACCATTCTTGAGGACCATGTGCGTCCAATGGTTCAAACATTGTATCCTGAAGGCGGTGCCGTGTATCAGGATGACAATGCACCAATACACACAGCAAGACTGGTGAAAGATTGGTTTGAAGAACATGAAAGTGAAGTTAGACATCTCCCATGGCCTGCACAGTCAAAGGATCTAAATATTATTGAGCCACTTTGGGGTGTTTTGGAGGAGTCAGGAAACGTTTTCCTTCACCAGTATCCATAGTGACCTGGCCAGTATCCTGCAAGAAGAATGGCTTAAAATCCCTCTGACCACTGTGCAGGACTTGTATATGTCATTCCCAAGACAAATTGATGCTGTATTGGCCACAAAAGGAGGCCCTACACCATACTAATAAATTATTGTGGTCTAAAACCAGGTGTTTCAGTTTCATTGTCCAACCAGTGATTTTTGGACTTGATCATCACTAAGGGTCTAAACATTTCCAAGGTGTCTGTAACTGATGTTGCCCTATCTGACCACTTTTCTGTTATTTTTGAAAGCATCATCTGCAATGGCTCAGTTTGCCAAAGAGACATAGGAAAACGCATCTTTAAGGACGGTGCTGCTGAAACCTTTAACCAGATTTACTCTTCTACCTCCACTTTACCCTGTACCCACTTTACTGCAGTACCAATGCTGTCTCCAACTAGAACTGATTTTGACAAAATTTCCCAATTTCACCAAATAAACTACAAAAACTCGTAATCGTACAGCAACTAAGCTCTTCTTCCTGCTGTCTCGATGTTTTACCCACAGCTTTCCTTAAGAGAGCTTTGCCTCTTGTCTCTATAGAAAAAGAGCAACTTGGACAAGCTGCTACTACAGAAATACAGGCCTACATCAAACCTCCCCTTCATCAGTAAGATAATTGAAAAAGCTGTTTCAGCAGTTAACTTCCTAACAACGACCAACCGCTTCGATGTCTTCCAGTCAGGCTTCCTGCTCACCACAGTACAGAGACTGCTCTTGTCAAGGTGTTCAATGACATCCGTATAAATGCAGACTGTGGAAGAACCACAGTGCTGGTATTATTGGACCTTAGTGCAGCATTCGACACTGTTGATCACTCCATTTTATTAGAGCGCCTGGGTCGGCCTTTCTGGTACAGCACTCGATAGGTTCAAATCCTACTTGAAGGACAGGGACTTTTTTGTGTCAGTAGGTAACTTTACATCAGAGACCACAAAAATCACATGTGGCGTTCCCCAAGGGTCCATCTTAGGACCCTCCTATTCAATATCTACATGCTCCCCCTAATTTAGATTATAATAAAGAACAACGTATGTTACGATGTCACCAGGTGACTATGAATCCATTCAAGCGCTGGGTAAATGCTTAGAAGAAATCAATGCATGGATGGGCCAAACTTTTCTTCAGCTGAATCAAAACAAAACTGAAGTAATAGTTTTTGGACCAAAAGAAGAGCGTTTAAAAGTTAGCACACAGCCACAGTTAATACAACTAGAAACCACCAATCAGGCTGGAAACCTGGGTGTAGTGATGGACTCAGACCTGAACCTTCAGAGACACATAAAGGTAGTAACTAGGTCGGCCTTCTATCACCTAAAGAACATCTCCAGGATGAAAGGACTAATGTCTCAGCAGGACCTTGAAAAACTAATTAATGTGTTCATCTTTAGTAGAATTGATTACTGCAACGGTGTCTTCACAGGTCTGCCTAAAAAGTCGCTCAGACAGCTGCAGTTGATCCAGAACGCTGCTGCCCGCGTTCTCACTAGAACTAAGAAAGTGGAGCAGATCACCCCAGTTCTAAAGTCCCTACACTGGCTCCCTGTAGCTCAGAGAATAGACTTTAAAATACTTCTGTTAGTCTATAAATCACTGAATGGCTTAGCACCAAAATATATTACAGACTTGTTGTCAGTGGATCAACCATCCAGACCTCTCAGGTCTTCTTGCTCAAATCTACTCTGCATACCCAAAACCAGAACCAGACATGGAGAAGCAGCTTTTAATTCTTATGCTCCACTAAGCTGGAATAAACTCCCAGAAAACTGTAAAAGCGCCGAAACCCTAAGTTGCTTTAAATCAAGATTAAAAACTTATTTGTTTAGAGTGGCCTTTGGCTGTGCCATCTAAACATTATTAGTTAAGTTTTCAGTGCAACTTTCCTTTCATTTTATTCTCCATCATTCTATTCTCTTTATTTTGATTTTCTGTATCATTGTAATGTTTTTCCTTATGTACAGCGGCTTGAGTGCCTTGTTGCTTAAAAGCACTATATAAATAAACTTGACTTGACTAGTGCACTTGCAAAAAGTACAATGTGAAAGCAAACCACACCAAATAAAAAATAAAGTCTGCTTTGGGTCGGGACCAAACAAGCGGACCAAAAGACTTTCCTGGTGTGAATACACCCTTACCTTTAAGAGCTAAACATTTTCAAAGTGTATTTTCCCCATTCATTCTTCTTGAAAATATTTTTTCCAGTGGTTGGAAAACACTTCTTGGTTCTTGGTCAAACTTTTTATCTGAAAGCTAGAATTTGATCATCCAACGATACATATGGTGTGTTTCAGCTATGCAGCCTTTAACCTTTATTACCCAGAACTCTGAACCCTCAATCTTTCCAGGGTTGTTTTGTACTTTTTGACAAAAAATCCACTGACACAGAGAGGGTTGCTCCTCCTACTACCTGCAGTAATATCACTGCTTTGGTAAAAAAAAAAAATAAGACTAGAAGATGCATTTCAGGCGCTATAAATTCTTGAGAATATGTTGGTTGATTAGCTTCCGCTCAACCTCAATGGAAACCTGTAATTGTAATAAGATTTTAAATGGATTTTAAATGGAGGTTCAGCTGCCAAGTGAGTGGAAGAGATGGAAAAATAGACTGCACAATTAAAGTTTCAAAAAAATTGTCCAAAAGCATTGGACACATGCATCAGCAGCGTGCCTTCTTTCCTCCTAGCTCAAATTCTGTGAAAGAATTACATGCCTGGATGGGTTCACGTTGTTTCTGTAGATGAATTGAAACATAAATGCTATAAAAACAGTCTGACATTCATAGTTTCAAACATAATAACTTTATTTTGACTGGAGGATTAACTTTCTTTGTCTCCAGAGAAAACAGAAGCCCCTGATTAGTTATCAGTAAACATGAGCTGTAAGAGTTCAGCTGGGATGTCAGAAACAGAAAGCTGACAAGATTTTACATACCAGAAATACCTCCACAAAAATCTACCTTGAAGGTTTGGGGTAATATTATAAATACTACCTTATTACCAGCTTCCTTTTTCTGCAGTAAACTGATATTACTTTAGTAGATGCAGAAGAAATACAGGGGAGCAAAGAGTTTCATCAGATGGCTGAAATGGAAATGAGTCTTTTGTAGGGATGGGAATTACCTTACGGGATAATCTTTAGTGTTGTCATTTATCTCCTAAACACAAAGGCACATCACAAACAACTGGCTAAAGACTTTTAGAAATAAAATCCTCTTTAGTGAAGCAACGTTGATTAAGCTATTTTGCCCTTCAATGATGAGAGGAGAGAGACTGAGAATCACCTCATAAATCCATCATCACAGGCAAACAGTGACGGCAGCATCAGCAGGGGATGTTTTCTCTGTGATAAACAGGAAGATTGCAGAAAAACATTAAACAATGCTTGCTGAAAACCTTTTTTAATAACAATGACACAATAATCTGCAAAAATATACAGCCAAGGAAAGATGGTGGTAGCTCAGGACAATGCTCAAAGTAATTTATATCTCAGAGAAACTAGAAATAGATCCGGATTCAGCCTGGCTATTTCAGGCAAAAAGGGACTTCTTATTTGGTAGAGAAATAATGAATGCTGCCAAAAGGTTAGTTATGTATTAAATAAAGGGAAGCGAATTTCATTTTTTAAATTTTCAATCAATTAAGAATAAATGTTTGGTAATGAAGGTACTGGGTAAAAAAATCCACATACAGAGTAAGAGGCTCTTCTACAGAACATTTCATATTTTAACAGGTTTTAGATCAAATTTTTTAAATAAAATCAGTTGATTTGTCCTCCGAGTGTCTTTCTGGTCAACAATACTGGTCAGAGGTTTACACTCCATCCATCCATCCATCCATCCATCCATCCATCCATCCATCCATATAGTGTCAGAGTGGGGTGTCTGGGGGTGGGGGGCAGAATACACCTGTCCTGAACAGGGACTTCAGGGAACAGGGATGCCTGCGTTATCCATTTAATTTGAGATGAAGTTGATAAGTTTGATGAACAACACACCAGTACCACTGGCATTAAAACACAAATTGCATGATGCTACCACCACCATGTTTGACAGTTGGTACAATCTTCTTACATTTGAAAGTCTCACTTTCAACATCTCAGTTTTTCTCTAGAGGGAATTTGGCTTGTCCCTCTGTGCTTCTGCAAAGTCCCGTGGAACTTGAAGGTGTAGATTTTAGAGCAGGAATCAGTCAGTTGATGATTATGTGAATTTTGCTTCCGGTGGACTGACTCCCACATACCATAAGTTTCCAGTTGAAGCCAAGCTTGGTCTTTGTGATCCCTGGAATGTTGCTCATGGCTTTTGCCATTTTTAAGAAAATCTGATGGTGACAGTCTGGGACAGATGATGATTAAAACTCAAATCTAATTGGATGTTCCAACAAGAAAGGTCATCCCAAACAACCATTAAAATGGGTAAAGTAGGTACAACCCAAGCGTTTGAAGACCCAGACTTCAACTGTTTGAAAAACTGTAGACCAAGCCTGAAAGATGAGTCTATGTCAGCAAACCAACCAATAAACTCTATTAAGTCTGCCAAGAAGATTGGTCAAATATCCAGGCACATGTATGCCTTTTAAAGGCATAACAAAGTGTGTGGCTGTAGCACAACTTGCTAAGGGACATTTAACCAATATTAGGAAGGGTGCATTTGAACCTGTATGTATAATTATGCCCCTTTGTGAATGAGAGTTAATAAAAACACAGTAAATTCAAACTCATGTGTCCCAGAGCCAATTTCTGTACATTGAATGTGTCTGTTTACTGTTTAATCACCGTTCCACTCTGAAAACAGCAACAACACAACAAAAAAGAATCAAATCCTAAACAAGAACAGTTCAAATAAGTCTCTAATAGTCCAAAACCACTCTGAGGTTAATGTCCAAAATGAGCGGATGTGAGATTTTCACCAACGCTACATCTCCCTCAAGTTGGAACTGCATTAGAAAAGAAAAATACAGGAGAAGCCACTGCAATTTATTCAAATCATGATACATCAAATCCAGTCATTTTTAGAGTTCTGCCATTTTACACTCAATTTATAGCATGTTACAGCTTAGAAATCTACAAAACATGTACCCACACTAAGGACAGCAGAAATTATGGGAGAAAAAAATCTAACCAGTTTAACCACTCAACCTGGGTACTCCCAGTGGTAATGTGCTGTCTGTTTCAAAGACCACCAGAAAAATGTAAGATTTGACATTAAAAGCCACAGCATGACAAGAATCCCCCTCACTCACCGCGTGCTGTTCACTAAAGGAGAGGAAAATGTGGATAGTCCAAAGTATTACTTCCAGGAAAATAAACATTATGAACACAAGTGAGGACTACATATCCCTGTTCTAACAATAAAGGCCTTATGACTGGGTCCTTTTTGTTTGACTCCTAAGATGCTGGTGGGGTGCAGTGGAAGAACTGGCAGGTTTACAGCAGAGAGGGCTGTTGAAACTGGGATGTTTGATTTGTTAAGAGTCACGTCCTGAAAGGGTTCTCTGAAACAAAGAAGTTTCTGTGTGGCCGTTTTGTGCAAGCTTTCCTTCATTTTATTGGCCTTTGTGATCACTGCGAAAGAACATAGTTGCAGAATGAGTCTAAAAGTCATCCAAGTAAACAAACTCTGTTGCCTTTAAATGAGGCTGAGACTTGGCTTCAGCGGTGTTGCCAGATGAAGGCAAACAATGCCATGTCTGTTGCCTCAACAGTTGTGGATATTGTGATGGTAAATGTCACCTGACAGTGCTGGTGAGAGGTTATCATTCAGTCATTATTAATTTAGGCCTATTAAAGATGCGTTTGATTATCTTTGTTGTTGTTGTTTTCAAGGTGGACTGATGATATAAAGTGCAACTTCAGTGAATTTTAAACACAACACCTGTGTGCCGAAACAATGCAAACACACCCCCTAATATTTGGAAGCATGTCCTCTAGCAATTTGCAAAGAAACGATACCCTTTTCATCAAGAAGGTTCTGCTATTACTTGGCTTCACTGTTCTGAATTGGTAGAATTCAGTGAAACTGTTTTCCAGGAATGAAACTGGATTTTGAGCCCATTCTACAAATCCTCAATGTGCTTGAGATTTGGGCCTTTTCAGAACCCTGAGCTGTTTATTCAGCTCAAATAATTCAGCTCAAAGATTCGCTTTGACTCAGATTGTTGAAATTTGGACACGGTTGGGTGCTATGAGAGGACAATGATTCCCATCCCTCATCAGAACTGATGTTTTATTGGACAAAGCAGGCTGACAATAAACTTCTAGAATAGCCCCAAACTCACCATCTACAAAGCTTTGTGCTGGCAGCATTATGCTCATGGTCTGTTTAACTGCCAGCAGTACTACTGCATATAAAAAACAAACAAAACAGAATTAAAGAGGAGGACTACCTTCAAATTATTTAACTTCACCTCAGACCAATAGCTACTTGGTCAAACCTTAGACACAATTATGGATCATCGCTAGATCCAACAGACTAATATTAGACTTCTGGTATGGTCTAAACCTATATTAATCTATGGCAGGGAAGCAAAAACTTTAAAATGAGCTTCACTAATTCTGTCAAAAACACCAAGCCCAAAAGACAGAGCCAATATCCAGCCAGCATTAGGACCTCATTGTTTGCTACAAAAGGCAATTTGCTTAAGGACATTTATTCACAGTGGGGGTGCATATATTCTGACATCACAACTAGACATTATGCAGCTAATGTTTTTCAGCAAATTAACTATACATCCTCGTAAAAAATCTGTAAGATTTTAGAAGAAAAGTTGATTTTTAAGATGTATGAAAGTATGTAATCAGTGTGAACAGTTCGAACAGAAGTTTTTCTTTACATAAATGCACCAGTTCCTGGTTTATGTTGGTTCAGATGAATCTCCAAGCTGAATTTGTGAAAATCCATCAGCAGTAAGGACCTCATTTCTGCTCCAAACTTATCAACGGATGGTTTGACGTAGCTGACAAAGACCTCAGACTGCACTTGTCAAGCGTAAGCAAAGCAGAGGCCTGGGGAAAACCTCAGCCGAGGCCGTCCATGACAGCTGGCATGCCACAAGACCTGAAACAATACACAATCTGTCCCTCCTGACAGTACTCACTCGTACAGTCATGGTAGGGGACGAACGTATGCTTGCCCTGACATCTCCAGACTGCGAAAAATAAACGGACAGAGGAGAAAAAAAGAAGATACACAATGAATACCAGTATTCTCAGTAAAAATAAAACTGAGCTTTTTCGTCATACTCTTAGGGTGTCATTGTGTCATAAAGGTCTTAATAATTCTCCACAGTCACCTCCTTTCTATGGTTAGTGGCAAAGGAGAGTAAACACCACCACAAAAACACTGGCTGCAGGTCATTAAAATACCTCTGAGAATATAGGATGCTTATCACATAATATGAACCACATTGCTCCACTTACCTCCTGTGTAAATGGGAATGAATGCAAGGGTTTTGTAGATATCACTACCTTTTCAAGCCTCTTTGAAGTCTGGGCAGTGAAAACGAAAATGTCTGAGAGTGAAAACTTGAAGCAAAATTCAGCAGAGTGCAGGCTTCTGTAAAAGGTCACGACCACACACACACACTTTCTTTTTTAAGTATTTCATCTATAATGCAAAAGCTGCATGCGTGCAAGGCTTCAAATACTGTAGGCAATATGCAGACATTCCTTCTTAAATCAATTTGATACTTCATTCTGACAGTATTTTTTTCTGTCATCTTACGTTTTTCCAAGGTTACATCAAGGTCTACAACTGAAATCATTTTCCTTAAAGAACGGCAATAAGATTTCCAACAGAAATACTAATCATATGCCGACCTTAAAATCACAGGGATTGATAGTCTGGAAAGGAAAAAATTGTCATCTTGTAATTTATTACATAGGAGTTTATGATAATACAGGGAAAATCTATCATGGTTGATGGCAAAATCTGCCATCAAATAATTGTTCCAATCTAGGATTGGAACAATTTTTGCTAAGAAAGTCTCCTGACTTATGAATCCTGTAAAACAGGAGAGATAAAACAGAGTTAAAGTGCTTGGAGTTAGAGTTGTTTGGCATTAACAGGTTGAACAGATTTCCAGACTAACTATTTCCACTCATGTGCATAACCGTTACAGTGAGATGCAACACCACAGCCCCAAGGTTTTTACAGCATTCTTATCCTCAAAATATTACATTTTTAAACAACATTTTTTCATAATTTTTCATGCAGGCGTACAGTTTTTAAAAAGGGGACATAATGATAGTAAAAAAACGTTACTCTGATTATTGTGGTCAAATTCATCATGGTTTTTGGAAAATATTAAAAAAAGTCATTACCTACTAAAGTGTTGACTTGTTATTCTGTGCAGTAGTATTATTATTTAATTTTATTTACTATTACGTATTAATTACACCTCAAGTCTCTGAGATTTGCTTATATCATATTATGTTCTATTTGTTCACAACAGCGCCTACCTAACAAGTCAGCCATTTTGTCCTGGGGTTAAAACTGCTATGAATCAGAAAAAGGCGGACCCAAGATTCAGCCAGACTCAGTACTGAAAGCTCAGGTAAGAAGTGACTCCAGGCTCAATAATCCGAGGGCTAGGCTGGCTCAATAATCCAAGGACAGAAACAGGGTCAATGATCGGAACAAGAGGCGTCAGGCAAGGGGCAGGCAGAGGCATAAACCAGATGCAGGAAACGAGGTCGACAACCAGAATCCAAATAGTCCGACAGGGAGCAGGCAGAGGCAAGTCGGGGCTCCACAAATGGCTTGACCTGAGAAACGTGGAACGTGGGGTGAATCCTCATGGAGTTGGGTAATCTCAGTCGTACAGCGACAGCGTTGATGATCTTAGAGATTGGGAAGGTCCAACAAATCGGGGTGCCAATTTCCAGGATTCTACCCTTAATGGGAGGTCCTTGGCGGAAAGCCAAACTTTCTGCCCCACCTGGTACTTAGGGGCAGGGATCCGTCTCTGGTTGGCCGTTCTTGACTGAACCAGTGACATTCTGATCATCGACCTCCTGGCCTTTCTCCATATTCTTTGGCACCTTAGGGCATCGTTCCTGCTCCTGACCTCATTCTCTGCAGTTGTCTTACCCTTCTCCAGTTCATGAATTGTCTTTCCTGTTTCACTAATATGCTCAGTCAAATCACTTATTTCCTGTTGCAGGTTCTTGTTCTCCCTCTTCAGGGTGTCCAGGTGGCCCAGAGCTTCTTCATAGGAGTTTTTCATTTTGAACATCTGTGTTCAAAGCACGCGCCTCCTTCAGAGCTCCTTCCAGCTCGACCTGACTCTCTTCATACTTCTGCTTCCACTCTGCAAGAACCTTGTCAAAGTTCCTCTGCTTCTTGTCCAGGTTTGCAGCCAGAGCATTAGCTCTCTCCACGTCAATCATCAAGACCTCCACTTCACCCTGTAGCCTCTGTTTGGTCTTCTCCAGAGAGGCACATTTCACATTCACGGCCTCGATGGACTCTTCCGCATCCTGAAGACGCTGGGCAAGCTTTTTCTTGGCCTCCTCGAGATCCTGAGTGCGCTGAATGGCATCAGTTTCATACATGGTTCTCCACTGAGCCACCTCGCTGTTAGCCTTGGACATAGCACGCTGCAGCTCCGCTTTGGCCTCCTGCTCCTCCTCATACTGCTCTCTGAGCAGATCACAGTCATGACGAGCCGAATGAACAGCATGAGCCAGAGCGTTCTTGGCCTTAATTTTATTAAATACTTCCTTTAGATCATGGTATTCTTGAGGTACCTTGGATAAATCCGGATAGGTCTCCTCAACCTCATTCTCCACAATGAAATCTGTAGCAGCAGAGAAAAGACAGTCAGCGGAACATGACTCAGACCAACCCAGAACTTCCTTTCTCTTCCAGTCAATGTGAGGGTTGTGTTTCTGCAACCAGGAGGCCCCTAGGACAACAGGAAGTTCAGGTGAATTTATGATGATGAAGATTACATTCTCTTGATGATTACCTCCAACTGTTAAGGTAATCTCCTCTGTCCTGAGGTGTGAATTGTTCATGCTGTGACCATCCAATGCTAGCACTTTACATGTGTCAGCTGACGGAATGAGCTTTATGTTGTTCTTAATGATGAAAGCTTCATCCATGAATTCAGTGTCTGCTCCTGAATCAATAAACACAGCCCCCTGGAGAGACATGGAAGAGGTTTGAAAATGAGCAGGAAACAAGAAGGAGGAAGCAGTTAGTTGACTTCGGCTCAGCAGAGACCTTCCTTCCTCTGCTGAGCCTGTCCTTTTAATGGACAACTGAGTGCTAAATGTCCCTTCTCTCCACAATAAAAACAGAGCTTGAATCTTCTCCGACGATCCTTCTCTTCAGGGGTAATCTTGGTTCTGCCCAACTGCATGGGCTCACAATCCTCATTTTCCTCAGTGAGAGGTGACCGACTCCTTCTCTCATGCCAGAGTGCAGGACCCTGAGTTAATGAGGAGCGACCTTCCTCATGTCGCTTCCCCCTCCCTCTCTCTACCAGCCGAATGTCAATGCGAGCAGCCAGATCCTCGAGTTGTTTCAGGAAAGAAGGATAGTCACGGGTTGCTAACTCATCCTTGATGTCCGCGTTTAGTCCTTGCATAAATGCATCCATCTGTGCTGCCTCATTCCAACGGCTATCTGCGGCCAACAAATGAAAGTCAATTATATAGGACGAGACAGGCTGATCACCCTGTTTGAGGGACAGTAAGCCTCTTGCGGCCTCACGACTTGAATGAACAGGGTTAAAAACTCGAACGAGTTCCTTGGAAAAAGTTTCATAGAAGGTACAAGATGCAGACCTGTTCTGCCATTCAGCAGTCCCCCACTGCTTCGCCCTTCCTGCCAGCAGACATATAACAAAAGCCACCTTAGAACGTTCAGTGGGAAAGGATGACGGCTGAAGCTCAAAATGAATTTCACACTGAGTTAGGAAAGCTCAGCTGGTCTGGGTCTCCCCTGAACATCTCAGGCGGAGATAGGCGTGGCTCCTTTTGTGACGGTGGCGGCTCGGAGACAAGATTGCCAGAACGTAATGTGGAAATTATTTCCTCCAAGCCGGAACCCAACCAGGAAAGGGCCTCATCAACGTGGGTGCGCCACTGTTGTGCTGGCTATGAGTCCATTTTTGGCCAGATTTTTCTGCTATGAATCAGAAAAAGGCGGACCCAAGATTCAGCCAGACACAGTACTGAAAGTTTAAAAGGTTTATTCAGCCACAGGAAAACATCACACAGGTAACACTCCTCACAGCTTCCATCAATCAATGAGGCAGAAAGAGGGATTAGTGACTTGTAGTCTCTCCAGATTTTGCAGGGATCAGAAAAGCCACTAACCTGCTTTTGTCTTGCGTGGAACTTGAAACCCAGAGGGGAAACCTCAGTGGGCGGCAGGCAATGATCTCCACAGCACAGGTAAGAAGTGACTCCAGGCTCAATAATCCAAGGACAGAAACAGTGTAAACGATCGGAACAAGAGGCGTCAGGCAAGGGGCAGGCAGAGGCATAAACCAGATGCAGGAAACAAGGTCGACAACCAGAATCCAAATAGTCCGACAGGGAGCAAGCAGAGGCAAAAATCCAAAAGGTAATGCAAGGTCAAGAACAATGATCAGACAGGAAGGAACGCTGGATATCTACTCACATGAATGGCTTTCAAAAATCTGGCACCGTCTGCTTTTCAGAGTCAGTATATATCAGGGAAGACACAGGTGCTTGGCATTCCACAGATTGCACTACACTGCAGCAGCCACCAGGTGCATCTAATCTGCTGATTGCAGCCAGGGAGACAGGGTAGAGCAGACGTGCCAGAATCAAAACATAAAATGTTAAGCTAATTTCACACACCTAATTTTTCATCCACTAAGTAGTACTCTAGAATTCACTTCTGCTTTTCAAATGAAAAGGACAAACAATCCAAAGCTAGAAAATCAGGTTTCACTCATATAATGTCCCTCTCAATGACAGAAATTCTGCTTAAAAGTTAAAGTCTCTAGTTCAAATAATATTTGGCAGGCTGCAAGGATCTGTTTCAAGACCAAGAGCCTTTCGCTGAAGATGATGCATAATTTACTCCAAGTCTTACAAACTTGAGCCAGAGTTAGTACTTGAACTATAGAGCCATGTTCAATGTTTGGCCACTCAGAAGAGATGCTGAAGAAACTGAATGATTAATGCAAGAACATTAGAAAGCTACCATCCTGCAACGTTTAGATGCATCCCTTCCCCAACACGCCTGAACTGTTTTCAGGTCTCTGCAGAGCTGAAGGACCTGCTGATGAGGGGATTCAGCCAGTTAAAGATAGGATGCATCTAACAGTTGCAGGGATAGTAGCTCTCGAGTACTGGATTTGGGCACCTCTGTTAACTAGCCATATTGTTCCATGTAACTTGAAGATATCAGCTACAAGGCCTGTATGGTTTGTTGATATTTTTGCGCTCTCATTCTGGACAGATATCTTATTTTTTAAGAGAAGAAAAAAATCTTTGTGTGACTGAGGCCATAACCACTAACACATCAAAATGATATTGGTATACTCTACAGAAAAGCAAACTATAACACGGACCTTTCAGCTAATTTTCTGCTGTTGGTTCTGCTGTTTCATGAAGCTAAAGTCTCCTTTACCCAATTTTTCAGCTATTTATGACTAAAACAGAAAATCAAAGCATAAGCGAATATCAGCAGGAAGAAAGCTCCATTGTCTGTCTTAATGATGCACTGTTCCTCAGCTTCACCTCTTCAGTATAGTGACACGTGCTTTCCATCAGTAAAACTTTTTCAAGAAGATTTCCACAGCAAGTAAAATTTTTAAAGCCAGTCTGATTCATTCAGCACTCTGGATGTTGAATTCCTTCACAGTGCACTTTAATCAGCTTTGAATAAACAAGCTCAAGGCTGAGCAGCCTGACGCCGCCGTCTGTCTTTGACATTTCTCTGACGTTCTCATTCATCCCGCCTTGGAATTCCTCCTGCATGGCTCATGCACCTCAACTCTTGATCCAAGTTGGACCCTCTGGGACCCATCTTCAGGAGGAAATTATTTTTCATTGCCCCATAACACTGCGACTTTTATCAGTATGGCCACATGCTAGCCTCCAGGTTGTCAGCTCATGGTTTCTCTGGCTCGTGAATGGCTAGCTGGAGGGACAGGGCTTCAGAAAAAGCCCATCTAAACTCTGATTTCCTTCGCCTCTTATAGAAAAAGACTACCTCGTCCTTTGGAGTTTTTTTCAGTTTTTTTTTTAATTTTGTTTCATTTTCCATCAATTAAACTTTTTAGTCTCAGTGGAACATTTTTATGATTTTAAAGGGCTCACCAAAACTATATTCTCTTAAAAAGAAATGAAGTGATAAAAAGTAAATTTGTTGTTTCTTGTGGTTTTCTTTATGAGCCACACTGAACATTTAAAGGTTTGTTTTTGACCATTTTTTGGTGTAGTGGAATTAGGCTCTGTTTGATGTTATGCACTATAATTTACTATGTGACATGTCTTGACTTTTGCCTCAAGAATGTAGCGACTCATCAAATTGGCTAGATGGCTCCAGTGTTTCAAGTGATTCAGCAGGAAATCCACAGAGACCAGAGATCAAAGAAATGTGGTGGTATTCCAAAATATTACGCTCATTTCCACAACAGAGAATAATGACGAGGACAGAGGAATCAGGGAGGTGACAGGAGACAAGGGTCAGGCTGGGAATTCTGTCAGTCAGTGTTATTGTTTGTCCTAAAAGATGTGGACATAAAATTGTATGTTAATGAGTAGATTTTTCAGTTTTACAAGATTTAGCAAAATTTTAATAACATTATAGAAACAATAAAAACTTGTACCAAAACTATAATCTAAGGAAATTGCTAAATAACAATTGGGAAATGATGACTAAAGACAGTCAATTCGTCTTTTCTTTATTATAATACCATATACTATGGAAAGCATTATAGGCAGTATATGTTTGTGTTTTATAATTTACAATTCAAATTTTACTTTTAAGATCTGATTGTTCCATATATTGCTAACAGAGCACTGCAGGTTTACTGGTGGTTCCTAGAGTCTCTAGAAGTAGAATGTGAGGCAGATCCTTTAGTTATCAGGCTCCTCTCCTGTAGAACCAGCTCCCAGTTTTAGTCCGTAAGGCAGACACCCTGTCTACTTTTAAGGCTAGGCTTAAAACTTTCCTTTTTGATAAAGCTTATAGTTAGGATGGCTTAGGTTATCCTGAGGTATCTCTGTAGTTATGCTGCTATAGGCTTAGACTGCTGGAGGACATAATGACCACTTTGCCTCACTCCAATTTTATGTTATTTGTCGTCATTTCAGCTTTTAACTTAATGTTCTCCTTTCTCTTCCTAGAAGCTACACCTGGCCTGACTCTGTGTATACCTGTGACACCTTTCTGGAGAGGGGCATCGTCCAAGCTGCTGCTGCCAACAACCTAATGTGCTCTTTCTACAGATGATACACATGGCCCTGTCTTTCAGTGTTTAACCCTCTCTCCTAGACATAGCTACTGGCTGAGCTTTTATTGTGACTAAGTATATGTGCTCTCTTTCATATGGTAGACTTGAAAATTAGCTCAGAGTTCATCTGCTTAGCTGTCTTTCTCTCCTAGATGAAGCCTCGGAAGGAGGCTATAACCATTAATGTTTCACTTTTCTTCCTATAGAAAGTACTCCTGGATCAGTGCTATGTGCTCTTGTTGTGTCTTTGCTCTGTCAGACTCAAACCACTGAGGTTGAACTGATCCAAATAGAACTCTTAAGGCCTATACATTCTCCTCAAGACCAGAGAAATTTGCTTCTTTACTCAAGGTGGCAAGAACAAGATCAACATTCTCTCTGGCCAGAACATTTCATTCTTCACAAGAACTCAAGTGCAGAACTTCTGGGAAGTCCTTGTAGGTTCCTCATCCTGGAGCATTTGTATATGTTGTTAAACACCAAAAAAGAAAGGTTTCTGCCCAGAGGTTGTGTCAAGAGCAAGCTGCAATAACTCCCAAACTAATGCTACAAGAACAAGAGAAGAGAGTATATACAGGCATTTACTATTTCTGATAGTTGCAGTCATCATCTGATTTATATTCCTTTGGTGAAAAAAACTAACTCGGAAAACTGCAGAAGAATCCACATTAGAACCTCTGACAAGTTGCTCAACAGCCACAGTGTTTTCTATAGTTATCTGATCCTTTAGAAACTCATTAAAATCTCAATCCATGTCATGATTTCTGGTGATAATGGATCTCAACACAGAGATGAGGACAGGAGGTGAATGATAAGAACTGATTGTAATGGTCAAAAACATCAGGGAAACACCATAATAAGCCGGTGACAACATCAGGGGATCTGACACCGACTGAAAAAATGGAGAACTGTTTATGAAAGGGAGCTTGATCACTGTGATGTCAGACAGGTGAGTTAATGAGCAGAGGAGAGAGAGCTGAGGAGATCAGAGAGCTAAGATACTGAGGGAAGCTGCTGGCTATACCAGAAAACAATCACTACCAATACATAATGAACACGAAGATATAAATTCATACCAAGGTATGCACAGAGACTCAAAATATTGCAGATTGTAACAGTATGCTATTGTACCACATTTCCTTTTTGCCCACTGATGCTAGTGACATAAACATAGGTCCTTCTCAAAATATTAGCATATTGTGATAAAGTTCATTATTTTGCATAATGTCCCGATGAAAATTTAACATTCATATATTTTAGATTCATTGCACACTAACTGAAATATTTCAGGTCTTTTATTGTCTTAATATGGATGATTTTGGCATACAGCTCATGAAAACCCAAAATTCCTATCTCACAAAATGATCATATCATTAAAAGGGTCTCTAAACGAGCTATGAACCTAATCATCTGAATCAACGAGTTAACTCTAAACACCTGCAAAAGATTCCTGAGGCCTTTAAAACTCCCAGCCTGGTTCATCACTCAAAATCCCAATCATGGGTAAGACTGCCGACCTGACTGCTGTCCAGAAGGCCACTATTGACACCCTCAAGCAAGAGGGTAAGACACAGAAAGACATTTCTGAACGAATAGGCTGTTCCCAGAGTGCTGTATCAAGGCACCTCAGTGGGAAGTCTGTGGGAAGGAAAAAGTGTGGCAGAAAACGCTGCACAACGAGAAGAGGTGACCGGACCCTGAGGAAGATTGTAGAGAAGGGCCGATTCCAGACCTTGGGGGACCTGCGGAAGCAGTGGACTGAGTCTGGAGTAGAAACATCCAGAGCCACCGTGCACAGGCGTGTGCAGGAAATGGGCTACAGGTGCCGCATTCCCCAGGTCAAGCCACTTTTGAACCAGAAACAGCGGCAGAAGCGCCTGACCTGGGCTACAGAGAAGCAGCACTGCTCTGTTGCTCAGTGGTCCAAAGTACTTTTTTTGGATGAAAGCAAATTCTGTATGTCATTCAGAAATCAAGGTGCCAGAGTCTGGAGGAAGACTGGGGAGAAGGAAATGCCAAGATGCCAGAAGTCCAGTGTCAAGTACCCACAGTCAGTGATGGTCTGGGGTGCCGTGTCAGCTACTGGTGTTGGTCCACTGTGTTTTATCAAGGGCAGGGTCAATGCAGCTAGCTATCAGGAGATTTTGGAGCACTTCATGCTTCCATCTGCTGAAAAGCTTTATGGAGATGAAGATTTCATTTTTCAGCACAACCTGGCACCTGCTCACAGTGCAAAAACCACTGGTAAATGGTTTACTGACCATGGTATCACTGTGCTCAATTGGCCTGCCAACTC
The DNA here is from genome assembly GCF_021462225.1 of Girardinichthys multiradiatus. Taxonomy (NCBI): domain Eukaryota; kingdom Metazoa; phylum Chordata; class Actinopteri; order Cyprinodontiformes; family Goodeidae; genus Girardinichthys; species Girardinichthys multiradiatus. The sequence continues at coordinate 40,805,936 of NC_061800.1, forward strand.
TCCTGACCTGAACCCCATAGAGAATCTGTGGAATATTGTGAAGAGAACGTTGAGAGACTCAAGACCCAACACTGTGGATGAGCTAAAGGCCGCTATCGAAGCATCCTGGGCCTCCATAAGACCTCAGCAGTTCCACAGGTTGATTGCCTCCATGCCACGCCGCATTGAAGCTGTCATTTCTGCAAAAGGATTCCCGACCAAGTATTGAGTGCATAACTGTACATGATTATTTGAAGGTTGACGTTTTTTGTATAAAAAACACTTTTCTTTTATTGGTCGGATGAAATATGCTAATTTTGTGAGATAGGAATTTTGGGTTTTCATGAGCTGTATGCCAAAATCATCCGTATTAAGACAATAAAAGACCTGAAATATTTCAGTTAGTGTGCAATGAATCTAAAATATATGAATGTTAAATTTTCATCATGACATTATGGAAAATAATGAACTTTATCACAATATGCTAATATTTTGAGAAGCACATGTATACAAAACATGGAAATAGTAGGAGGGTTTCAGTGTTTCTTATACACTTATATTTGGGGTGGCACTCCACCTACCCTTGAAGGTCAATTTCAATTTATTTTCTATATAGCACCTTTAAAAAGATGCCAGAGAAAGTTGAGGAGCAAGCAGATTCAAGTTATTTAAGCAAAAGGGAGAAATATGCAAAGACTTCAGGTTTAGCATTAAGCATGTTTACTAAAGGGGTTAGGGTTAGGGTCCACCTACCCACCCATCGATTATAGCCTTAAAATGTCAAAGGTTACCAAACCTCTGTGTGAAATGTATTTCGACTGGACCCAGAGACAGTTCAGGGCATCGAGATGAGTACACGTGCGGCGGACTGGTATACATTTATGTAGCATTTCGTGATATTATATGAAGATCTGTGTTTTTATTTTTACATCCTGACATCTAAACTTAATGATGGTTAAATAAAGTAATAAGAAAGATCTCTTAAACCTACAGAAAACAAGAGACTCAGGTTAGTCATTGTTTTTCTTCTGCATATGCAGCAAAAACATCTAACCTAAAACCTTTGATGTCATTGCAGCATGTCAAACTGTTATGTGGTTTGTGTTGTCTTGTATCGGCTTGTAGTCATTTAACTAGATGGTGAAAACCAGCGTTTTCCTGTCAGATGGTTTGACAGCCCAGGCACTTTTTATAAAATCTCATTTCAAACATTGATTTCTCACAAAGAGTTATTGATTGGTTGGGAGGTAGTGACTACATGTGTCTCTTATAGAGAGCATGCTCATCGTAACAAACTAGTGTGGGAAGTAAATCAGTTTTTCTTCAAGAAGTCAGCACTCTGTCTTTGTACAACAGGCTCCAGGTACACACACATCAATTTAGCAGCACCAAACAAACCCCTATTCATTTCCAGCATTAGCAGAATGAATCATCGATACTCCTTCCTCCAGCTCCTGGGAATCTAATTTCCTTTTCCTGCTCCAGTCAAAGGGTTGGTGTTTATGTTTAGCAATCTGTTTTGTGTAACTTTTGTTCTGCTGAAGTATTCATTCTCTCTGTCCTCAAGCAAGCGCACTTTTCTTCATTATTTGTTGTCTAGATGAAACAAGATTGAGCAGGGACAGAGGGGATTTTTGTTCCTGGCAGCAGCTACATGAGTTTTAAATGGAACACCTACAAGATGAGCAATTCAATCTGATCCAAATATCTATGTTGAGGGAGTGGTGTGCATGTGTTCCTTGGTGGTGTTGGTGGAGGCACATTAGCCTTTGAAATAATTTAAAGACAGATTTTGAAAAGGCCAATCTTCTCACCATCATAATCTGCCTCTGTTAGGGGTTTGGAGTTTGAGTTCTGTCTACTTTTTCTTCACTGCCATGTTCTTCATTTGCTTTATTTCAGTTCATTCACGTTTATTAAATTCACCATTCATTCTTGTATAGACTTCTTTCAGATTCATGTGTTTGATGTTTTAGTTTTATGTTCTTTAGGTAGTCCCATTGTTGACTCATTTCTGTTCCCTTAGGTATTTTGTTATTTCCCAGGATTCCTGCTCATCTGTGTTAATTAGCCACTCTCATTCGGTTGCCTGTATTCCCTCCTCCACCAGCTGCTCCTGATTTCTCCCTGATTAGCTCCCAGTGTGTATTGGTCCATTCTCCATCCTACCTCAGTACGTATCCTCTGGTTTTCATTGTTCTCCACCAGTTCCTCCTGGCTACCACACGCTCCATGTCCTTAGACCTGAGTGTGTTTTTCATGTCCTGCCTTAAACTATAAGTTTACCGGTTCATATCATTAAAAGTATTCATCTTCTCACCATGCTGCTTCCTCACTCTTGTCTGCACTTTGGTCCTACAAAACCCTCACTTAGCAAGACACTTATAGCTTTCAATAAGTTGTAGCCAAGATTACATTTCGATGAGAGACAAATCTAAATACTCCTACACTACACATAAAAATTGCATTGTTTTATTATCTTTTTTAATTATTATCCTGAACATTAGCTGAAAGGATGGCAATGACAAGTTGCAAGATGAAGAAAGGGCAAAATAGACAGTGAAAAGCTTTGTTCACTGGAAGCAAAACTAGCCTGAAACAATCATTTGCACCTTTTTGTTGCTCAGTGGAAACGATGTTTCTTTTCACATAAAGCAGAGAGATGAGCAAATTTAAACTGATAAATTATTAACGTTTTAACTTCATTAGCAGGAAGATTGATTAACCACTGGCATTCAGAGCATCTAACAAAACACGGCTTAATTCCCAGAACACACGTATATTAGATTTATTTAATTTTACCCATTCTATCTGCGGAAAATAACACTTTAAACCAACAAAAATTAGCAATCTTTCAAGCAAGTCTGCTCCTTAAAGAAAGGCTACAAATTCTCAAAAATTATATAGTGAGTTATTTGGACTGTACTTATTGTAGTTATTTAAATATTTCTTCTATATCATGTACATTATGCTTTAGCAGTATGCTTAGGCTAATATTTTGTCTGTTTTAATCTGTTTCTTCTTCAAGAACTTACTTGTATGTAGCACTAACCTTCAGTATTAACAGGTCTCTGGAAACTGTTGATAAAAAAAAACCTTTCCCATAACAAGACATTTCCTCCAAAAAGTCATAATTGGGACTCTATATCTTCTGAATTTACTGAATGATTTCCATCATTTTTGACAACATAATATTTCAACAGATTTTTTTTCTATATACAACAATTCTCATCTTTTTTGTGAAACTTTGCAGCTCTTAGTGTTATCTAAGTGTTATTTCTGGCCTCCTTGTTACTTGTCTGATCAATTCACGCCCTGCCTAGTCTGGAAGCCAGGGTGGTCTGCCCTTTCCTGACACATTTCTTGTGGTACCAGATTCTTTCCATTCTTAATAACAGATTTAATGGTCCAAGGAATATTTTTTGATTTTTAATGTTTTTTTAAACTGAACCAAAACTTTTTTCCTCTTCTGGAGAGTTACTTGGTTTTCTTTCTTCTGTTTACTTGGTATTACAGACTCTACTGTGTTGGCTCACTGGCATTTAAAAAAGGCAAGTTGATCACAGCAGAACGGGTTGAAATACCTTGAGCTACCAGGAGGAAACATGGCAGATGTTTAATGCAGTTACAGATACCTTGTGATCCAACAGGCAAACCTCCATAATAAAGAGGCAATAATAAAGTCAACCATGATCAAGTACCTACAGAGACTAAGGCAGGTCCCGAAGGGTCAGTTTTAAGGTAAAGCAAAGTCAACATAATCTATACGTATGCCCTGTCAATCATCAAATGTCCCACTGATAAAAGACATTAAGTGGAGGACAAAGTGGACAAGAGGGAAGTAGTAACAAACAAATCAATCCCAAACAACAGAAATATCAAGAAGGAAAATAAGAACCAAGGTCTCAAAGAAAAGATGTGGAAAATCAAAGTCTTAGTGATGCCAGTGCTTATCGAAGCACGCAGGGCTGTGATCCCCAAACTGGGACAGTGGATTCAGCAGGAATCTCAAGGAAGTACCTCTGAGATCTCAGTCAAGAAAAGCAAATTCCATGAAAGAGCTATGGTTCAGCGTCCAATCTTGAAGCTCCCAGGCCTCTGGTAGGAGACCTGAACTTAAAGTGGAGCTGGCCAACAGGGAAAAGGAAAAAGAACAACTGTATATGCAGCTGAACTGATATACCTTCATAAGGGTACATGACACAGAGGTGTTTGGTTTGTTACCTCATAGAAAGAAGCTCTTTACTTCAAATTCTTTGAAATTCTTCCCTGATATACGCTTATATGTTTGATTATTTATCAGCTACAGTATATATTGTCCTTTGGTGCAATGTGTTTGCATGGTTGTCTTACCTGAATGTATCATGTGTTCCACCTGTTCAGGACTGAAAACCTGTCTCGGATGTCCCATGTCTTTCATTCTATGACTGGATTTCATTTTTAGTTTCACTCATGCCTACAGCTATTTTTTGAGTTTGCTGCATTAAATTCCTTAAATCCCAAGAAACACAATGTAAGCATTTTATGAGGCATTGTACTTATTACAAACAAAAGAAGTAATAATTGAAGAATTATCCTCTTCCACTATATTCTCTCTGTGAAAAGTAAATAAGAAAAGAAGCTATTGCCCAGTTACTTCCATAGACACCTCTAAAAATAAGAAAACTAGTGCTATATTTTAAGATCAGACCATGTCCGGGTCTTACACAATGCCAAAGTCTCTCGCTCGACAATCCTGTTCCGGAATAAACACGGGGTCTGTGAGGTGGCGCCATGTGAGTGCATACCAAGAGGCAATGTTCTTCTCACATCTGTAAATGAATCCGATTATTTGCAGGGTTGTTGCTTTTCTTTTCAGATGTTGTTTTTTTGACATTGTAATTCAAAGTTGGTCAGGCCCCATTTATAATGTGTGCTGGTGGTATACTTTCAGCATGCAGTGGGGCACATACTGGTGAAGGACCCTCCATCCCCCTCCCTTCCTTTTCCCTAATTCAAACTGTCAACTAGCAAATCATGCTCTCATGAAAACCAGACATTTAATTGTTTTCAGATGCTAGAGCTTTTTGTGTGACTTCTCTTCTAAGCGTGGATTAATTCAGCGCCTGTTGATTAGAAATGCTTGTGTGCCTCACCGAGGTCTGAATCAGCATGAGTGCAGACTGATCAAAACGTCAAAGAAAAGTCAAGGTTTTGCACCACTGAAGAATAAATAGAAAACTTGGATTGTTTTCAACTGAATAGCACTTAATAGGCATTAAATCTCACCACATTTGTCTTGCATAACTTTCAAATATTTGCATTGTGTTGTGAAAGTGATTTTACTGATAAAGGGATGAATTAACAAAGGTTTTTGCAAGTCTGAGTGCTGGCTGGATGGTGTGACAAACAAGTGTGTGGTTCGGACTACTCTTTAATCACACATAGACATCAATAGATATTTCATTTCGACATCTTTGTTCCTTCCACGTTCTAGCCAAACTTAACAGTTGTTTAATTGTAAAGTAAAAGCATCTTTCCTATGCCTATTCAATGAATATTTCCTGAAGTGCAGGATGAAAACAAGTTGAAGAAGAGAATAAAAAACAGGTCTTGAATTGTTTTATAGGTCCAGCCTCTCTGACCCACACAAAGTTCTCAGACCCTTGGAAGAGGAACTTAAGACCGTAAACCTAAATTAATGTGTAAATCAACTATTAACATATTGCTTTTAATGAACAAGGACAAGGATGCTGGTCAGAGTTGATGTGAAGATGGATTACAAAAGACTTGAGACTTGAGCTGTTTTGCAAAGAAGAGTGAGTAAAAAACTTTAATTAAATTCAAGACACACCCCAAAAAACATGCTGTTGCATTTGCAGTGAAAATTGGTTCAGTCCCATGTATCGTTTTCCTTCAACAACATATTTCTGCAGTACTTTGTGATGGACTATCACACAGAATCCCAACAAAATACACTAAGGTTAGTAACTGTGATGTGACAAAATTTTAAAAAGCCTTTAAAACCTATGACAACACCTAACTTCCATGTTCTGCATTGTAACTGTGTTTACTTCCTGCTTTATTCTGTACTTTTTGTTTTACTTTTTGACCAATTACAGTTAGTTTGCTCGCTGGCCTCGTCCCCCACCGGGTTTTAATCTCTGGTCACACCTGTTTTAATTATACCTACATGTATATCGTACTTCTTGGATCTATGTAAGAATTTTCTCACTTGCATGAAGTCTGTTTTTTACTTTGGTTTTGATCCTCCAGCATCTATAATGTGGGTATAACGTTTTGTTAATAGTTTCCCATATTGTGGAATAATCCGTTGCTAAATTAAATCAAACATGTTCTTTCTCAGATATCCAGTCTTAACATACTTAGACTTTTTTAAGCCCACATTTCTGCATTAAAATTATTTTTATTAGACTGATGTAATATTTTAATCTTAAATGTTGTGTTTTCATTAGCTGTAAGCTGAAAATCATCATTTGTATATTCTGTAATGCAGAATATTGCATTGTACATTGTATATTGTACATTGTAAATTTGTATATTCTGTAATGCAAAAACAGAACAAAAGAGCAAAGTGTACCGGAGTCAAATTCCTTCTTTGTATGCAAGAACTTGGCAATAAAGCTGATTCTGATTCTGATTCTGAAATACCAGAAATATAGACTTGAGACATCAGTCTGTGTCTAATTAATCTATATAATGTGTTTCACTTAGTGAACTGAGTTACTGAAATGAAATAACTTTTCAATAACATTCTAATTTAGTAAATATGACCATCTCTTCATGACCTTTTTTTTCTGGATGCCAGACCTCTTTCTCCAAATATTCATGTTGTGTCTCTTTGATTGCTTGCTGAACGTTTTGTCCTGCACCCAAACAGATTTGTGGTTTTATTTATTAACCACAGTATGAATCTTACAGCGACTTCTGTTGCATCATAACTATAGTGTGTAATATTATTAGTATTGATGTAATCCACCAACTCACTCTAGCTGAAACTTGTTGTCTTTTATCACGTGCTTTGGTCTTGCTTTGATAGACATTCCTTTTATTGTGATTTTTTCAGACATGAAACATATTTGTTTTAGTAGATGTTTGTTTTCCTCGAGGGTTTGTTCATTGCATCACATGTAAACCTTTGGGATTTTATGGGCCATGACTTGCTAATCTGAATGTTTTCTTTTTCTTTTTGATGCCTTTCTAGGAAAAGTTGTTGTCTGTTTGTTTTCTGTCCTGTTATTGTAAATGGAGAAGCGTTTCTAAATGAATCTGGTTATTTTTAACTCAAAGAATAGACTGAGGTCTTAGTTGGCTTAAGGTGTTAGTTGAATGAAGTGACCCGACCCTTCCCTCCCTATTTGTACCGTGCTTGGTGCTCATCCACTGTCCCAGGTGGACTGGTGGAAGGAAAATATGCTTTTGCTCTACTGCATTGTTTCTTTGCAATATTTAACTTAATTTTTTTCATTCTGATGAAGGTATAATTTGATAATTATAGAGAACTGCTGCTGTAGTGGATCGGCCAATAAGATGATATGTTTTTCCAGTTGGATATAGTGTCTTTTTATATAATTATACATAAGAAATAAACTGAGGGGTTCCAATTGAACTGACAGCAAACCTAACAAGTGCCACATAACCAAGAACAAAATCTAAACTAATAAAATTCCCTCAACAAAAAACACAGAAAGGTACAGGCTTTAGTTTAATTCTGGATTCTAATAACATGAACTTGACCTTGAATTATTATTCATTATTTTTGTTATTAATATTATTATTATTATTTTGACCACAATTAGGACCTGGATTGCTAAATAGCTATTTTAATTTGCTTGTAAAACAAACCATAAGAGACGTAATGTATGGAAAACTGTAAAATAAACCTACTTTCATCATTTCCTGGAAAGATAAATGTCTATTGTAGTTGGATATAAAAATAAATAAAAAACTCACTTGGGTTTGCTAAGTGTGCCTTTTATGTTTCTGGAGAATCATCTGAATATTATTTTATATTATTTAATGAACAGACGTGAATGGCAAACACACTTTCATTTCCCTTTTCAATGCCTTGAATGGTAACTCCATACAATAAACATTACTGTATCAAACATCTTGAACCCTCTTTGTTTCTTTTAAGTCTGGTTTCCATGGAGCAAATGTTTCTTGTTATCTAATAAGGTAATCAATGATCAGTATTTCATCATTTGTCTTTGAACATTGGCTGATTTATCAGTCATTTTCACTCCAGAGCCTAATCTTTTTCAAAGGCTCTATTAATCATTTAGGCATAAAGAATAACAAGTTACCTGAATGAAGAGAGAACTTGGCACGCAACCCACCTTTTTATACAATTCTACAAATTTTTGACACACAAGCAGGCAGTCAATATAGAAGATATGCAGCATCTTGCTGCAAACACCAAAGGACCTAAGCTTCCTCAAGAAGTACAGTCTGCTCTGTCCCTTCTTGTAGATGGCTTCACAGTTACATTTCCACTCCAGATGTCCAAGTGTAGAGGTGATCACCGAGGTATTTATACTCCTCCACCACCTCCACTTCAACTCCCCTGTCCCCTGTGGTGCTCCTGTGCTGCTAACTGGTTAGACACAGAACCCTTCAGTCTCACAAACTGTGGTCTGTTTGTCAGGTAGTCTTTGATCCAGAAGATTGTTGAGGCCTCCACCTGAGTCTTCTGGAGTTTCTGACAAAGCAAATGAAGTTGAATTGTGTAAAATGCACTGGAGAAATCAAAGAACATGATCCTCACAGTGCTGCTGGCTTTGTTCAGATGACAGTGGGTTTGTTTAAGCAGGTGTATGATGGCATCTTCAACTCCAACTCGACCGCGAGGACCAATAATATGAGCTACAAAAACATTTAATTTCACTTTGGGATTAAAAATGTTTTTGGTTTTTTTTAAATGAATGAAGACCACTTTAAAATAGACTGTTTGGCTGTTTGGGAGTTGAAGATAAAGTAATTGGGGGTGGTTTGAAACTTTTGCACAGTACATTTTTGCACATTTAGTTTTTTGGCTCATACTGAGAATACATTCAATATTTGGCTGACCTTTTCAGCAGGGTCACAGCAAGGGAAGCTAAAGACAGCTGGCGTTTATTCACAGGCATATCTCTGCAGTGACTTCAGACAGCTTTATGCCTGTTAAGACCATCTCCTGATCATCAGGCCTGTGTGTGAACGTCTCCATGGACTTGATAGTGCTCAGCTCCAAGGATGTGGAGTGGCAGGAGGAGCTTATTAACATCTGCTCTGAGCAGGAGTGTTCCCCATAAATGGTACGTAAAGTTAGAAAACAAAATCATCAGGTCCACAGCGAATATGAAAAGGTTGAGCTCTACAAATTAAAATGTCTGTTAAAGAGGAGCTGCTGATTACAATAACTGGCAAATCATATGCAGCATCTGTTGCTATAAGACAGACAACATGGCTGCTCAAATGTATGTTGAATTTACTAGCCACCGGGGTCCTATCCTCTCTGTGAAACAAGCAATGAAACATCCCCTCCACCCAATACTTCATTTGGGATATGAGGAAACAACACTTATACTGGTTTTAGTAGTTTGACTTAATTTACAAAAGAGAAGTGTAAGAAATTTAGGACTCGGTGTTTAAAACCATTCCCATTACAGAGAATGAGTTGCTGCCCAGAATGAGTCATGCTCAATTTCTTCTCAATATGCATCACGCTGACTGAACATGTTTTCTTTGAGCAAGAGGGAAAAACAAAACCTATGATAGTGCTTTCTAATGTATGTTAGAAAACAGTGGCAAAGCATCTATCAGCTCATTCTTGATGATAGTTTTTGCATTCATACTTTGTTTCAAGGATAAAAAAATGGTTTTGTACAAATTGCACTTTAAAATTTTGGCCAATATATTGGATTTGTGTACTTAAACTGCAAGACAAATTTCAATCAGTTTGATGTAAGTGGTTAGTCTAATAAATAAGAGTATGTGATATGATTTGACAGTCTAACAGGGAAACTGCATATAAATCCAAAATGTGTTATGAAATCTGTAATGAAACTGAAGCAGTTTATATTCACATAAATTCATCTGAATTACATTTTGCATCAAGGTCATTATGGCAATGTTTACATTTGTACAGAGTCATTACAGACACAATCAATAAGAAATATTTAGTAAAAATGTTTAAAATTAAATAAGTTTGTTAATAAGTAAAAAAATCAAATGTAGATGATATAGTGTGATGTAATATGTTAAGGTATTAGTTAAGAAGGGGCCAGACTATATTATGTACACATTCCTCATTTATCTGTGTTTCAAAAGTCTCTGTCTTATTCTCTCCTCATTGGTAATTGTTCAGTTGTATTTAATTTGTATTGGTTATGTGTTTCTTTTTAGTATTTTCTCCCGTTTTGTTCCTTTTGTATGCTTTTTAAGAATAAAAATCAAATCCTACTGATGACATGAAGCCACATTGAAAGCTTTGCTATTAAAGGAAACATAGATGAGATAAGCTGTGCAGAAAAGGGATTAACTGCATGAAACGCAAACCACTTTACCCGGGGTCTCGGGTCTCTGGGTCCATGGCTGGATCTGCTCGGGTGTAGACGGCAGCCGGTGGGGCCAGTGGGCTCGTCGCTGCAGCTCCCTGGGGCTTCTGCACTGTGGCTGCTCTGTGGTTCCCCTGGGACTCTCCCCTGCTCTTCTCTGGAAAGGGTTGCGGGAGTCCTGGCAATGGTTCTCCTGGGGTTCCTGTGCTCTGGGGCGCCTTTGGATGTCTATGGCTCGGATCTCCTCCATATCTGTCTCGAGTCCAGAGGGGCAGGTCTGTGGCTCCTCACGCTCACTATTGCATATTTTTATGGAGAAACCTTGTATACACAAGGGCACTCACACTCAGACCCACAGGTGTTTAGATTCAGGTGTTAACAGAAACATAAATGTTCAATATTGAGCAGCATTTACCACTAAATACATCTTGCATTCATAAGTACAGTGCACTTTTTAGTAAAAAAGCTGAATGTTTCTGCAGGTGTAGAAGCAAGGAGGAGGAGGGGGGGGGGGGCATCCAGTCTCTTTACAAGCGTAGTAGGTGTTTGGTTCGCATTGCCGGCACTAAGTCGGAGCTGTTCCCGGTGCATGGTGGCAGGGCTGCCCTTTGTCACCGGTCCTGTTCATTACTTCTATAGACAGCATTTCTAGGTGCAGCCAAGGGCCGGACAGGGTCTGGTTTGGGGGCCCGTGGATTTCGTCTCTTCTTTTTGCAGATGACGTGGTCCTGCTGGCCTCCTCTAGCCAAGACCTAGAGCATGCACTGGGGTGGTTCGCAGCCAAGTGTGAAGCAGCTGGGATGAAGATCAGCTCCTCCAAGTCAGAGGCCATGGTTCTTCAGGTTGGAGGGGAGTTCCTGCCTCAAGTGGAGGAGTTTAAGTATCTTGGGGTCTTCTTCACGAGTGAGGGGAGAATGGAGCAGGAGATCAACAGACGGATCGGTGCGGCTGCTGCAGTAATGGGGACGCTGTGCCGGTCCGTTGTGGTAAAGATAAGGCTCAGCCTAAAAGCAAAGCTCTCGATTACCAGTCGGTCTAGGGTTCTCATCCTCACCTATGGCTACGAACTTTGGGTCGTGACTGAAAGAACGAGATCCCGTATATAAGCGGCTGAAATGAGCTTCCTCCGTAGGGTGGCCAGGCACTCCCTTAGAGATAGGGCGAGGAGCTCGGCCATCCAGGAGGGGCTCGGAGTAGAGCCGCTGCTCCTCCACATCGAGAGGAGCCAGCTGAGGTGGCTCAGGCACGTCCACCGGGAGGAGGCCCTGGAGACGGCCCAGGACATGCTGGAGGGGCTATATCTTTCGGCTAGCCTGGGAACGCCTCGGGCTCCCCCCGGAGGACCTGGAGGAGGTGTCTGGGGAGAGGGACGTCTGAGACCTGGTCCAGGATAAAGCGGAAGACGACGAGTATGAGTACGACAATCTAAAATGGTGTTATTTTTACGGACACTGAAGTTTCTTGTTTAAAATGCAGGATCTGGACCACTCTAAAACAGTCCCAAAATCCTTACCAAACTATATCTGCTGCATTAGACAGTGTGATTGGCATTGTCAAAGGCTGCTAAAAGCACTAAGAAACTAAAACTATACATTTCTGTCGGTGGCCATCATGATGTAACTGGACACTTTAAGCAGTTTCTGTTGAGTGCAATTTTATAAAAAAAAAAAAGTGATTGGTCTTAATCAAATCATTTGGTCGTTCACATAATGTTCTAAGATTTTTTTAAATGAAAGGTAATTTAGAAATGGACCTCAGATTGGCTGAGAGGACTCCAGCATGGGTTTTTTATGAACTCGTTAGTCTGTATCATACAAAATAATTGATCTGTTTAGCTTTTCTTGACAAATTTCTTTTGGGCAGTCTTTTTGGCTCTGAGGATTTAAATGTGTTTTTCAGGGTTTTCACTGTCCTTGAGTCGTAGAAATGTGCTGAAATCATTTGGATCTTCAATGTGTCAGTGACGAAAAAGGAACTAAATCTTCTGATGCCAGAGAGTTTAAGGTAATTTGTTATACACTATAGGCATCACCACTAATTACTGCAGTTTGCACACTCCCTTGTTTTCACCCATTTTCAGTTCTGTGGTCTCTTTAACAGATCTCAATTATTGTACCATTTTGGGTTGTTGAGCAATGAGAACAAATCTTATGATGTTATTTTCCTTACACGAATATGTGATGAAGTCCTGTTATCTAAGTACCACCTATAGTCATGCAGTGTAAACACACCCAGTCTTTTCAAGTTTTTTTAAATCAATTTGAGCACTGAGATTCAGCTTCAGGCTCCTAAAAGTCCAAGCAGGGGGGTGGTGCTCCCAGAGGGGTGTTTGCTTAAGCCTCACTTTATAGTCATGATGCTTTTTCCAGACACAATCTGAGCCTGAAAGACAGAGAAGTGGCACAAAACTAGAACTGCACTTCTTTACTTTAGGATTTAGGCTACATTTAGCAGATTTTAATGAATAACCAGTTTTTCTATACTTAGATGCATTACAGATTTCCACACATAAAGCATCTAGTGTTGGCCTAACTCACGAATGTTCCCCCAAAATCCAAAAACACTTCCCTGCAAGAGAGATTTGTATGCAACTGTTGAAGGTATTTCGTGCATTATTTTGATTCTGCTCTCTGCTATGCTCTGTGATGCTGGGGTACATACTATTCATTGCATTGAAGATTATTGCATTTTACCTTTAAAGGTAAAAATGCCCTGGAGCGATCTGGATGGTGATCAGTGGTCATGGCCAGCTTCTGCTCTGAACTATCACTTCAATGTGCCGTGACATTCTAATGGCTCGGTCCCAGAACGGATCAAAGAGCTGTTTGTGGTCAGGGCTGGAGATTACACTTGCCATTCCCGCATAGCAGCCAGAAGAAATCCCAGAGGTTTTCAGATCCCAGATGTTTATCGGCCCTATACCCAAATAAACAAGATGTGCGTCACTGAACACAGCCATGCAAACGTAATCTTTCTTTGTGTTATGCGTGGTTCAAATTGCATCTTTTGCTGAGTTCAGTGTGTGGGTATTTGTGCACCTAGAACTAAATCTGTCTCCAGAGATTTCATTGAGAAACTTTGTTCTTAACTGTTGGACTATTTGCTCACGCAGTTGTTCACAAAGTGGTGAACCTCGCCTCATCCTTGCTTGTGAACGATTGAGCCTTTCAGGGATGCTCCTTTTATACCTAATAATGACACTCACCTGTTTCCAGTTAACCTGCTCACCTGTGAAATGTTCCAAACGTGTTTTCTGAGCATTTCTCAACTTTCCCTGTCTTTTGTTCCCCCTGCCCCAGCTTTTTTGGAACATGTTGCAAGCATTAAATTTGAAACGAGTGAATATTTGCAAAAAAATAATACAGTTTGTCAGTTTAAACATTAATTATCTTGGCGTTGTAGTGGATTCAATTGCATATAGGTTGAACAGGATTTGCAAATCATTGTATTCTGTGTTTATTTACGTTTTACACAACATTCCGACTTTATTGGAATTTGGGTTACATAATACAGAGTTAGGCAGTGGTGATTATGAGAATAAGAACCCCAAGGAGAAATTGAAGCAGTTGAGAGTAAACTAAAAAGTGCTGGAAACTACCACTGCAAAGTGCAACTTACCTCTGAAGCTGGAGCCTGGATCTGGGAATAACATTAAACACAACTAAACCATGTTTAAGTTGGAAACTCAATTTTCATTTATTTACTCCAGTTTTAGGTTTGGGCAACTGTTTGTAAAGTTACACACTCAGTTAACAGCTAACAGCTGTATGATGCAACATTTATCCCATCATCATGTAAGAAATGAGGTATATTTCAAAGTCTCTTTTTCACCACATTTAGTTATATACACACAGGTTTTATATCACAGGTTTTACTTGGAAATCTAAAGAATAATGAACGAAATAAACATTTTGAAATAAATTACTCTGAGTAAGACATAAAATTTTAAATGAAGACAGAAAGGATAAGGAAGAAAAACACAAAACAAAAACAATAAAAGTAAAAGACAGACAAGATGTGCAGAAGCGCTGCTGCACAGCCTTTTGGCTTTGATTGTATGATCCCTGACAGAGTTTAGCAGCACAAATCATCTGGAGGAAGTGACATAGCCTCTCTCCAACCTGTCACTGATATACAAATCAAAATATTACAAAAGACATGAAAGAACAGGTGTGTAGATCAATATTGACGATGCCGGTTTGATTCACAGTTTCATTAACTTCCTTGTTTTCCACACTGTAATTCCCAGGTGGGAAACAGGTTCAAACCACAGGCCTAATTGGAAGCATGTGTTTTTTTGCACAGCCTTTTAGCAGCATGCCGGACTTTTCCAGGCTGGATTTAACTCCTGGAAAGGAACTCACGACACATCTAGGGTAGGATGTATTTCAATAAATCAATTTGAATCACAATTGGGACTGAACAAGTTTCCTTGCTGATGGGAATATGGTGATGTTTCTAAGGACGTTTGTCCACCACTCTTTTTGTTTCAGCCTTTAAGAGTCCCTTCACTCTTTTCAAACTGTTCAGACCACTTGAGTGCCTGTGTTAACAATAAGGCGAATCTGGATCTGACAGGCGCATCTCTTGAGCAGGCAGCAAACCAAACTGTGGCTGTCAGCTGGGGGAGATCTGCTGCTGGCAGTCGGCGCTTGGCCCTGACATGGCCTTCTAGGAGACAATTATCTTACTAATTGCAAAGCCAAACCACCGATGCCATCTGATTAGGTTCATCTACTGAAATCTATATCAACATATGTTCCATATGTTCCTAACGGAGCACTTCGTTCTCAGACTGCAGGTTTACTGATGGTTCCTAGAGTCTCTAGAAGTAGAATGAGAGGCAGATCCTTTAGTTATCAGGCTCCTCTCCTGTGGAACCAGCTCCCAGTTTTAGTCCGTGAGGCAGACACCCTGTTTACTTTTAAGGCTAGGCTTAAAACTTTCCTTTTTGATAAAGCTTATAGTTAGAGTGGCTTAGGTTACCCTGAGCTATCTTCCTTATTTTTTACCTCCGCCTTCCTTCCTCCCTGTTGGATGGAGTAAGGGGGAGTCAAGTTTAGCCTTAACCGGCTCAGTTATGGTTGAGGTGCAAACACACCCTCCATTTCTGCTACCTCTATGACCCTCTTCTCTTTTCCAATGGTTATAATTAATCTGACAGAGAGAGGTATCCCAATCCTTGTGGTTTTTAGTATAACAATGGCCATCAATGGGCTCTAGATGGACAAACTTTATCAGTTTATTGTTTAACTTAGTGCCCCTACACGTGGCCGGGCTCTGGCACTCGGTGGTTTGGTCTGGCCTCCCCGTCGGCCCCGCACTGTTCCAGACCCTTTGTGGGGTGCCTTGAGACGACATTGTTGTAAATAAGCGCTATATAAATAAATAAACTGAAACTATCTCTGTAGTTATGCTGCTATAGGCTTAGGCTGCTGGAGGACAAAATGACCACTTTCACCCTCTTCGCTACATTCTCACACTACTCTCCAATTTTGCATTATTTGCTGTTATTTCAGCTTTTAACTTAATTTTCTCTCTCTTTTCTCTTCCTAGAAGCTACACCTGCCCTGACTCTGTGTCTACCTGTGACACCTTTCTGGAGAGGGGAATTGTCCGAGCTTCTGCTGGCAACAACTTAATGCTCACCTTCTACCGATGATCCACATGGCCCTGTCTTTTAGTGTTTAACCCTTTCTCTCTCCTAGACATGGAAATTGATTGAGCTTTTACTGTGACTAACTCTATGTGCTCTCTTTCAGACTCTAACCTTGAAAACTGGCTCAGAGTTTATCTGTTCTTTCTTTCTAGGTGAAACGACTAAAGGAGCTACATCCATTAACATTTACTTTTCCTTCCCATAGAAAGGACTCCTGGATCAGTGCTTCTTTGTTCTCTTTGTGTCTCTGCTCTGTTCTCTCAAACCCCCAGTCGGTCGTGGCAGATGGCCGCTCACACTGAGCCTGGTTCTGCTTCAGGTTTCTTCCTGTTAAAAGGGAGTTTTTCCTCTCCACTGTCGCTACATGCATGCTCAGTATGAGGGATTGCTGCAAAGTCAACGCCAGTGACTGTCCACTGTCTCTACATGCTCATTCAGGAGGAGTGAATGCTGCAAGTCACTGACTGGATGCAATCTGCTGGGTTTCCTTAGACAGAAAAACTTTTTATCAAATTTGAATAAATAACTGAATAACTGAATTTTCAATGATTAGGATTAATTTGAATGTATGTACCTGACTGTTGTGAAGTGCCTTGAGACGACATGTGTTGTGAATTGGCGCTATATATATAAACTGAATTGAATTATAACATTGATGATTATGCACACAATTAGCGATAATAAGTCTGATGGTGCTATTATATGTAATGATGCATTTCTGAAGCTGCTCATTTATTGTAGGCCTTTAAATCTTAGGTTAAACACTCAATTGGCCATTTCACATTATCGTCAGAAACATAGTAAACCCCTCTTTCACTTGTAAGTTATGAAAGCAGCTTTATGTAAGTAAATGGAAGTAAACAATGGTTCATTTTAATAATTTTGAGTTGGTAGAAATTTCTTTTTTTTTTTTTTTAAATTAAGTCTTACTAAATTCTACCGAACATTTAAAGTGTAAAGTTTAGGTTACAAACGAGCAATAATAGGGCTTCTATAACTGCGACTTCTATAACTGTGTATTATTAATAAAACTGCAACAATGAGCCCTAAATTCATGACTGTTGCAGCTTCTTTTTCTAATAATGACTCTGAATAAATAAAATTAATTAATTTGTTTGTGGATTATTTAGTCTATTTCAAAAAATACTGCACCTAAACAACCAGGATGAGTTTTAGATGTATTTAATATCACAGGAAACAGTACCTGAAGCATTAGTTTGAATAAAAATAAATAGTTTGCTTCACTGATGATCTCGAAACCCCTTTGGGTTCAAAACAAGCCTATCTGGGTCACTTTGCTAACCCAGTCCTGGGACTGGGAATATTGAGCAATCCAGTCTGGGCTGAGAATATTGGGTTGGTTTTTAACCCCAAAAAGGCTTAAAGTGACAAATCTGTATCATTAAGTTGAAAAAAATAACACCTATGCCCTGGATAACAAAACAAGTAATATTTAGGTAAAAATAAATTTATTTCCTGTTAACATTGGCTGTATCATTAGTTCTTTCTTACCATTTCTTATTGCATTCCAGTCAGTCAAGTCTGACTGTTTTAAAGCTGAAAATGGTGGTGTGTGAGGAATGATGAAGCTAGAGATGCTGAACATAACTAGCACTAAATGGTAAAAAGCTAATGCTATCTTTACTAAAATAACCTCATTAACACAACCCATTGACATTAACAGCATAAACCCAGCAAACGGGTTAAAGAAATCTTCAGTGTTTTTTTTATGAGTAGCAAACAGCCCTCTGTATCCAATTTTTCATAAATGACTTGATCCCATAATTCACCTGTTTCATTGTGGATCATTCTGATCAGATCATCTGCAGCCTCTCTCTGTATCAAAGTTTCTCATGCTGACTGTGTTTACTGCAACAAGCAGAATCCCTTTAAATTAGCATCCCAAAGGACTTTCTGAAATCCAAACCATGTGTTTGCAAACATTTATCTTTGCTGAATTAGACCCTATCCCTCCATCCAAACCCGAAGAAAGACCTTGTTTATTTGCAGCATAATTACAGCGTGCATCTCCTTGGTTGTTTGCCTTTTAGTTAGTCATGTCATTTGCAAATTAGGAATGTATTAATGTGGCCTCCTTACTCAAATTACGTTGGATGAGTTAATTTTGTTGAAATATTTAGCATTTTGTTGGACTTTCTGAAAACTACTGTATAATCTCAGCATATAAAATCCATTAGAAGGCCACATTAAAACATTAAATATTCCAATTTTACTTTCAAATCTTCTTATGTGTTGAACTAAAAAGGCCTTCCATGTGTTTCTGTCAGTGGTTGTTGTCAGCTGAGCTATAATAGGTGAAACAATTTATTTAACAGTTTATAATTAGACACGTGTTTTCTGAGCTCTTAGTCGTTCAGAGATCTGTTAATCTCTTTGTTTATTGTTGCTGGAGCAATGAACAATCAATGAAGAGCGGTGAGGAGTCCTTAAGAGCTCCCTTTCAGCCTTTAGAATTTGGTCACAGCGACCCACAGAGAACCGTGAGGGCACTATTTAATCGAGATGTTCCCATGCGGCTGAAGCACACCAGAGATTCACTCAGGTAGATTTCAGGCTCCCTGTTGTCTCTCTTCCCTTCACTTCTTTACGTTATCAGATCTTGTTAAGGTATAAAGGGTAAAATATGGAAGATATTGGACTTCTTTTTGACTTCGATCAGGATGGTTCCACAGACTTCGCATGTTGGGGACAGATGGACCAGAACGTCCACTTTCAGACCCAACTGGAATCCTTCTTGATGGACTGCCAGGCAGCCAGCGGTCAGCTCTCCCCCTGGTCTACTTTCGGGTGTCAGTCAGTTTTCTCAGACGCACAGCTGACCCTCACCGACTTGGACGTTCAGTCACCAGGACTTGGTGTCTGTGCTGAGGGCGAAGGATGCCCCGCAGATGAACCTCTGGAGGCAGCCAAGAGCAGGACACGGAGGCTGGTGGTGCACCAGCCGTACAAGGTGCAGCGACATGCCGCCAACATCAGGGAGAGGAAGAGGATGCTGAGCATCAACTCTGCCTTTGAGGAGCTCCGCTGCCATGTCCCAACGTTTCCTTATGAGAAGCGCCTGTCTAAGATAGACACTCTGAGGCTGGCCATAGCCTACATTGCCCTCCTGAGGGAAATCCTCGTGTCGGGCTCTGACCCCAAATCCTACGTTGATGAGTGCATGAAGAATGGCTACAAGAACCAAAGCGACGCAATCTGGAACACAAGCGGTGAGCTCACTTTAACTTTTAGAAACTAAAGATTGAGTTACAAAGTGACGCATCTAATCAATAAAAAAAATGTTTAAACATATTCAAATATTCCTATGTAGGTATCATCTTTTAATTTAATATATTTATGATGCAGTTTCATTTATTTATGTTTCTTATGTCAGCTAAAGAAGTGGTTTACAGCCTAACGTGGGAATAGGTAAAAATGTAATCTTGCTACAGTGTATCTGAAAACTGTTCACAGAACTTTAATTCCACATTTTGTTGTGTTGCAGCCTTATTCCAAAATAGACTATGTTCATTTCACACATTTGAGAAACTTGACTGTTTTTACCCTGAGCGCCATACCATCATGTTTTAACAACTCGTCCTCTAGATGTTTTTACAACTTGATTTCAGTCCACCTGCTAAATTCAGTTGATTGGACCTGATTTGGAAAGAAACACACTGATCTAAGGTATCAGAGTTGACACTGCATATTAGAGTGGAAACCAGCAATAGGGTCAAAAACATTATCTGATGACCTCTGAGACCGGATTGTGTCCGAGCACAAATCCAGAGGACATAAAAATGGCACTAAACACTTTATTATTTGGAAACAGAAAAAGGTTGGAATGAGTCGGACCCTCCCTAGTTCTGGTTGCCCGAACAAACAGAGTAATCTCTAAAGAACTGTCTTGGGTCAGAGAGATTATCAAGATCCCAATGGTCATTTAGACAGAGTTCCAGTGTTCCCTTGTGAAAGGAGAAACATCCTACCGGCCAACCACTGGTAATGCACTTTAGCTATTAGGCTTTCATATTAGAGTGGCCAGTTGGACAAGAGAGATTTTCAGACTAGGAGACACAAAATGATCTGGGCTACTAAAACTAGAACTGAACTTTCTGGCCTGAGCTGTACATTTAATGTCTGGAGAAAAACAGGCACTGCTTATCACTTGGTAACACAATCCCTTCTGTGAAGCATGGTGGTGGCAGCATCATGCCATGGGGATATTTGTCTGCAGCGGGAACTTAGCAACAAGAACAAAAGTAGATAATACCCCAAAACAGGTTTGGCAAGCTTTTAAACACATACCCAAGAAGGTGTGATTATTATTTGACATCCATTTTTAAAAATGTCAAACAAACATTTTTCACTTTGTCATTTTGAGGTATTGTGCTGAACAATTTGAGGACACAACTTAATTCAATCCATTTTGGAGTAAGTCTGTAGCAACAAAATGTGGAAAAAATTCAACGCTGTGAATATTATCTGAATTCACTCTAATTAAGGAATTAGTCAGACAGTTTTGGACAGAGTATTTTCAATCCCATGAGGCAAATGCAACCTTGAGTTGCTTTCTGTGCGTTCTGTTTAGACTTTTATCCACAGGTGTGGTTCCCAGAGGCATTTGGCCTTAAATGAGCCTCAGTTTGCTTGTATTCTTACGAGCCTCTTTGTCTTAATTAACTAATTCTTTGGGTAAGGCTCTCAGTGTAGCTTCTCATGTATAAGTGCACCTTTTTTCCTGAATCCCAGACCGAAGACTTGTTAACCTGTCATTAAAATGTATTAAAACTCATGGCTTTGCCCTGCTTTTGTCCCTTTGTGCCCCCATGGCTCCGTTCCCAGATCTGACAGCCCGTCTCTCTTGGATAAAGTGGGATTAGCTGGGAATCACAGGGGTGTCCCGAGTCTGCAGACCGCAGCTACATGTCAAACATGGACAGGCCTGCAGGCATGGCGCTGCCTGCTGACAGACATCTGCAGACTTCTCACCAGGTCACACACCTCCGCCTTTATCAGCCTTCCTCACTACTTTGTCCTGAGTAGCTTTTAATATTTTAATTTACTGTTAACTGGTAACTGAGAGCCATTGTTTCAGAAACAGGGGAAATCAGGAGGGCTGGCACAGCACAGCTTTCCCAAACGGATGCCATTTGTCACAGAGAGGCATGCTGGCATCAAACTCAAAGACTCATACTTCTGCACACTGAGCTCAAGTGTTTTCTGGACTCATTTTCATTAAGCTGCAAGTCGATGTGTTAAAAACAGCCTTCGTCTTGTAAATAAAAGCTTGGGTGATGTGGGGTGAGCTTGTCAGGTGCTGTCTCCAAACAGCAGAAACAGTGGCTGGAAACTGAATTATGGGAAAACTCTAATTAGCTGTTAATTGTGTCTTATTTGTGATTTTCATTAATATTTTTTAACAAACTGGATTATAAAATTGTTTGTCATACAATAATAGGGATATTTATTTGTCTTAAAATATTTAACCATGACTACGCCAAAACAAATTCCTTGTATGTCCAAAAACGTACTTGGCAATAAAGCTTTTCTGATTCTGATTCTGATTCTGATTCTGATGAAATGTGGCTTTATTTTGTCTTGGAGAAGTGTTTTCTGCGTAGGTTGGACAGCTGTCTGTAGAAGAGATTTTAAACTCTTTGACGCTCTATTGACAAGAGTGTTCGGCTTTAATGCTGACAGTGATTTAAGCATCTTCTTAACGCAATTAGTAGCAAATTGTGTTTCCCATAGGCTTTTGCATATCTATATTTGAGGTGACTGGAAAAAAATCAAGCAACAAAAACAGAGCAAGGCACAGTTTTGCTATGTATTTTCACAATTTGGTTTTACAGTTTCAACAGTTTCTTTCTTTTAAATCTAGATTAATTATCAGAAAATTGTTGTTTTAAAAATAAACTGCAATGAATGATGAGGACGGTTAAGGTTAGCTTCAAGTCTCACGAGGATACTGATGTGTGACGTCTCTCTTCATCACTCTGATTGGGTTAGAAGTATAAATACTTATTTTTCAGAAAGGCGGAGTTCACAGATGTTGCCTGAGCTGGTAGAAACTGCTGGGTTTAATAAACTAACCCTCCAAAAGACAGAACAGGAGACCAGAAAAAGGATCAGTTCGACACTGAACCAAAATCTCAAATATAATTATGATATTTTATAATCTCTTGTTTTGTTTCTTTGTTTTTCAGTGCATTTCTAGAATTCTAATGAACAGATTTATTTTATTGTTGTAGTGTTTCCTAATCTTCAGAGCGATCTTGACCCAGCAGAATACCATTCATATGAGATATGATTTAGTCATCTGAGGGGAAAATTCTTGAGGCCAGAATGAGTAAGATCCTTCCAGTCTGTGGCTTGCATCAGGCCCCTTACTTTATTTATTTATTTATTTATTTTTTTTGCACTGAGGTGGTTTATTGATTTAACATCCGGCCAACCTGCTCTGACAAACGCCAAGAGGCTGTTCTGCTATCGGCTGGCAGGTATGTTTATCGTGTTAGAGGAGCTCCGCGGTCTCTGGCATTGCACTTGTAAATATAATCAGTGCATCACATCCTGTGAGGGTGTGGGGTTAAATCTGAATCTAAAACAGTTTTGTGCAAAGGTCAAAACATAGTTGCATGGTAGATTTGAATAATTTGGTGATTTTGTTACAAACAACTGTGGAGATAAAACTGCAAGTACAGCTTTCCTCGGTTAGCGGTACCCTTGTCAAAAATACCTGAAAAGCATAAAAGGATGAAATTTTGTTGCAGTCGTATAATCTCAAATTCTTAGTCTGACTGGAGCAATGGGCAAATTTAGCTGAGTTGCTATTTTCATGTCACCAATGCATGACCTATTAATATCAATACAAGTTATTTTTCCCCCTTAAAATGGTTAAAAGAAATCAGCCTCTAGATCACATCATATTTATAGCACACAATTCAAAAACAACACATTAAAATTTCCTCTAAACTTTGGTTTAGCAAACACTTCAATGCCAGCAGGTGTATAAAATCAAGGATGCAGACTCCTTGACAAACATTTGCAAAAGAATGGGTCGCTCTCAGGGTGTCAGTGAATTCCAGCATGGTACCATGATGGAAAACCACTTGTGCAGTAAGTCCAGTCATTAAATTTCCTCACTACTAGCTATTCCCCGGTCTAAAGTTAAAGACTGGTATTATAACAAATAAAGTGGGAGTGATTGGGAGCGACAGAAACTCAACTGGAAAGGTAGGCAACATAAAACCACTGAGTTGAGTCAGCCAATGCTGAGGTACAATCAGACTTACAAACTTCAAGTGGCCTTCAGATTAACTCAAGAACATTGCATAAAGAGCAGGGGTGCCCAAGTCCAGTCCTTGAGAGCTACTATCCTGCTGCTTTTGGATGCATCCCTGCTTCAACACACCTCCATCAAATATATGGCTCGTTACCAGGACTCTGCATAGCTGAAAGACTAAATGTTGATGAGGAAATTCAACCGCTCGATTAAGGTGTGTTGGAGCAGGGATGCATCTACAACTTGCAGGACAGTAGAACTTCATGGAATGGGTTTCTTGGGCTTGGCAGCTGCCTCCGAGTCTTACATCACCAAGTGCAATGCAAAGGGTTGAATGCAATGATGTGACCACTGTACTCTAGAGCAGAGGAAATGTTTTTCCTGGAGTGACAAATCTGTCTGAGAAGCCAAAATGAAAGGTCTTGGCTTGGCAGCTGCCAGGATGACAGCACCTGCCTGACTTCATTGTGTCAAGTATAGTTTGGTGCACAGGGCATTATGGTTGGGTTCAACCTTGTGGTTCTAGTGAAAAGATCTCTAAATGCTTCAGCACACCATGACATTTTGAACAATTCTTGTTCCCAACTTTGTGGAACTGTTCCCTTCCTGTTTCAACATGACAAGCAAGATTTACTTAGACATGGATAAGTGGGTTTGATGTGTAGGAACTTATCTGGCCTGCACAGATTCCTGAACACAACCTGATAGATCACCTTTAAGTTAGAGCTGAGACTACAAGCCAGGCCTTCTCATCCAACATCAGTGTCTGACCTCACAAATAAGCTTCTGGAAGATGGCAAAAAAAAAACTCAACTCACTCCTAAACATTGTGGAAAGTCAGCCACATTATTTTAAACATCATCATATTAAGTATGGGATGCCACTGAAGTTTAAGTGTGTGTGAAGGCAAGAGGCGAAACACTTTTGGCAAGATAATGTAAAATACAAATGCTTCATTTGCATTTCTTTTTTGGGATTGCTGGTGCAATAATTATGGTAATTTTGTGAAAACAAATATGAGCTTTTCTCTCCATATCAATAAATGTCCTGAAATTAACTTTTCTTTCATATCTTTATCAGAAGTGCCAATACATTTGAAGGGTTTGTTTGTTTTTACAAGGTCTCTTTAAACCTGTTTTAGTCACACAAAAAAAGATGGGGCAATTCAACAATAATACCATATCTGTACCCTATATTATACACTCAAACCTTTCTTGATATATATAATATTCTTTAAATGACCTAAGCAAATATAAAAAATGTTTTTATATTATTTGCACTTCCTAACACAAAATTTTAAATGAATGCCTGTAATCATCTAATTCTGACTAAAATCATCACTAAAAACATTTTTTAACAATTGGACTAAGTCAGAAGTCTGTAACATGCAGCTTCTCTGTGGCTCCCAGTAATTTTAACATAAATAATAACGCCAATTCAAACAGTGTTTGTATATATTAAAATGAATGGCTGTTTTAATGTTTGATTTTATGAATTAAGTCCACAGAATTTTCACAGCAGAATAACATCATTAATTTAACACTAGGGCTCGGTGACCTGGGTGTGTAACCTTTTAAAACACAATATTACCAGATGTGTAATCCACTAAAAATACATGGTGTACGCAGCTCCCCAGGCTCTCAGTAGCAGTATTAACAGCATATGCCTGTCAGGGCTTCTAGAGCATTTTGTTAAAAGAAAATCCATTTGATTTATAAGCTTTAAGCTCTTTAATGTGCATCAGTGTAATTTATCCCCAAATGGTATCAGAAACTAACATTATTCAGCTTATTTGATTTGAAATATTTTTGCTGAGTAAAGAAAGTGGAGTTTTGGAAACTTATTAGAAACCACTGGAAACTTAGGCATCAAAAATTGTTATTGTTATATCAAGGGCAGGAAATAAGGTGGGGGTCAAATATAAGTGTGATACTGTAAAAATAAAATAAAAATGAAAAATAAGGGATATTTTAAGCCTTTTATCAACTGATCCTTTATACCTTTTACTAATTTTCAACAAACATGAGTGCACAGTTCTGGGTTTCATTAAATGATAAAAGGCTTTTTTTGAAAACAAGTTTACAGATCTCGAGCTGATTTGTCACCTAGTGGGGGCTTCAGGTACTACAACACACAGGTAACATTCAATGATTTGAAGAGATCAAGTCTGTAATAACAGATTATATAGTCTGTGGGGCCGGTCTGTCCAAGTCCAGTACTCAAGAGCTACTATTCTGAACGAATTCAAACGGCTGAATTTCAGCTCTGCAGAGGTCTGATAACGAGCCATTGATGTGATTCAGGTGTGTTGGAGCAGGGACGCATCTAACCGTTGCAGGATGGTAACTCTGAAGGACTGGCACCCCTCTCAATCATGAGATTCAAATTCATTATAATGTGATGAAAACAAGTCATTTTCCATTTCAACGACAATTTTAATCTCATAATTATGAGATGTAGAATCATAACAATGATATTTAAACTGAGATTCAAACTCAGAATTATAAAATACAAAGTAATTGATACTTTAGAAGTAGTTATAGATTTCAAAATAACAAATTTGAGTTCCAAATTCAAAATTATAAGTTTTAAAGTCATAATTATTAGACTTTACCATTATTTTGACCCTCAAACTCATACATATAGTACTTACTTATAGTAATAATTATGACTCTTTATGTTATAATTGTGAGATTCTATGTAGTAGTTTTGACAGTTAAATCCATAACTATGATACAGTCATAAATTTGACATTGAAAGTCCAAATTTTGATATTTAAAGTCAAAATTTCAACTGTTACTTTTATAATAATAGAAAACATAATTATGACAAAATTGTAAACTTGAAAGTCAAAATAATGACTGTATCTCAGTTAAAATCATAGTATGTGGTCCATTACAGGACAAAGATTAAATATGTTCTTGTAAAATGATTTAATTCTTGTTGGGTATTTTTAATGAGTTTTATTTATTGCATCTTTGTTTTCATTTTTCCTGTTATTTATGCTACATTTTCTCAGCTATCCTTCCCTGATTTCAGTCATTATCTCAGCACCTGATCCTGGTTCCTCTCTACTCAGCTGCATCCATTCTTCTCACCACTCCTCCCTGTAAATCCACTGTTGTTGCCTCACTTACCTTTTGTCTTAAGTCATGTTCTGTTGTGGGAATTTTGTTTGTCAACAGTAGATGTTTTAGATTTGCAGCACCTTGTTTCTTCATTAAAGTCTACTAGATTGTCACCTCCTTTAAGGCTTGCATTTGTGTCCTCAGATCCTTAATGAAGTTCATTTAAGACTTACGATAGTGAAGAATTAAGATAAAAAATGCGCTTATAGGAGGCATATTATCACCTATTATAGTGCAGTAAATAAACAGTTCCCCTCCTCTTTTTATGCTTCTCATTCATTTTCTGTGTATCCATTGATTTGATGTAAAGCACTTTAGATTGCCTTGTGCTTTGAATGGTGCTATTTAAATAAACTTTCCCTGCCTTTCTGCTTGTATATAGTGTTCAAACATATTAGGCCATGGATGTTTTGGTTCATAAATTTTGATGCATGTTTTCCTACTCCAGGCTGTAGAAACCTAATTGCTTGTGGGATTTAATCAGGTCAGGTGAGGTGTGTTTGTGTAATGAGGGAGGGTTTGGCCTTAGGTGTTATTATTAGGTAGCTTCTATTTCTTGGCCAAGATGGGCTAAATAAGAGATTTAACTAACTCTGAAAAGTCAGAAAATACAATATTTTTTCAAAGGGATGCAGCACTCTGCACGGATGCAGCAAATTGCTTTGATTTTGTGGTGTGATCCTAGAAGCATCATTTTTTGTTTCCAATAGTTAACAGGGCCACATGAAACGTGCTGAGAATAAAGCACCCAAATTAACAAAGATTTAAGAAGAATCTAATGTGAAATCACCAGGAATCCATTCTTCTCCAGTGCAGTCATATTCCAGAACTACAGCCAACCTGGAAAGCCCAAAGTAACAAGGTCTTCTGTGATCAGAGACATGGTGACCAAACAAGATGAATAGGTTTAAATATAAAGACTGGGCCAAAAAGTATCTGAAGACAGAATTTTCTAAGGTTTTATGGACTGATAAGATGAGAGTGACTCTTTCAGACCAGGTGGATGGGCTTGTGGCTGTCACAGAACTCCTCTTAGACTCACCAGCAAAGTGGAGGTGAGGTACTGGTATGGGCTGGTAATAAGAAAGATACGCTAACTGGACCTTTTCAGGTAGAAGATGGACTCAAAATCAACTCCCAAACTAACTACTAGTTATCAGAAAACACTTTCTTCAAGCAGTGCTAGAGGAAAAAGTCTGCAGACATCACAAAGTCCTATTTATGCAGAACAAGCTCCATTGCACACACCAAGTACTCTATGGCGTGGCTACCTAAACCCTATTGAGAACCTGTGGAACCTTCTTTAGATGGAGATTTAAGGCAGAGGAAATCAGTCCACCTCTCTGAGCAGTGTTTGGGAGGCTGAGGTTGTTTATCATCAGTAGATCAAAAAACTGACAGAGTGGAAGGATTGGGACTGTTATAGGAAAGTATGGTAGCTATTGTTCACAGATTTCTGTTTTATTATTGCATTCCCACTTTAACAGATAAAAGTAAACAAGTCAGATGAAGAAATCCTTCTTTTTCAAATAGTTGCATAATAATTCTTCACACAAATAGTTGCCCAACAACTGCGCCCAAACAGATATTCTCCTAACAAAGCCAAAATATCCCTTAAATATTTACTGTAGGTCTGAAGCTTCTTAACATTTTGGATTGACTAGTATTGTACTGGTTATTCAATAGTAAAATAAATCATAAAAAAAGTAACCCAATAATTATGCACCCAGTGTGTAATGAGACAAGAACATGCAGCAGCTTTGCAAAAATTGTTTCCTACTGAGGAAGGTAGCTAGAAAAGGTGCAGTTCTAGGAATGATCATGTAGACATGATTTCCTGGACTGCAAGTTTCACGCTCAGTCTGGTTGTTGGGCTTCAAAAAATGAACTTTCATCCATTCTTTCTTTACCTGACTGACACAATGTTTGATCTGCACTATAAGTTGGAATTTGCCTCCTGCTATACCTTAAGCAAGTTAAAGAATAACTGCACTTTCTTCTTGTAAAGGACTTCCTTCGATCCTTCCAGCTCTCATCCTCATGGTGATCCAGACCTGTGTTCACTTTGATTGCTCTGAAACTCCACTTAAGCTCATCTGCTTTTCTCATCACTGCTCAGCTTCAGAAGGTCTTGCTTTTAGCCTTAGAGTTGATCTTTCAGATCAGAGCGTGTGTGTGCGTGTCCCAGAAGCCCCGATCAGAAAACAGCCTCTGCATATTTGAAACCTTCTCAGATGTGTACCAGAGCATTCAGAGATTAGAACTAAAGCCCCCCTGCAGAAGTTGTAGTAAACACATCGTGGTAGTGTTAATTCTCCAAAGTCAGTTCGCAGAGACATCTTCAAGATTTACACTCTTCTAGGATTAATGGCGTCCAGGGGAGAGGTGGGGATGTTACTGGTGACACAGGTGACAGTGGGTCACCGACAGCAGACTGTTAACTCCCCTCTTCTTGTTGACAGCCATGGACTGTCCTGACCCAATCAGAGGAACAAACACTACAACTGTTTGCCCAGCCCAGCCTAGGATCGCTGAGACCAGTCAGGCCACCTGGCTGAGACATCATTGTGAACCTGGACTAACCCTCCTGCTAACCTTGGCACCAGGGTCACAAGTGCAGCCCTAATTATGCTGCAGTATTTGTGGAAGAGGCCGGTCCATCGGCACCCAAGTGCACGGCTTTGCTCATTTGTTCAGCAAATTTACTCTGACCCCCATCAACATCGACCAACCCCCCCATTTCTCTTAGTAAAGTCCAGATTCTGGAAGTAGCGCATGCATAATGAATATAATTGTGTTATAGTCTATATAATTGCTTGGGTAACACTGTTTTTTGTAACTGTCAAGTTAGTGAAGTGAATTTAAGAGAAGTATGGCTAAACTTTGCTTCAGCTGCTTTGGACTGACCATGAACGTTCAATTAAACAACTGGTCCTAAAACAGTAATGCGTTTGTTCACTTTGTACAATGCTTTGCAATATATTCATATCCTCTGGACCTTTTTCCTATTTTGATACATCATCACCACAAATTTATCGAATTTATTGAGATTTTATTAAATAAACCAACACAAAATAGTGCATAATCGAGAAGTAAGAAAAATGATTCATAATTAAGTTGCTACAAATAAAATCTGAAAAGTGTTGCATACATTAGTATTAAGTCCCCTTTATTATGACACCCCAAAACCAAATTTAGCACAACCTGTTTCTTTTCCATAGTCACCTAACTGGTAAATAGAACCCACCTGTATGCAATTTAATCTTTGTATTGATCCAGCTGTTTTGTGGAGGCATCAGAGGTTTGTTAGAGAACATTCATGAACTAACAGGGATCAAGTTGTGGAAGCAAGGAAAGGTTATAAAAACTACAGATCAAGCTTTGAACATCTCACAGAGCGCTGTTCAATTCATCATCTAAAAAGGCTGGCACAACTGCAGACCTACAAAGACATGGCTGCTCACCTAAACTAACAGGGTGGGCATGTAGAGCATTAATCAGAAAACAGCCCATGGTAACTATGGAGGAGCAGCAGAGATCCACAACTCAGGTGGGAGAATATTTCGATATTGTTAAAAGTAAGCCATCAGAAGTTCAGTTTGCCACAAGGCAGGTGGGAAATACAGCAAACATGTGGAACAAGGTACTCTAGTCAGGTGAGACAAAAGCTAAAATATTTGTGGTGCATAGAACAAAACTGATCAATAAAAACAATAAATAAAAAAATTCTGATTCTGGAAACTATCTGTGTAATGTGGAACAAACACTTGAACACACCATTATCATGGTAAGACATGGTGGGGGCAACATCATGCTGTGGGGATGCTTTTCTTCAGTAGGAACAGGTTTTGTTTACAGAGTTTGGCTGTTATTTATGTTTTCACTCTTGTACCTATCCGTTTTTTACAGCGATTTTTGTGTGTGATTGTTAAGCCTGTTAACTTTGAGCTATGAACCATTTAAGCTTGAAACATTTTCTACACTTTATAGTCTATTGAAACAGTGTTGTCAGAAGTTGGATTTTTTTTTGTTTCAAAAATCAGCTCCACTGGTGCTCTGCAAGCCACTGATATAAGTATTTGGCTGGTAACATGGACTCTCCCTGCCCTTGCCCACACCTGATTTAAAATTTAGGTGACTGAGAAGCTCAGGGGAAGTGGTGGGGACGTCATGATGAAGGAAAAAAAGGTAAATATGGTTTCATCATAATTGAAGTATTGATAATATTGCAAATTCACCTTTTGCGACCTCTTGGGGAAATGGAATGCAGCATTTCTAAATATCCCAGATCCAGTCTGAGCCTGAAATGGACATATGACTGTAAATCATGGCATCTTTTCTTCACTCACATCTTCAGATTGTTAAGTCTCAGAGAGCTGCACTTCAAAGCTTGACTTGTTCACTTGACAGTCATAACTTCACAAGGCAGCAGAGCCGGCTCAGGTATTGAGATTACAGTTTTTGAGGGATGGGGGTTCACTCTGCCCTGCTTTCCTTCCACTGTCGGATATCAAAGCAAACTCTGACAGTAGGGGTCTCTGGCATCCCAGGCCCCCTTTTCACAGAGGAGACGAGGCACTGCGCAGCGAGCCTGTATCGCATTAAACAAAGCCTAAATGTTTCAAGCTGTAACACACTCCCTGGTGAAACCTCTATGAAAGGGCCCCTAATGCGATTTCAGAAACACCTTGTCATCGGCCTCAGGGCAACAGAATGGAGAGGTGTTGGTAAAAGAATGAGCAGGTTCTCGGAGTTGCAGGTCCACTCTCTGAGTGCATGTATACCTATGGTTTTATAGCCTAATGTTTACCTCAAAACTAAACACAGGTTTTTATTGGAAATGAGCACCAGTCAGCTTAATTCATATAAAAGTTATTGTGCACTTTGTCACAATGCATGCATTTTTACTGGAGAATATCCTTCAGCTTATAGTGGCAAAGAAAACTGTTCTGTTTCAATTTAGGTTAAATAATGTAGTTTTTTTTAAAGAGAATATGTAAGTCTTTGAGTCAGACCTCTTTTTCTAATGTTTTGCTTTTAGAAAATCTGATATTAATCTTTTAAAAAGGGTCTGGACAGATTTTCAGGGTTTCTGCAAAGGATATCAACTCTTTTTTAATTAAACGTTTTTTTCCCTCATTATTTGTTTATTTAGGTCTCTGAAGGCACGAACGGCTCCTAAAAACCTATCATTAAGAGAAAACCAAATTTAGATTGGATCCTTTCCACTGTCGCTACATGCATGCTCAGTATGAGGGATTGCTGCAAAGTCAACGCCAGTGACTGTCAACTGTCTCTACATGCTCATCCAGGAGGAGGGAATGCTGCAAGTCACTGACTGGATGCAATCTGCTGGGTTTCCTTACAGAGAAAAACCTTTTAACCAATTTGAATAATAAACTGAATTTGACTGCACTGTTTGATAGTTAGAAATAACTGGAATGTATGAACCTGACTTCGATTGAATTGACTTTGTAAGGAGCCTTGAGATGACGTGTTGTGAATTGGCGTTATATAAATAAACTGAATTAAATATGTCAAACTAATATCAGTCTTCATTTTCCTTGATGGACAAAAATATGGGTGGAAGCATGAAATGGAAATATCTAGAAGTTCTTTGAGCTTAGATAAGCTCAAGTATAAAACCAATTTGTTTTTTCTTGGTATTGTGAGAATGCTTCGGCTGGGATCTCAAAACACTCATTACCATATATGGAGAGTAAGGCAATCCTAAGGACCCGCTAAGCACAGAGATTGTTTACTAGCGCTAATTTAGGTGCCAAGAAAACGAGGCAATATCTAATCATTTTACCTACACTGAAAAAAATATATTCCTATTTAATTGATATTTGCAAACCCAAAAAATGAAAGTATGATTGAGATTGTTAATTTTGTTGTTCACACAAAATATTGTGATAAAACGTCAACTCCATATCCATCTCTAGTGCTGAGCGACTTTGAGTTTTTCTGAGCTTCTACCCAGGTGGTGCCACAGTAGAGCCATTGTTTGATTCTCTGCAGAAAAATATTTTAGCTTCCAGCATGGTTAACACATCTGACTGGATTACAGAGTTAGAGAGGTTATTTGGTCAAAAGAGTCAAAACCAAAAGCACAGCCTTGTCTTATCTGCAGGTGCCCATGCTGTGTGTGTGTGTGTGTGTGTGTGTGTACTTTCAGTGGACAGTAACCCATTTTGTTTTCAGGGGACTAACATAAGCAGAAGAAGGGAAGCAGCGGTGTAGCCGTTTTATGCTCCAAGGGTTGTTCAGGCTCTCTTGCCCAGCTTCCATTTCCAAGAACACCGCGTTATTGACATTTTTCTTTTAAAGAATTAAGTTTTCAGATATTTTTTTGAAAATGTATCTGTAAATCATTGTAGATCCCAAACATAAAAGGTTGTTGGTATACAGTTTTCTCTTTAGGTTAATTGTTTTCTTAGCTCAAACCAGCTTCTGAGAAAGGGAGCTTTCAACCCAATAACAGCTTTCGCTGTGTTTGCCACAGGCGTCTGAGGTTTTATTTGTGTTTAATCTGTAATTTTTTTTTCTGCTGAAAGCAACATTTTAAAAACATATCTTTTTACCCTGGCTTTTAACTCTAGAGCCAGTCCTTGCACCATATTCTGCCTTTTATTGTTTATTTTATTGTGTTATCGTTTATTATTATTATTTCATCTCATAGGTTTTTTATTCTGCCGTTTTGCCATGTTCCAGGTGCAAGGGCCATGAAGTTGCTGGAGGTTTGTAGTCTATACACTACAAAATGATGAAGATGAATGCAGAAATGTGATTAATGAGTTGTGTTTACCTAACAATTTTTTATTTTAAGGAGATTTTTTTTATTTTTGAAAATGTCATCCTAAAACACTGAAAACACAGTCCATCTGTATAAACCGCCTACTGGCAGGCCACTTCGCTTCATTATGAAATTGTGGTCAGGGGCCACATAAAATCATTCCAAGGGCTGCAAATGGCCCCCGGGCTGCACTTTGGACACCTCTGGTCCAAATCATATTCTGACACAAACTGTATCCTAAAATATACCCAATATATTGTACAGGGCCCACTAGAGGTGGGATCTGTTCCACACATACAATATGTTCCTTTTTTTCAAGTGGAATCTACAAATTTAACAGACCCTAATTTTAGCATCTTCAAGGTGATTTTCATAGTGATATAAGATGAAAATCAGCATCCAGTAAATGATTGCCTCAGGGATGATGCACCTCCTGTTTTCTGTCAGGTTTTTGTCCGATTTTTTTAAAGACATGATATTGGCCTGCTACTGATCTACTGGACATTTGTTTTGTGCATGACCCTTCTGTGTTCTTCTCCTACTTGTCCACTTTCCAAATTTTTCAAAAGCACTGCATACAGTCATGTATCAATGTTTTGTCAAGTATCAGGACAAGACTGAAAATGAGTGGAAAAAAGCAAAAAAACAAAACAATCCAAAGACAACAGAAAACCCACAGAACTATGGATCAGGACTCTTTTAAACAATAACAGCAACAAAAAAATGGTTCCCTGCAAGCAAAACATAAAAAAATATACTTCTGCACACACTTTTTCAACACCAAATGTGGATTCCTATCGAGTGTGACACGTTGTTCTTCAGAGCTGTAGCATGAGTCACAGTTTCACAATTTACTGGAACTGAGCTGTGCAATAAACCAGACGTACATGTGGAGTTTTTCTCCTTTTTTTTAATATTGGCATCAATTCACTCCTTTAAAAATGCAAAAATTCTTTGTTGACAGACAGGTGAAATAGCATACAATATTTTCCTTAACAATTAGGTGCAATACTTTAACATGGTTAACTTTACGAATATTTAAGCCACTGATGAAATAATTTAGAGAAGATATATTACAATATAATGCTTTTGGAAACTCTTGCCTGTTAGTTTTAACAACAGCTTAGTCACACATTTTAGAGGTGGGTGCCACTATTATGTAAATGGTTGGTCTAATGAAAGCAGTGAAGCTTCAAGGACCTTTGAAAGTGACCGTGCTGCTGTGGATAACAGATTATTTTTTTTGCAATAGAAACCAGCTGGGTCTACATAGCATCTTTGGTCCCTCTTGAGTCACATTTTCACAGACAGACATGGAGATACAGGCGTATTCACTGCTTTTCAGATGCTTTTAAGTTTAAGATGTATTCATACATCTTAAACTTTTTCACATTTTTCTACATTACAACAACAAACTTTATTGTGTTTTATTTTGATTTTATGTGAAGAACTCAAAGTAGCACATAATTGTCATTTGCAATGAAAACGATACAAGGTTTTCAAATCTCTCAGCAAATAAATAATTAAGAGTGCGCTTGTATTCAGCCCCCTTATGGACCACATTTTGCTGCGGTTTCAGATGCAAGTTTCTTTCAGAATGACTCAAGTTCAGTCAGACTGGATAGAGAGCATCTTTGAATGACTATTTTAGGGTTTTGACTCAGATTCTCAGTTGGATTTATGACAGGACTTTGACTGGACCATTCTAACACATCAATATGCATTGTTCTAAACCCCTTATTGTAGCTGTGACTGTTTGTTTAGGGTCTGCTGGAGGATAAACACCAGTCTACAGTCTGTAGTAGCCTCTTAAAGGTTTTCTTCCAGGAATGGCCTCCATTTAGCTCCATCCAAAAGGTTCAGTTTCGGTCTCATCTGACCCCTACATGACTGATGGCAAACTGCAAATGGTAATTTTTTGTGGCATTCTTTCAACAGCTCTTTTCTTTTGCCACTTTGCCATTAAAGCCTGATTTGTGAAATTCACAACTAATGTTGACAGATTCTCGCACCAGAGCTGTTCTGTTTTCTACAGAACAGCTGTATTTATACTGAGATTAAATTACACCCAGGTTGACTAATTAGGTGAATTATGAAGACTAGTGGATTTTATTTAGAGGTATTAGATTTTTATTTTTCATTTCATGTGTCGGATTTGTTTTATTTTACAACTATGAACTACTTTGTGTTGGTCTATCACAAAAAGTCCTATTAAAATACATTGAAGTTTTACATAATTTTGAAGAAGTTTAAACATGAATCATTGTGCAAGGCACTGCACATGCAAGTGCACAGACTGAGAGATTAATGTAAGACACATTGATGTAGGACATGACAGTGACGGTGAACATGACGGTGAACTTTGAACATGAGTTTGTGGCAGATGCAAAAATACAAGCAGACGTGCTTCGGTTCTTCTCATGAAAATTATTTGGGGTGAGCAGCAATCTGGTGGAGGTGGTGGAAGTCAAAGGTGACTGGTCCTGGCAGCCTCACGCACAGTAAAGTTTCTCTAACAAATCACACATTCGTGTCAGATCAAAGCTTTCTATAAATCCTCACAGGTCCACACATTTGGCCGGTTCTTACTTGTTCTAATCCCTTTCTCTTGTTCCATATCAAACCTGTTTCTTGCCTCTCATCACCTCTCAGCCTTACTAGACATCTCTCTGTCTTGTCTTCTGGAGGCTGATGGCGGTACGTGCAACTAGGATGTGGTTCTGTGACAACACAGAGGATGTACACTCATTTAGATGGTGCCCTCCACCCATGTGGAGCCCATTTCAGAGGTATCAGACAAGACAGAGGTACGTCACCCCGCTCTGCTGAGTTACAGCTGAAGCTCATCTTTGATCTGTGAGGCAGACCATCCCTCTTTTTCTTCTGTCTCACCTCATTCTCTTGTGAATACTCCTCGTTTTATGTCTTTCCATTCCTCACGGGGGGGGGGGGGGGTTTGGAGACTGAAGATCCCTCTAAACTCCAAAGAACATCGGGTGAGATAAACATGAATCACTTACCAGCATCCACAGGGAATTGAAAAGGCTCTGCTATTTGTGCCACGCATAGCTATCAAATATCCAGCCAGAATTATGCCAGAAAGTTGTTGATGGCTAAAAAAGCATTTTGTCAAAGTGCAACTTGCTAAGGGACGTTTAACATAAGAGGTGGTAATATGTTCATACTTGGTCACACATGTATATTTTCTTAATTATTCACTGAAAGTGTGTTTTGTCGTCTTTCTTCCCTAAAAACAGAACAGTTTAAATGCATCAGTAAAAGCCAAAAATTAAGTATGAAACTTAAATTAATGGCTGTGATGAGCTCATGTGAATCTGAACTGTAATAGTCATATATACATATAGGATAACCTTTTTCCTCATTGTCTGACATTAATCCGAGTAATTAATGTTTTTCCTTTTTTTTATTAAGATTTGTTTTTTTTACTTTATTTGGGTCAAATGTTTTGGGTTTCCTCCACAAGCTTCCTACAATAGTTTGCTGAAATCTTGGCCAATTCTTTTTCACAGATCAAACTGAGTCAGGTTTGTGGGCCACATTGCTCACACACAACTTTTAGATTTGTCACAACATAGACTAAAGACTGGGACTTTGTTATGGTCTCTCCAAAAGATAGATTGTATTATTTTTAAGCCACTTTGTAACTCCATCTGTCCATTTTCTATACCCGCTCCTTCTATACAGGGATGTGGGGGAGCTGGTCCCTATTTCGAGCATTCTAGGGGCGAGAGAGAGACAGGGTACACCCTGGACAGGTTGCCAGTTCATCGCAGGGCAAGACAGAGACACACAGGACAAACAACCATGCACACACCCATTCACACCTAAGGGCAATTTAGAGAGACCAGTAAACCCAAAAGTCATGTTTTTGGACTGTGGGAGGAAGGCAGAGAACCCATGCAATCATGAGGAGAACATGCAAACTCCACGCAGAAAGACCTCCCGGCCGGGTGTCGAGCCCTTCTGCACCACCATGCAGCCCTACTTTGTAACTACTTTGTCTATATAATAAAGTTAAGGCTTGTTCTCAAGCTTTAGCTTCATGGCTGATGTTTTCAGATACTGCTCCAGCATTTCCACATAGGTTCATTCCTAATGATTGCACTTATTTTGTGTTTCGAACGCACTGGTCCCTCCTGCAGAAAACACCCACACAATATGATGCTGATGTAATGTTCCGGTCAAACATTAATATTTTAGTTTCTTCAGATACTAGAACATGTCTTTAAAACATACGGTCTTTGTCCCTGACTGTTTTTGCACACTGTAATTGAGCTTTTTATATTATTTTGTAGTAATGGCTTCTTCCTGTCTGAGTGGCCTTTCAGTACATTTTGGTACAGGACTTCAGTCAACATCTTCATAAGGTCTTTTACTTTTGTCCTGGAGCTAATACGTACATTTCTCCCCAAGCTGTAAACTTTTGACTCTAAAGACAGTAATACAAATTCACCAAGAAAATAGCTGTCTGTTATTATTCTGGCTTTTGGCAAATAGATATAAAAGTAATAATCCTAACTGACCCAAAAAAAGGAAATGTTTAGCTTGATTTAATGTCAGACAGTGAGGGAAAATAGGTCTTTTTACACACTGTTGTCACTGGTATGTGTGAGCTTGCCTCACAGATGCTGCACAGGATCACTCTGCTTTGTACAAAGTCAGGACCTTCTCCCCTGAGCTCGGAGGCCTCCTGCAGCTGAGCCGTGGAGCTGAAGATCAGAGGTCACAATCAGGGAAAGTGTGTATGTGTGCGTGAGATTCTGTGAGTTCACATTCCTTCTTTAATGCTGCAAGTGTGCATATACTTGAGCATTACTTTTCTCCTGGCACATGTGAAGCATTACAGTCTCCACCATGAGGCTGTATCCTGCAGATCGGCGTAGTCTGGATCACTGCTCCGGCGCTGCGTGAAAAGCGCTGTGACAGTAAGTGTAGCCTGAAACGCAAAGCAGACCAGGCTTTCTTGCATAAGCAAGCATGCATTTCATGGGTTCAAACTGTGTTGCACAACAAGCAGGAGGTGATGGGTTCCACCTCATTTGCAGTGGCCAAGCATTCTCCCCTGGATGTATAAAAACACACAACACTGACACTGACATTTGATCTTTTTCACATATTTTTCTTGGAGTGTAATTTAGTCAAATTGCTTACTAAGACAGGCCTGTTACTCAACACAGTTCTGACTGATAATAGATTCACTTGTATCT
This sequence comes from Girardinichthys multiradiatus, assembly GCF_021462225.1. Taxonomy (NCBI): domain Eukaryota; kingdom Metazoa; phylum Chordata; class Actinopteri; order Cyprinodontiformes; family Goodeidae; genus Girardinichthys; species Girardinichthys multiradiatus. The sequence goes on from NC_061800.1 coordinate 40,844,552, forward strand.
TCCCTTCATAGGAAAATTATAAAGTTCAACAAACGCATTAACCTTTATTAGAAAAACTTGATGACAAAAAGTTGTTAAGGCATTGTCAAGCTAACTGCTACATGAAAGGATTGGTTGTCTGAAAATGCAGTCCTGGCCATACTTGTTAGCAACCGTGGTAAAGATGGTAAAACGTCTTTAAGTAAATTTATCGTTTGTTGTAGGAACATAAGCTCACACTGAAATCTGCAAAAAAAAAAAAAAAAAACTTTAATCTGAGTATACCCAGTTACTCAGTGAGGGAAATGTTACATGTTATTAAATATTTTCTGTAAAATTATTGATAGAACAATTTTTGGTACTCCTGCTCTTATTACTCAGGTCTATCCCCTATTGACAATAGAGCAGAACTTTAGTTGTAACATTTCACAAGTTTAGATTGTACAGAGCCCCGGATCTTTGGCAGTTTCCTTTTGCACAATGTCTCTAGATGGTCCAGTGTCCCTATGCCTGTCTTATGCTTTCTTCTCTTCAGCCCACAAATTTTCTGTAATGCCCCTTTTCCACCAACGCGGTTCAGAGCCCGTTCCGGTTTCTAAATGTGATTTCGAATCGGTGACGCGTGTTTCCACCAACAAAAAGAAGTTCTAAAATGCGAACTCTGGTTCAACTCCGCAGAATACTTGGTTCTTCTGCAAAAACCGTAATGTCACCTGGGGATGGGTCGAAGTCGCAGACAATTGAAGCAGCAGGTACGGCGGTGAAGACGAATAACGAACCGTATAAACATTATTTATGTTTGCAAAAACACACTAAACACCTATTGTATAACTATTGGTTTCTGTTACACTCGCAGATGCTGAACATATGCAAATGAAAACATTGTACATATACCATTGTTCTTGCATGGTGTGCCCCCCCCCACCCTCACTGTGTAATGTCCACCATTGATGCCTAATGCCCGGTTTGCAAAACTGGTGGAAATGGTGCTCAACAAAGCACCAAAGTTTGAAGGCCCACGAACCGAAGCGGTTCAAGGATGAGAGTTCTTTTGGTGGAGAAAACGCAAAAAAATTCAGGACCTGGGACTGAGATGGCCACAGAAAAAGGTTGATTTTATGTCCAGTGAACCAGTGTTGATTTTGCTATTTGCTTTGGATCATCTCATAATGCAAATAGTTCATGATGCCATGCACTACAGTAAGGTTCCCATGGCCTTTGAACACTAAACAGGCCCACAGCATCACAGATCCTTTGGTGTAGTTAAGAGTGTGCATGAGGTGCTTTTCCACATACCCAACCTTTGTTTTATACCAGAGCAACCTAAAATGGTTTACATAAAAGCTCAGTCTTGGACCCATCTGACCAAAGCACACAGTTCCATCTAAAGTTCCAGTGGAGTTTAGTAATTCCTCCTGTTTATGTTTGCAATTGTAGGACAGAAAAGGCTTTTTCTGGCCATGCAAACAAGCAGCTGCCACGTAGGTAACTTCTTTTGACTGTTATTGAGACTGGGTGGTGTTCTCTAACAGTAAGCTTTCAAGATGTTTTTTAAATCAATTAACATCCTTCTCAGTTTGTGTGGTGGCAAGATAAATATGGATCCTCATCCTGCCATGCTTACAGTTCCAGTTTTTTAAAACTGTTCAATTATTGCTCTGACTATAGTTTAGGTTTAGGCAAGCAGCTGTTTTCTCGTGGCCATTCAATAACTTACCAATAGCAACACTTATCTTACCTGAATGACACGTTCTCAGGTATTTCCCATTTTGGAGGGTGACTATAAGAAACGGGCCTCTGTTTCACGTCATATTGATATCTTTGGGAAGGAGCAAGTCGTGGATAGGTTATTGACAGTCTCTTTAATATTGAAGAAACAAACAAAAAAATGCTTTTGCTGGATATATTTTATAGGGACTAGAGATAGCAATTATGCCAGTGCTGATTTTGTTCGAAACAATTATTTGTTAATGTGGGATATTTCCCCTGCTGAATACATGTATTTAAATCAAATTGTGTAATTTTCTAAACATTTTAGGATGAGATTATGCTCCCGCAGGAAGGGATGTCCCTTGCGCACAATCAGTCCTTAGTAACATAGAGACAGAATCCAAACAGGTGCAGTCAGCTGATGTGATAAAACCTTGAAGACGTGTTGAGAACCTTCACATCCTGTAATGTAAGCTACCTGCGCGCCTTTGCAGGGACAACGGATGAAGAGGCTGGATGCTTGTGCGCAGACACCAGAGACAGCAGGCTGCTTGGCGACAAAGCCTCCATCCTGTTTCCATTTATCGTTTTAGGTCGTTTAGGCAAAATCCTGGCTGCTTTCCTCCAGAAGCCGAGTGGAAATTGGTCTCCAAGGTTTGCACCCTGTCGTTAAAACACATTTTGGTTATGGGCCAGTCATGCATGGATGCTTTTTATGAAAGCGGTCAGGGGATGGTTGGGTCGTGGTAGAAACTTGCAGGAGCAAACGGATTTAATGCGGGTTTTCTGACTATTTTAATACAAACAAAACATTTAAAAAACGTTATAAACTAGATGTAACACCTGCTACCAGTAAGGCAACTTTTAATATCTGATATATTTTTTAATAAATAGGCTTTTAAAAGCCGAATGATATATCTTTTAAATCTATTTTGGTGGATCATGGGATTTGAAAAAAAATGATCGGTTCTGTTTTATTGCAGAGGCAGAAACAAATCAAATCAAAGCAGGAGGATCTTCAGCCTGTGACCGTAAATCATCTAGATGCATGAAACCTCCTGCTCATCGGACATAGGCGCACCCAGGACTCACCCTCCGCCCACCAAACCACTCCCATTGCACTCAAAACTATTTAGCATCCGAGGTTAGGACAAAGTTCCCCCCAAAAAAAATCTTTTCAAAAAAACTTTCTGTGAGAGGAGAGGGCCAGGCCGGCAGCCAGAGTGAGCTCGGTTTGTTAGAAGAAGAGCATCTCTGAAGTTCTCCTCCTCATTTTAAAGGATTTACATTTATTCTGTAACCACGGCTTCGAAGGTGGACACCCTGTTCTCCTCTCTGTCTCTACATTTCTTCAAGAAAGAGATGGAAGAGGGCTCCAGCTCCCCGGTCTCCCCTGTGGATAGTCTGGTGACGAGCGAGGAGGAGCCGGAGCGGCAGCAGAAGCGCTTCTCCAGGAAGAGGAGGCACAGCAAGAAGTCCGGAGAGGACAGCAGCGGCAGCGGCAGCGGGAGCAGCCCTGGTCCCGGTCCGGTGAAGCGGGGCAAGAAGCCCAGCCCGAACAGCAGCCAGTCGTACGAGGAGCTGCAGAACCAGCGGGTCCTGGCCAACGTCCGGGAGCGCCAGCGGACTCAGTCTCTGAATGAGGCCTTCGCGTCTCTGCGCAAAATCATCCCCACGCTGCCGTCGGACAAGCTCAGCAAGATCCAGACGCTGAAGCTGGCCTCCAGATACATAGACTTCCTGTACCAGGTGCTGCAGAGCGACGAGATGGACAGCAAGATGTCCAGCTGCAGCTACGTCGCGCACGAAAGACTCAGTTACGCCTTCTCCGTGTGGAGGATGGAGGGCGCCTGGTCTATGTCAGCATCCCACTAGCAGTCAGAGACCAACACTCACAATGCCAAAGCGGTGGGTATACTGAGACCTGAGAACACGCAGCTTATCGTGTTAAAACTAACCAGGGTTTCTATGGATTCCCTCCACATTTCGAAATTCATTATCTCTAAAATATGTTAAGACGTGCTTTGGAAACAAATACCAATATTAAAGGAAAATTGTGCTGCACATCAGAAAAATGCTGAGTGCATCTCTGAGCTGTAAGAGCTTTTATCTTAGCATTTATAGATCCAGCCAGAGGCACAAGCGAGCTAAGCAGACACGTAGGGCCTCCAAACGTGCAGGGTCCCCAGGACTTGACTTCTCATAACGTCATACTTTAAATTCACTCAGATTTAAAAAAAAAAAAAAAATGCTTTAAATTGTTTTAAATGTGCATTGGTTTTGATGTAATTAAAAACGTACCAGGATTAGTTTTAACTTTTTATCGGAGATCACATTTGTTGGAACAGTCACTTTAAAACATTGCATTCAATTCACTGAGATTTGCTGAAAACTCTGAAGAGCAAAAGAAAACATTTATTTATTTATCTCTGGTGTTTTTTTTATTTATTTTAACTTTAAATTATTAGCTAAAAATTAGCACAAGTTTGAAAACATGACAATGGTCAAATGCTCGCTAGACTTGATCAAATATATGTGGTGAGTCCTAACAGCGTTACAAGTGAGCCTCTTCAGTACTAAACAATAACATGTAAGGTGAGTAGGAAGAATATTTAATTAAGAAATGAATGGTTAATTTGCACAAAAGTGGAATGATGAAAATATTGATTATGAATAAAAATAATGGGTAAATGAATTAATAAAAATAGATATGTCTGAAAGGAACATTAAGGAAAATGATCAAAAATGAAGTAATGTTAGTGTCTTAGTTTAAATTTTGCAGATAAAACATAATAGATAAACGTATTCATGCTGTCAGTGCAGGTTAAATAGTCAAAAGAGGCCTTAATGAGCCGTTTAATATAAAACTTCAGATAGTGTCCATGTATAGTCTGTAGATGGGTTTGCATTAAATCAACTCCATTTAAATACAGCAAAGCTCCAGGTTCCTTCTATATTTTACTTTTCATGTATTTTGGGGAAAAGGCGTCAGGTTCTTACAAACTCTCAATAAAATGTCAATAAATAGTTGCTGGTACTGATTAATCCCTTACTTCTTCAGCCGAAGGTTCAAATAAGTAAGTCGAGAAATAACCTCAGTGAATAATGTGACTGAAGATCACTTTTTAATGATAAAACATGTTGAATATGAATCACAGAAATGATGAATACTAAACAGACATCAGTGTGCTGTGGTGCTTGGTGGGTGAAGGACTTGTCCCCCAAAATGAAATTCTGCTCAAGGCCCCATTCAACCTTTGACCGCCACTGGCATTTTGTAACGCTTCTGCGTCTGACTGCTGCAGCTTCTGAGCTTCTGGCAGAACAGAACCATTTCCGACCTGCGCTGTTTGCAATCCCGTAAGCATCCTGTCAGATGCTCAGGTCAGAAATTATCCGCCCTAAATCGCGTTAAACTTGAGACTTGTTCTTTGGGGAGGATGGAGGGGTGCGCCGAAAGGAGGGCAGCAGCTGTGGTGCCATCACGGCTAATTTATATCCGCAATAGAGGCTTTTCCTGCGCGCAGACCGCAGGAATGGGCAGCTCGGCTGGACATGAAGAGTTCAAGATGCAAGATAATAAAAACAGAGGGACTCATTAACGAGCAGTCGGCCTGCGGTTAGCAGCCTGCTTGGTTCATGCTTGGAGTGTTCCCTTATGACAGGACCTTAAAATCATCTGTCCTCTTACTGTCGCTTTTAGCTGCAGTGAAACTTTAATTGGACCGATGACCTAGCAGTGACATAAATAGATGTTCATTGCCGTCGTGTTGTTGTCTTTTAAGATTGTCCAGTTTTTGTCTTTACATTTAGCCAAAAAACAGTTAAAAATTGAACTTTTTTATACCATGTGAACTGCACAAATTTGATCTTTATAAAAGCATGAAGAGTCAGACTTGGTTAAGCCTGTTGCACGTTTTTAGACGTCTTTTAACCTACGTTTCCATGTTTTCTTATAGGCAGTGTAGTCTACAGGTCTATTTAAGAACACCTGCCTGTGCTAAGGGTCAGAAAGTGTCAGGTGCGCCGTGTATTTAGAATAAAATCACATATGATGATCCCACTAGCGAAGATGACTTTAAATGGTGTATGTCTAGTGACAAAAACAAGCAGGATTTTATAGAGCCAGTATAAAGTTGGGTTATATTTCTGACTGTCTTTAGCCTGATTATGTCTAAAGACCAACAAAAATACTATTATTATTAATTTAGCATATGTTTGTATTTTACTGTTTATTATTATTAATAATAATAATATTGTTGATAAATGTAATAAAAAGCATTGTTGTTTTGGTGCGTACAAATTGTTTTTACTTAAAAGAAAGGCCTCTGACCGCATTTGTTTATTTCTGTGAGACCATTAAGGTGAACTGGTTTCTATTGTTTTAGGATTGTGTCTCAGGTGCCTCCTACTAAACATGCAGCTGGACCAGTTACATAAACCAACGGTCCATGTGGTTTTACTCAGCTTTGGGGTTCATAATTGATTCATTAACGGCTTCCCAGTTTCTTTGAGAGAAAAGTTCAATTCAGATTGTGCGCATTTCAGTGAATGTGAACGACTGATTAATCATTTCTCTGTTCTGTTTAATATTTCAGACTGTTTGCTTCCAAATGTAAAAGAGATTATTGAAGAACTGATCAACCTCAGAGGTCAAGGATGGAGCAGAGGCCTACAGACGCACGGAGAGTGTGTGTGAGTGAGTGTGTGTGGACGCAGATTCATCACACCGCGGAGGACAGAATTGTGCAAAGTGCGCAGCAGGCCACAGATCTATGCTGTGCGCATTTACGGCCTGTACTCTCACCAAAGCCATTCCTTTCCTAAACATGGAGATTTATTTTGTTTTTCAAAGACTTTAAGCCAGATTATGAATTTATATATAAATATATGAAAGCATATTGTACATAATTGTGTAACTATATCCTGTAAAGGGACCAATGCAATTCGGAGTGTTTTCGCTGCATGGGGTTTATTCCAACGATCTTTCTGTTCGGTCCAGTTCCCACTGTTGTTTTTGCTTATTTATTAAACGGGTATTTTTTTTAAGCAAAATGTGCTTTTTCTGTGTTTTTTATTTTAAATATATTTAGGTAATCATAAAAAAGTGTGGTCTAATAAGTTTAAATAAGACCCAGCTCTCGTTAAAGGGATATTTTTCTCCTCTGTGTTGGGTGTGAGAAGTTGACCTTTCCCCTCCCCTCTGCGCTTGTTATGAAAAGAAACCCCCGTTAAAAAAAAGAAAAGTAGAGCCCATAAAGATCCAGCTTCATTAAGAGCGCAGGGAATAAAGCTGAGCCACATAAATTGTTTGTGCGCTTTTAGAAGCAGCCAATCCGTGTTTAAACTGCGATTCCTTCGACCGCAGATAAGGACAATAACTCCGCCTGAGGCTTAAAAAAAAATAAAAATAAATCAAAGACCACTAAACTACGACTGAATAAATTATTTTGTATTTCAAACCTTCGACTGTTTACATCCAGTTTTCCCAGATGCGGTTCTAGATGCAATCTCCGCGTAAAACAGGAGCCCATTGTAAACGACGGGCTGCTGCTTTCAGGGACTGTTGGAGAAAACCGGTGCTCTGTGGGACCGATGCTTAAATAAAACCTCACACTGACCCCCTAATATTAGCTCATTTAGGCCTGAGATAGAATAATAATGTTGTGTTAAAATTCTTTATTATCCAGCTGGGACCGAAAAGTGTGTTACCTCTCGGGGTGGAAACACCTGTAACCACCGAGACTTTTTCACACTTGCTGCTTTTGTGAGAATGCAGATGTTTGAACATGTAAACAATTTAAACAAACCAAGAGCTGCACATTAAACTGATTTATGGAATTTTATAAAACAAAGCACAGAGATTGGCTTGCTGTGGGCCTCTTGTTTGACAGCAATACCCCCAACGTCTGCTGTAAAATATATAAATATATTCTGCTGCGTAAACATGCTTATGGGTGCTTTGAATGCATTTGTCTGCAGCTCTACAGCATGAATAAACACGCTGGGATGCTAAATGTTTGTTGTACAACTTGAACACATTAATGCTCTCTAGGAAGATCAATAACGTTTGAGGTGAAGTATTTATATCAGCTGTTGGTTAAAAAGGCAACAGTTAGAATCAAAATCTTTCTCAGTCCTTCAGCTTTCAGATGTTTAAATATTTCTGTTCAGAGACGTTCACAATCAGGCCCAGCTCACATACAGTTCTCCAGTACAGTTAAAATTCAGTTGAGATCAGTTCCGATTATTTTAATACATCTCATTCAGATCCAATAATATACAGTGAAACTGAATCATAATTTTTATACAATGCAATCAATATCAGGTAATCTATCTAGGGAATATATGAAAAGAATATTCCTTTACGTATCCCACGGTAGTAAAATCACAACTCTTAAAAAAAACACACTTTATTGGTTAAAAATGTCCAAGTATGTAAAGACTGCTTATAGATATGTAGGGATGTAAAATATGGAATATGGTCCAGTGACTAAGGAAAGGTAACGGGAAGTAAAATGAAGACAATATAATAGTTGTTGCACATAAGCTGTACATTGCACAGAGTAGGGAGATGCTGTTCAAATTTACTATGCTTTGCAATGGTCTGTTGGGATCATTTTCTGCTGCACAGTCTTACAGCTGCTGGAGAAAAGGAAAGATTCCTGTTGCTGCTCCAACACTCCTGCATTTCCTCTACATCCATGCTTTATTGTTCTGTGACTTTCCCCCTCTGTCTGAAATGGAAATGAAAACAGATTTATTGTAAGATGTTTTGTTTTTATTTGCAATCTAGATTGTGATGGTCCCTTTCTTGGTTCTTGGACTATTATTTTGACCGTTTGTTCTCTAAACTTATACTATGCACTGATTTATCAATGATATATTTTAGTTTGAAGCATCTACATTTTCCAACTATTCTAATATAATGTCTTACAGGTATGATGTAGCATTTGCTGGATGGAGACGGGTTAAGTGTTGTAGATATGACTGAATGTACTCTGCTTGCGATGGAAGTATAAAAAAATGGGATTTCCTCAGAAATAGGAAGCAATTATTCCTACAGTGCTTTATTTCTGTATTTCCTACCAGAGTTTATGTTGTAAGAAGAAGAAAAAACATCAATGAATTCATTCACAATCACCTATAAAAGATGAACAGATGCAATAGTCCGCAGTCACTTTCAGCTTGGTGGTCTCTGATGCTGCCAAACAGCCCTTCCTACCAAGGCCAGCTTTATCCGTAGGAGCCCGTTTGATACCAGCTCATTATCTCGGGCCCTAGCAGCTGAGCGGCTCAAAATCACCCTGGGGCCAGCGCTCCAGTGGTGCGGGCGATCCAGATGTTTCCCGTAAAATCAGACGGAAAAAGCTACAAAACTTTAATTTGCTGTAAAAAAGGGGGAATAAAGTAAAGGTTTATGCTCTGTGTGTCATTGATGGTGCTCTGTGTTTGCTTGGTTCAGCGAAAAAAAAAACAACCAAAGGTTAACCTTCTACCACTTTGGAGGCTGATGTGAGCCTGAGGAACACGGTTAGTTTGCCTAGCTGGCAGAGCTGAAAGTCAGCTGTGTTGGCGGTGATCTTCACAAAAAGCTTACATCCATACATGCAGGCTTCAGACTGACCTTAAGGGTCCATCTTCTCATTATTTTCCTTTTTGTTTGTTCTCGGGGATAATGCTTTTAGGAATCTGTGACTAAAAATGACATATTCATAAAAAAGCTTGAGTATTAATAGACAGTATCTTCTTACCTGGTTAAAATGTACTTTTCTGGGAGTCAGAATTTATTTTTCAGAACCTACAAGGTTTTTTCCACAACTCCCAGCTGACTTTCCTGGGATTTACTCTTCTGGAGCTTACAGGCTTCTTTCTGGAACATGCTAGAAACTAGATTATATCTTACTGAAAAGATAAATTGGTCTCAGAGGAAAGTTTAGTTGGATGGAGTTTCTTAATAGAATTTGATTGTTGGACCAATCTAGTTTTACAAAGTGTTGAAAAAGTCAATAAACTCACAATTTTATGCTTTTAATCTTTAATCTTTTTTTTTTCTTCTCATGTCCCTGTATGGATTTTAGATAACATAAATAAATTACATTTTTTGGTTTAGAAAACTAAATTAGTATCACACCAATAAAATAAAGCATTCATGTCCATGACGCTGATGGGAAATATTGATGCTGACAAACCTTTGAATGCAAACTTTCTGTTAATTTCCCACCTAGAATATTTCTTCAAGGTTTACAGATTTTAATATCCAGACTACTTATGGACAGAGATCTGAAAAAATAGGCCACAGCTTTACTTAAACTACACAGCAGTACTTAATTATCAAACATCCTTACCCTTCAACAAAGCAATGCAAGAAGGTGCATGGGGACTCGGGACGACACATCTCCACCTCCCATACAGAGAGTTGATTTATATTTTTATGCTCTCCCTAGAGAACATCTGCTGTTTCCACATTACCCCCGCCTTGTGAAGCTGACTGTATGAAATCACTGAACGCTGGAATACAAAGTCATCCTGTCATCCCCAAGCCTTGTCTGGTGACTCTTCAGATGACTGGGCTGAATTATATACCTGTAAAGAATCTGCACAACAAGAGTGATATTTCTTTTTATATCTGAGTGGCACATATAACAACATTTGTAATATCTCTATATGAGATCATATTTTGTGTCTGCTGAGAGTAAAAATTGGTCTCAGGTGTGACTAGGGAGCAGGTGTGATAGATTTGGTGTTATTGCTCTCACACTGTTTCATACTGGTCACTGGAAGTCCAACATGGCACCTGAGGTTGGAGGGATTGGGGGTCAGCCTGTCAGTGGTCAGACCATACACCACACACAGCATCAGGTTGGTCTGCATGGCTGTCATCCCAGAAGAAAGTCTCTTCTAAAATGATGCACAAGAAAACCTGCAAACAGTTTGCTGAAGTCAAGAAGACCAAGGACATGGATTACTGGAACCATGTCCTGTGGTCGGATGAGACAAGGATAAACCAGGTGAGGGATACAAAGACAACTGTGTCTTGCCTACAGTCAAGCACAGTGGTGGGAGTGTCATGTGCTGTTGGCTGTGGAGAGCTACAGTTTATTGAGGAAACTATTAATGCCAACATGTACTGTGACATACTGAAGCAGAGCATGATTCCCTGCCTTCGGAAACTGTGCTGCAAGAGAGAATTCCTACATTAAGACCCCAAACACACATCCAAGACGACCACTGCCTTGCTAAAGAAACTGAGACTAAAGGTGCTGGACTGGCAAAGCATGTCTCCAGACCTGAACCCTATTGGGCATCAGTGAGGTATCTTCGAAGGGAAGGTGGAGGAGCGCAAGATCTCTAACATCCACCAGTTCCGTGATGTGGTCATCGAGGACCGGAGGAGGATTCCTGTGGCAACCTGTGAAGCTCCATGCCCAGGAGAGTTAAGGCACTGCTGGAACATAATGGTGGCTACACCAAATATTGACATTTTGGGCACATTTGGACATTTTCTCTTAGGTGTGTTCTCACTTTGGTTCCCAGTGGTTTAGACATGAATGGCTGTGTGTTAAGTTGTTTTGAGAGGACAGCAAATTCACACCCTGTTATACAAGCAGTAGACCAATAACTATACATTGTGTCAAAGTGTCATATCTTCAGTGTTTTCCCATGAAAAGATATAAAATATTTACAAAAATATAAAGAGTGTCCTCACTTTTTTTCAGATACTGTATGTTTCATTAATAAATAAATAAATTACTTTTACGTGTTTTTGTTGAATCAAAGACCAAAACTGACATGATGACATATCAGTGTGCACAAACACAGCAAATGTGACTTGTGCTGCAGGGATGTGACTGAAACAATAAATGCAGCTGGGAAGAAAGGGTTAAACAAAGGGCAGCTGGGAAACGTTTACCAGACAATCTTTCCAAGTCTGTACTGTTTGACAGGTTAACAACACAGAAATTACAATCAAATCTGACTAACCTGCATGCAGTGTTTACTTGCCTGACAGTCCTGTAGGATAAACATTGCAAATCATATGTTGATGCAAAAATTCAATGACAGAATAAAAGAAAATGTAACCAGAAGGATTTGTTGCCAGTTAGGCCAAACTATAGCCCAGGTAGGGGGTATATGTGTGTAAAATAACAGGCCAACTTTCCCTTCCGCAGGTCATTAATACAAGTGATGACTGCAGGGGTCACCAGAGGTTCCCAGGTCACGCCACTTCAGGAATCTGTAGGTTTCACCTCCCTCATGGGAGAAAGAAACTCAACTAAGATAGAGGATGAAGTATTGATCTAACAGATGGCTAAAGCTGTCAGAAAGAGATCAAATGTAGTGTGCTGATTCAGCTGGGCAGTTTGGAGTATTTAGCTCAAGTCATAACAAAAGCATAGTTTATGGTTCCTGGCTTGCTGCTGAAAGCCTCCTAGTGGCAGAGCTTGAAATATGCAGCATTTAGATTAGATCTTTAAACTTTACTGAACATAACTGACATTTAAAAGATGGATTGCATGTGATTGTTACCTGACTGAAGGGGTGAACAGGCATTGCTACCTTTTCAACGTTTACATCTGCAAGGGTCAGCATCTGTCCAACTAAAGAGAACATACAAAACTGTGTAAAAACCAACCCTAGTTTCTTGACCCATGCCTTCCCAGAAGCTGGTTTTCTGTTATAAGGTCAGTAGTCTTCCAAGCTTTTTGAAGGTCTTTAATAGTTTTTGTTTGGCTCTTTTACTCATTTTCAGTCCAACATCTGACCACGAGAGCATTCCGCGGTTTAAATGAGATAAGTGAAATAGTGAAGGACCAAACAAAAAGCGTTTCAAAGCTAGAAATGCCGAACAGATAAAAGTTATGTCTTTTACAAAACTTAAATCCTTGAAATTTTACATTAATTACATTAATTACAAGCTTCAATGCAAATCGCTTTATGTGAGGGAACTAGACAAAGTAATGCGTAACTGTGAAGTGGAAGGAAAATAAACAATGGTTTGCAAAACATTTTTTCAAATCAAAAATCTGAAAATGTGGCACGCATTTGTTTCCTTAGCACTGTAAATTCTTTTGGGGTGAGACTTTACCAGCTCTGCACGTGAAGAGTTGGATATTTTTGCTGATTCTTCTTTGAAGAACAGCTCAAGCTCCTATAGATTGGACGGAGTGTAAAAAATACATTTCCAAGTCTTGCTACAGATTCTCAAATGGATTATGATCTGGACTTTGACTGGGCCATCCTAACACATGAATATGTGTTTACCTAAACCAGTCTATTGAATTGTACTGCTGCCTCCATGTTTTAGGTAATCCCATGTCCTGCTGAAAGGAGAAGCTCAAGTCTTTTTCTGCCTTTTACAGCTTTTCTTACAAGATTGCCCTGTATTTAGCTCCTTCCACCTTCCAAACAACTCTGGCCTGCTTCCTTGTCTCCACAGCACGATGCCGCCACCACCACCATCTAGTTTTTTGGCAAACAATGTGCTTTGACCAAATAGTAATATTTTGGTCTCATCTGATCAGAGAAGCTTCTTCCACGTTAGCTTTGTACCCTTGATGGCTTGTGGCAAACTGCAAAGAGAATCTCTCATGGGGAAGGAGAGAATGGGTGAAGCTAGTCCGAGAGATAAGGTGGAGCAAGGCCACTGAGATTTAACCTCTTGTCAAAGCAGGATTTTGTAAAAATCATTTATGCCTTTATTACCACACACCTTAAAGATTGTAATGCACTGTTTCAGGGTCCGACAGGCTGCTCTCACTTGCCCTTAGCTTGTCTAAAACAGGATGAAAATTATATAGTATTTGTTTTTTCTACAGAGATAACTTGTGTGTCACATCTAAGTCCGCCCCCCCCCCCCAGATTGGTGACTAATAACTAACAGTACAACTATTTACAAATTATTCAATACCCTAAGGAAATGGGTGCACATGACTTTATTCAGGGGTTTTAGAGTAAAGAGGGTAAACACAAACAAAAGCCACACAATTCAGGTTTTCTTGTAGAAAAAAATAATAAAAAATACCATCTATACTTTTTATTCTTTTTCATAACAACACACTACTTTGTGTTGGTCTTATAAAAAAAAAAAAAAATGAAAAAGCTCAAGGGGTATGAATTATTTTGCAAGGCACTTTATATTCAGATTCAACTGAATGAGAGAAGTCCAGGTACTGGACCAAGAATGAGTAAGAAAACAGCCAGTGTCCTTCAGAAAGCCTGAAGTCCCATCGATCCTTGTGTGGAAAACATGGCAGGATGGTTGAAGATTTTCCACAACAGTGTAAATGTTAGTTATGAGATGGGTTCAATCAAAAGCATGTTCTGCTGACCATCATCTAACCTTAATATGCTGTTGTGAACTCGGTACCTCAGCTGACCCTCAACATTTCGTAATGTGTTTGCAGCAGCTCTATGTGGCTGTGTGGGTCCATGCCGGTTTAAGTGCAGCCTAAACAGCCACAGAAGCAACATGAGCAAATTCAGCACAGCGTAGTTCTAATATGCATCAAACATCCAAACTGGACTGGAGGACCAGCCAGTGGATCCAGTGGAAAAACCAGCAAAGTGCTCTCGGTCACTGATGCACATTTCCACTCAGACTCAGGTAAAAAAAAATAAAAACAAAACAGTTAAAGTAAATTGCAAAAATTTATTCTTAGTTGAGAATAAAAATCCAAGAGTTCTAACTGGTTCCTTGTCTGACCCATCTCGACTAATCTGTTATGGATGTGTGCTGCAACACTTAAAAGAATCTGTTTACGTCTCCGAGTGTCGATGATCCAAATTTGATCCTGATAACTCTTCTATAATTAGTTTGGCTTGTCATTCATGCAGCTGGCCAAAGTCCCACGAGCCCTTTAGGGATTTACTCCAACTTGCAATTAAGACGTGTGGTGATGAGCACATCTGGGAGATCCCTGCCCCCAAGTGGCTGGGTAATAACAGAGCTAACTGATAACGACTGATGCTGCAGGAGGATGAGCAGAGCCGCCACAAACCCGAATGTCACTGTGGTCAGCGCAGAGATAAAATAGATATTTGGGGGTTTTTTTGTTGTGGGGAATGAGGCAAACATCTTGTGCGAGTGCGGGGGTAAATTTCCAACTACGAAGGCTCCACCTCTTCTCTGAATCTGACCCTGGGCGTCGGGGTTGGGTGCCACAAGGCAGAGTTACAGTGGACTAAAGGTGAGGCAGGCAGTCACCTCACTGATGTTAGAGCATCTGCAGCAACAGAGGAACCATAAAAGAGCACATACCCAGCTTTACTGTGCTCAGAGCTCTGCAGGATGGTAAATATTGTCCCTCAGGTCTCCATTTAACCTTTTTCACCCAAAGACCTCGAGACGTGCCCTTCCTCGTTTGCCTTCGTTGATGCGTGGTGTCTCAAATCTTTGTGATTTACAGAGATTGTGACAAAGCAACCAAAAGCCAGCGACGGCCTTATTTACATGGTTACGCTCTAAATTCAGCGTTTGACTGAAAGCAGAAGAATGTGTTTATTTGAGGGGAGGGAAGGTTGGATTGGTTTTGTTTGCTTTTCGGCTGTTGTCTCAGCGTCAGCCTCACCACCAACAGGGATTCACTGGTGTTTATTTAGACACCAGGTCTGACCCCTGACCTCTCTAAATGTGGGGCTAATCCTGCTCACAGCTACTGTGTTGCCAATAATTCTTCCCTCTGGAGAAATGAACAGTTTTACATGTAGACGACAGTTTTATACAATGAGTCAAACTCAGTTTCTTCTTATCAAGCTACAGATCAAACAAGTTAGTCAAGAAAGAACATTGGGATTAAATATTTTGTTCTCTATTGAGAAATGCTCACATATTGATGTCTAATCTCATTTTTTATATCTCAATGATTTTAGGAAAATGTTAGGACACCCTAGCCACTAACTAGTCTTAATTTGAAATGCTCCTTTTAGTCACCTCTGACATCAGGCTGAGGAAAGTTAACCCTACTCCTCACAGCTGTGAGATGTTTGAGGGATTTCTTTCCTGTATAGCCTGTTTCAAGTCACCAAATAGCTTCTCAGTAAGACCAAGATCTGGACTTTGACTTGGCCCAGGACTTTCCATTCCTTAATTCTCAGCCAATCCTTAATGGATTTACTGATATATTTGTGCCATTATCCTGTTGAAGGCTCCAGTTCTGTTCATTTTTTTTTACATGGTGCTGGGTTTAGTGATTGTAAGCTGACCAGGCGCTGCATCAGCATAGAATCTCATGGAACCTTTTTAAATCCCTGAACAGACTCATAAGCTGCTACAATCTTGTTTCCAAAGGCCTCAGACAGCTCTTTTAGTTTCACCATGTTGTTTACTCCCTCTGCAACTGTAAGGAGCACCACTGCTGAAATACAACCACCCAGCCTCATAGAATCCTAAAAGAGCTCCTATAGCTGTGTGAATGCATGTCTAGTGACCTTCCCTCACTGTCTTTGATTTACTGTCGGCTGATATGGAAACTGCCTGTAACACTGGTGCCTGTTCAAAATGTACCAGCTCCTTGCAAATGACATGTTTACACACCCATCTCTGGTCTGCCTCCAAATTATATATGAATCTGAGTCAAAAATCCAAAAACAAAAGCATGAAAAACATTCAAAACATTTGGGTTTGAGAAATATTAAATTCACACAACTTTCTAAAAAAAACAAGTAATCATTTTCAGAATCAAGGTAGTATTTTAATTCAGGCATTGCATCGGTCTGAAAGGAATTCTTTACACCACATTTACTACATGAAGTACGCTCCACAAATATTAGCTCTCTTTTTAAAGTTGTGTAGAAATGTCTCAAAAAATGTTTGTCTAGGAGACACCAAGATGCAATTATTTGCTGCAATTTTTTTTTAAAGCGAGCTGCTTACAGTCTATAGTGATAAGATGAACTTAGGTCCTTGTCCTCATTCAAATTGTTCTTTTGGTGAACATCATAGTAATTATTGCATCAACAAGTTAAGTTTCAACTTAAAAAAAGCTTCATATTAAAATTGCTTCAGTTTCAATTATTTACCAGTTATTTCTAAGTGTGGAATGTTTTCTCACAAATGAAATGTTGTATTTCCTAAAAGAAATTGTGCAGTAATGCCACGACAATACAAGGTTATTTAAAGTTTTCAGACATGTTTATCTTTTACTGTCTTCTTTACGAATCACTCAGAATGAGCTTAAATCTCATTCACCTATTTTACTCTAGAAACATGTTGTGTTGGTGACAGCAGTGCATGTTTTTCTCTTTATTTAAAAAGTATTTAAAACAGTAAGTGGCCAACTCATCAAAATTACACCAAGAGTGGGGGTCACAAAAGTACATAGAACATCATCTATCTGCAGCTCATCTAGTGAAACAATCATCTAACTGCAAGATCCAGGTCAAAACCACTGCTGATCAAAACGAACACAAAGGCACCCAAGGCTTTGATGAAGAAACTCTGTGGACTGATGACAGTAAGGTGTGCCTTTCTGGAAGGTTTACATCCCTTTAAATTGTACGTAAAACATTATAACGACTGTCAAATGTGTTGGTGGTGGTGGTAGTGTGATGGTCTGGGGCTGCTCTGCTGTTTCAGGATCTAGATGACTTGCCATATTGATACAACCATGAACTCTGCTTTTAGGCACACAATCCTGAAGGAGAAGGTCCAGCCATCAGTTTGTGACCTTAAGCTCAAGCAGGACGAGGAACTGAAGCCTCAAACAAAAAAGAAGGAAATAAAGGTTCTTGAACGGCCTACTCAAAGTCAGGACGTCTTCTTGCAATGATGTGCCATGAACTTAACAGGCCTGCTTCTTGCCCCAGATTTTTGTTTCTCTTAATAAATTGAACATTAAGCTTTGAATTTATCCAAGCTGTTTTTGGGATCTGAAACATTTGAATCTGAAGAAATGTGTTAGTGGGCAAATACTTGTTCACGGCACTGTAAACGTTTACTAAAAGATAAAGGTTCGTGAGGATGTGCACATTCACTACATCACTTTTGATCACTTTAAAAAACACACAATGCAGTTTTTTTTTTTTCAAAAACAATACTTTTATATTGTACATGTCAAAGACAACTTTTTAGAGTAAAGGTTTTCCCAGAAAAAAAAAAGTACTATTTCTGTAACAGCAGAACATGTCAAAATCATACCCGATAAAAAAACAGAGAATGCATTTTATACATGTGTAAACCTGGAACAGCTTGTTTATGAAGCACAGTGGTCATATACAGAAAACTGGCTTTTCCATTCATTTTTTAGTGGAATGGACTAGAACTGTAACAAGGACCGGGCATCAGGATGGACCCCTTTAAAAAAGTCCAGATGTGACACAGAACCCAGTCATCACTGGACTCAAACGGTTAAAATTGTCCTCTGAATGCCACATCTTAGCCACATTTATAACAAATCCCGTTCTGTTGCTGCGGTTTACAAAGCGCCCCACTAAAACAGCTTCTACATAAATACAATCAAATCTATGGTATGTGTTAGATACTGGTTCTACAAGTCCAGGTGTGACGATTCCATATGCTACAGGTAAAAAGCACCCAAACTCCACCTGAACATGAAGTAAGACAGTTCAGATAGACTGGGTACAGTGAAAGTACTAATGTCCTTCAGTGCTGGTATGTGACCCCGGACGGACAGACAGGTAGGCGGTGCATGCAGACAAACATCATGCAGAGAGAAAAGAAGAACGGAGTGAAGTTCGCTCAGACCCCCCGAATGAGCTCTCAGTTCTCTGAGCTTTAAGAGTCAAAATAAAAGCAGGTCTGCTTCTGAATAAATGGACATTCAAATAAAAAAGAAAAGCTGATTTTTTTTCCCTTCTCTTTTCAGTAACTGGACTTTGTTTTTAAGACTAACTGTGAGGACAGACGCTGCTAGTTTTGGCTGTGTTTGGGAAACCAAAACATCAAACAGCAGGAAAGCCACGGGAGTTCTGGGAAGGTTCTCCTTGAGTGAGTTAACGTGTGCAGAGATGTCCTCAGATTCAGCATGAGGTCACGTCACCTCACCCTAACCTCAGTTACCTCTGTATACATTCAATATGCACTCAATAAACAGGCCCAGAGTTACAGAAGACTGCAAAGCAGTGTGCGTGTTTTGGTTAAAAAGGGAATGAAAAGAGAAATAGAAAAATGCATGTCTACCGATGCCCTACTGCGAATGTCCTCTCAGCTCTCCTCCTAGTTTATAGAAAATTATTTACATCTAAACTGTGATTCAACCCATCGACCCCCCCCTTCGAAAATTTGGACCCAACATGAGGATAATGTTGAGTTCATATTCTGAGGTTAAATGAAAAGAATATTTATTGTCTTCTTCTTTTTAGGGCATGAAGCTTAATTCCCAGAATCAGGCTTGATTCAAGCCATTGGAGATCAAATACAATCAGTCCAAATGCAAAGAAAAGGTTTGCTGAAATTTTGTTAAGTATAAGTCACTCAGCAGACATCCCATAGTTAAAAATATTTGTTTTGGTTTTTGCTAGTTAGACAAAAACTTCTGTTGGGGTCTTTTAGACCGGAGAACTAAAATCCAACCATAGGAAATAAATGACTGCAAAGGTAGCAAAAGTTATCTAAATTTAAGGCTCAGAATATCGTGATGAGCAAATCACTGATTACACAGAACCATTGTATCATCACAAAATGCAGCAGAACAAATTGACCCATCAATTATTATTTTAAGCTACAAAAGAGGATGATCTTATAAACCTTAAAGGTTCAGTTCAGATTATTTTCAGTGGGGTTTTGTAAAGAGGGTATGAGCAATTAGTATCTTTCCTGCAGTAGGCAACTCTCTAAATGACCCCAGTTTGGATAAATGATCAAAACAAATATCTGACCATGCAGACGAGCTAAGAGCTAGTCAGCACAGAGCCAAGAACAAAGTGAATTTCTACCATTTTAAAGCAACTGCATTGATTCATGCTGTGAACCTACAGTGTCTCTAAACAGTCACTATAAGGTTTTATGTCCCAAAGAAACTAAAGCAACTATTATTTTCAAACATTTTCCACCTGTAATGTGTGATATTTCCTAAACTGTTGAACTGAAAAAAAACCTGGTATTTGGGGAAAAACAACTTGATTGCATAAGTGTGCAGATCCTTGAACTAATACTCTGCAAAACATTATTGTGATTTAATTTCAGCATTCAGTCTTCCTGAGTTCACACCTGCCAACAATTCACAATTCTAAATAAAGTTCAGCTGTCGTTTTTATTTCTCTGATCAAAATTAACTAATTTGTACAAAAGTGAAGAGTGGAACACAAAACAAATCCACTGCGTTTTTTTATATTAAGTATTCAATATATAGAAATAAATACTGATTAGAGAGGCTAACGGTAACACCGAAGAAGCTGAACACATTGCAGCTTCTTACTGGTTGTGTTGTTTATATGACAGCATTCTCCTGCATCTTTGATCTGTCAGGACTAAAGAATAAAGCTGCAACTCAAATACTTTTCCTCTCAAAGCGAACATCCAAGCCTGGATAAAACGCCTCCAAACCTGGTGGTAGAAAATGTTCAAAAAATGGCTTCAGCACAAGAGGAATAAATTGGAATGGTCTAATTTAAAGGTGTGCACATTTCTGCAAGCAGGTACCCCCACGACAATTTTTTATTATATTATATTATATTATAATAATTATCAAAAAGATCTGATTTGCAGTTGAACTGTACAGAATGTACATTACATTAAAGTAGAAGAAAGTTTGTAAATGACTTTTCAAGGTCTCAGAAAGACCTGCAACTTAACAGGAGTATCCACTTTTTATATTGGCTGTAGTTAATAAACATTACCATGGTCTTCAAGTTTACACTAGATGATTATTTACCTAAAAATCAGCTGATTTTTGAGCATCATCTTCTGCAGGTCGGATTAACTGCCCACACCCCTCTAAAGGCCAATGCTTAAAAAATCTTAGTAAAATATGGGAAAAAAAAAAATACAGAATTTTAAATTGAAATGTCCCCCACAGATCTGAGCTTTCCTACAAGTACAGCGAAACATACAGCATCATAAACATGGAATGGTAAAGATATGTGCATGAGGCATACTGTAACAGTGTTTGTGGTACCCATCAGATAAATAAAAGTGATAAATCATCACTTGTTAAAGACGAGTAAAACAGACAGAAAACGCTGCAATAAACATCAACAGTGACCAAGGACAGCCAAGGTGCCTTCAGTAATGGCGTTAAAATGGACCCACTGCACATACGACCGATAGAAACCATCAGTGTTGCTTTTTAAACAAGATCAAAGTGTTCAGTATGTATAGATATATAATATACTTTCTTTTATATATAAATCTACTATAAACAGACAGTAAATACACAATTTTCCATAATTTTATGAAGTAGAAACATTTCCCAACACTCCCGCACTCCCACCAAAAAAAATCCATGAACTTGGAAATGTTTTCATACAAGGTTCACTACAAAACAGAGTTTGAACCCTCACCTGCTGTGAAGTATGACAGCTTTACAAAGAAACGGAGAAAGTGTGAATGGTGTGCCCAAACAGTCATCGTGTCACTGAAGAGCAACGAAATCAATGAAATGGATGACGTTTCTGGCAGGAATCTTCAGAAGATCAGAGTTCTATGTTCAGAAAACAACCACAGTTCAGTAAATCAGGAAAAGGTCAAAAGGTAGTTTTCCCAGAAGCTGGAGAAAAAGTTAGATGGATGATTACAAATGAATATGGAAAAGCTGCACCATGCATTGTTTTGAAATGAATGTGTGTGAAGTATTATTATTATAACATATTCCCACATTCATAATGCTCAAACTAACCATAATCCTGGATTTCAAAATGTTTCCGGTTCAGCGGAGTATTTTATTGCCAATTATCTAGTGGTGAACTAGCAGATTGCAACCAACAGAACAAGTAAAGCAGCACTTTTTTCCATCATGCATAAACTAGAAAGGGTTTTGGCCTTAAAGTGGTGTTGGGTCTCAGAGTGGTGTCGAGAATCTGCATCTTCCTAATATATAAGAAAATAATGGGGCCACTAAAGGCACGAATGAGTGTATAGTTTGCCCCCTTGTGGGTTTCAGTGGTAACATATCTGTACCAAATGTTGGCGCAGTCTGAAGATATTAAAAAATGGTGTAAGGAAATGTAAACTAATTAATATGTAAATTGGGTTATACATAAAAACCCATTATTAGTGTGTACACTGCTTCATACTGATGAAGAACAGCTTGTATTTCAGTGAACAGACGGGGATGTTCGCCCACCTTCACAGCACCTGACATTTGGGGAGCAGATGTGCTTCTAACCAGGACCTAAAGATGTATAACCAGCTGTGAGGGCCACGGCAGCTCCAGAACACCCCTCCACAGAATCCCAGGTGGGACGGTAAAAACAAATTGGTCCAGATGAAAATAATTACACCCCTCAATATTTTTAGAAAGTGACACAGATTCTACTGTAGAAACGGTCACTGCCAACCCTTTGTGTACCACTCTGTATGTTTGAAACAGCAAAAACCCAACGGTCTCCCTTTATGGATGCGGTACTGTCTAATAAAGATGATTCTAGCTTTCATAATCCACAAAAACATGATGGCTTCTCCTTTTAAATATTCTTGAACTCATCACCCGCTTTTGATTGAGAACTACCTTTCGAGATGTTACAAAAGGAGAGAAAAATTCAAGAAATGGAGGGAGAGACAGTAGACTGCTAGCAGAATAATACAGGTAAACATGCCAATGTTCTCGAGTCTATGTGCCAGAAACACGCAGGCAGCTCATATCTTTCCAGGACAGAAACGTCTGAGTGGATAGTGAAAAGATTCCAAAAACAATTTTTAAGGCAAAGCTCTTTAAGTGGAGCTCAACAGAAGATCCACCATTTTTAAAAACAAAAAAGGCACAAACTTTACTGTCTGTTACTGTCCGAATCCTTGGAATTTATGTAACTTTACCTCGGAAAAATGCAGGATATTCAAAACCGTTCTTCCTCTCAATCGGATACCTTAGAAAAGCAGGCATCCGTCCTTTAGGGCAGAGTCACACGAAGAATAGCTCAGGTGGTTTGGATAAGTCAAAAAACCAGATAAAATATGAGAAGTAGACGACTGCTTTATGTCTCGGTACGGTTCAGACTGGCAGTCAAACTGTACAAGTTTAGTGTTTTTTAAAAGCGCTGGAGGCTTTGACTGTGGAAAAACTGGCTCTTGTGTCCAACACATTAATGTTAACTGCCCTGTGTGCAACTAAGCTCATCTCCAGCTGTCTTCTGCTTCCTGTGCAAGTGCCACTTTCATCAGCTCCTGCCAACATCTCAGAAAGAGAGAGGTCCGATCAGGTCCGACAGCAGTGAGACAAATAATCTACTGGGAGTCCAGACTGACAGGCAGGATGAGGACCCATCCAAAGCTGAACACTGGTCTTGGAAGCTGAAGACTAACCATGTCTTTTACATGGGAACTTCCTCTTCCATCGGCTCCTCTTCAGCCCTAAAACAGAGAACATCACAATGAAAGGAAGAACGTTTTACACAAAGTTTCTATCCCTCTTCTTGGCTTTTCAAATATCTCAGGCCTTTTTCAGCCTCTCTTTAACATCTAGGTGAAAAAAATTTATTGGTTTTAATTTTTTACAGTGCTTCTGGCTTATAGCATAAACTGCATAAAACCCCAAATGCCATGAGCAGAAATGTCTGCACAAGGCATTATCTGGAAAAGTTGTTTATCTCATGCTCACAAGATAATTTTAATATTTCATTTAATATCTCATTATGTTGAGAAAACAACATAAAATGTTTTTTTTTATAATCTTGAGATAATAAGACTGTGCTTGTTTTCTTGCATCAACAGTTTTATTATCTAATTATCTTGAGATTATGAGATCTCAGGCTCATTTTCTCATGATAATCTTTAATATGTCCTTATGTCAAGATTAAATATTAAACTTGGTTTGTATTATTTTCATGTTGTCCAGAGAAAACAAGGCCTCAAGCTTGTTTTGATCTCATCATCCAGAGATACCTAATCCCATTACATAACAGAAATCTACGATAAGTGATGAGTTTCTAGAGAGTTGCATGAGTTTATAGTGAGCTAAATAATAAACTGTGTTTTACTAAAATACATTCATGTAATTTCACCTATAGCCATATAGAGGCCACACCACAGACCTCTTTCCGATGTGCTTGTTAGCGACAGACAATGAAGCCATGGCTGAGACCGTTTCAGCTTCCTCCGCGTCGCGTTGCAGCGCTTCGCTCAGCGAACAACCGAGTGTAGAGGCAGAACGCTGCAGCGAGCGCCAATATTTACCTGCAAAGCAAAACAGAGCGATGCAAACGGTGTCCATCTAGAAGACATCTAGAGAACGTATGTTCAATGAAATAAAAAGTTCTGCATGTGAGCTGCAGAGTCTACGGACATTTAAAAGCTGTTTCACCTTTAAACTCTATGTTACAAATGTGCAACTTTAACCTTCCTAAGAGGTTTTCTTTGAGATTGTTTTTATTTTAGTTTTGCTTAATGTTGATTCTGTTTGTGCATAAAATTTGGCCATGTTGTGTATTTAGGAAATTTCAAATTTTTCTTATTTTTTTGCTCTTTGTGTCTTTAATAAGCCTTTTTAAGTAAACAGCCCCTCTGGCAATTTTGTGCCACTGACACTCATTCAAAATCCCTTTTTCTTAATCAAAGGACCATTACAATTTAAATTTTTGTTTTTAATTAGTTCCCCATTTCCTGGTGGTAGAATCCATTAAGAATTTTGTATTTTATTTGTTTCCGTCATATGAACACATTTTTTATGTACTTTAACCAAACTGCAAATATAGTATGGGGAAAATAAAGTCAACTTTTGGATTAAGTTTCCTACAATGCTCCACAAAAAATAAAAACTCAGATCAACTTTGCTAAAACTGGCATTTAAAAAACATAAACATTTAGGAAATACATGAACATTTGCTCTGTATGGTGGTAAGTGTATGGTGAAGACTAAGTTATTAATAGTAGTTTTCATAAAACAATCTGGAGAAAATATGTCAATTTATTCATTGATTTTTTTGGTTGGTTAAAAGGAATCACACAAGTTTATATACATTATTTCCCTGGTAAGCATTTCTTTGACTGAGTAATTTAGAAATTATTTATTAGACAACTGGCAGCTATGAAACAGGTGGAGCACAAAATAGAGGCATAGAAGGCTAAACAAGCTTTAAAGTTCATGTCATTTTAAAATGGATCAGCATTAGTAAAGAAAAGTGGTGCAAAAACAGCTTTCTTCACTTTAACTGAAAAATGTCATTGCTTATAGCACTGCTTGCTTTGTTATCTGTGCATTTTTCAACTACAAATTAAAACAACTGACTAAAAAGTCTGATTTTATCAGTTTTTCCTGGGATTTTAGAGGCACACATGTTTAAGAACATTGGACGTATAACTAGAGATGTGTATAAGCCACTGGGTTAGTGTGAGTGGACTACTCACTCTGAACTTCGATTACTTTCTCCATAGAGCGCACAGCGTTGGCATTTGGTTTCTGCTGAAGCACCTCGTAAGGAATGGGGTCCAACTGAAACAGACAGAAAAAAGAGGTTTAAAACATTTCTAGCTTAATGTCTTCATTTCTCTGAAGGATCAACTAGACAACTCAGACGTTATTTAAGGGGCTTTTACTACAATGTAATTTCTGTATGTTGGAACAGACAGCAGCACAACATCTACATCAACATTTGTGCCTCTCATTTGTGGAAATAATAGCTGCAGCTTGATAAATACTCTTGTGAATGTGCTCCACAGGTGTTCAGAACGTTTTCTCCAAAACCCCATTTGACCCGACGCGGTCCCCTTGTGGTTTACAGGATCATTTTTGAAATGCTGACCACAACCCACTGTTAAGCCAATCCAAAAGGTTGGGAACAATCTCAAGCTGCTGACACAATAAAAAAAAGTCCCGCCTGCAGATGCACGCCTCTTCCCACTCCTCAACAGCTTTGCTACTCTTTGACACAAACTACACTGAGTGCTTTGTTCTGAGTCCCACTCGAAGGAAACACAGATGCATAAACCTGGAAACAACCAGTTCACACATACACCTCTGTGAGTACGGCTAATTCTGCGAAAAACTCCCAAGCCACAATTTAGAGCAAACAAGAGCTATTCCCCAAAGTGCCTTCCTAACCCGGAATGATTTAATTTCCCCTTTGGCCGACTGCTCGTTCAACACTTTCTCATCCCGTTTCGTTACACAGGCTCATTCAGCTCCACATTCCACCACAGACGGCACACATCCCCGTTCTTGCTTTGTCATAACCTCTGAGGAATAGCACGCCAACATGGAAACATGTAAAGAGAGACATGCAGAGTTAGAAAGAAGGAAAAAAGGTTTGGCTTGACATTTAGAGAGCAGGATGCCAGAGAGAAAAAGGAAAAAGTCATTGACGGTTGATCTGGCCTGGCCAAGACTGAAAGTTTTATTTTAATTAAACCAAACAGTGTATGGGAGGGGTCCAGGGGGCCGAGGGAACAAGGCGGTTCGGGGGCGAGATGGATACTTTAATCCTGCTGTGGCACGGCAGACTACATCATGCATTTAGGAACAGATCACATTCAGCTTGTGCATAGGTCCTTCAAGTTACTTGTTACATGACCGACTCTTATTCAAACAGCAGAATCACATTAATGCTGCAGGTATTCATTGCCAAAAGTATCAGGACACCTGTCCAAATCATTGAATTCAGGTGTTCCAGTCACACAGATCACAGGTATATACAATCAAGCACTTGGGAACAAAGAATGGGTTGCTTTCAGGAGTTAAAATTAGGATTTCTGTTGCCACAAGAAATAAAATGAAATCTATGAGCCTAAAAGCCTGGTAACAGGACGCCAAGAAAGGTCCTCGAGTTTGAAAGTGACGCAAATTAAATGGATGCTGTCTGAAAGTGGCTTAACGTTCCTATAACTGTGGCTGAGTGAGAGACAGCAGAACCTTTTCATCATCCACATCAGGAGACTCTGATCATCAATCTTTCAGTCAAAGAGCACAAAATTTCAGCCCATGCTGATCCAGCTTTCTTCAGCTCTCTGCCACAGCGAGGTCAGGGGTTCTTCGGGGTTTGCTGGAGTTCAGCTCAGAGCAGAGCTGGATGGGGGCAGCTTGTCAGTTTGATTGACAGCCGGGTCGCACACTTATAAACTTTAATGACTCTTGTCATGGTACCCCAGGGGCCCAAACTCAGGAGGTACGCTAAAGACGCACATGCATTTGAACAAAATACATGAAGGACTAATATAAACAAGCCTGCATTTATCTATGACATCATCCATGGCATCGATACATTTTGCTGCTTTTATCTACACATCAAATGCATCGCAGTCTTTAAGCAAGTCAGACAGAGATGTTGGGTTCAAATGATCTCTGAGGATATCTACGACTTGGCCAACAAAACCGAGACACCGTGCAAAGCCATGAGCTGAGAGAGAGGAATGTGCTCCGGTAAAAACATTCCTAAGGGAGGCTCTAAGCAAAACAGTGGAAAGACGAGGAATTCCACTTGTTCAGCAAAATAAAAAGTGCACAAGGCATCCATTGTTTACTCTTTTGTCCGTCTGCACATGCTAACAGCTGCCAAAATTGTCTGATTATGTTACGCTAACTGAACAAGGTAATCACGTGCATTATGCAAAGCGGGTGACCCTTTCAGATAAGGGTTGCAGGTTTTTCCTTGGATTGTTTTGTGGGGAACAGTCGGACCCAAAGGTCGACAAGTGAAATCGAGCAGTTTTACTGTAACTGAAGAGCAAACACGCTTAATGACCTCATGGACGACTGGCAGCAATTAGCATATTAGCTAGTTGTTTATCAAATAATTGCTAACAACCATGGTTTTGTGTTGGCCAACATCTGCATGCGAGCAATCATCAATTAGTCCCGAGTTCAGAGTTCACAAGCATAGTTGCAAATGCATCATTCATGAGCTATTTAAGGAGACTGAATTGGTGATTAAATATTACAGAGAAGGTGGACAAAAGGAGCCTGCAGAGTTTGTTGATTTTCCTCCATTTTCTTTAAGCTAGTATAAGCAACTTTAATAAAAATTGCTTATTATTAATTAATAGCTTATAATTAACAGCTTTAGGATTTTTTAAAACACTGACTGTAGAAGCAACACAGGAGGGAATGAAAGGATGCTCTGGTTCCAATCTGGGTAAATTTCTCCTTTTTAGTTGGCCACATAATTAATAGAGTGTGTTAGTCTACAGCATTTTAAATTGATCACCAAACCTATTTTTCTACCGATGAAATTAAGTGAAAGGAGTAGCGCACTGTGGTGTTAGAAATGCACCTAAAAACCACGTGGTGATTTGGTTCTGTTTGGGAACTAAAAAACTTGTCTGTGGTTCATTCAGGGTTTGAGAGAGCAAAAGAGAGCGAGTCAGTAGCAGATAACAGGAAGGATAAACAGCTTCGCTGCTTTCTTTAACCTTTTTAGCTTTCAACCTCTGTCTGCCATGTCTGGATTTGGAAATGCTGATTGGCTTTTAGAAATCTCAGAGTTAGGGAAGGGTTTGCGTTCTCTATGGAACAGCACATGCTAATTCCACTAGTTGCTAACACAAGGTGCTAAAGACAGCTTAAAATGTCAACCCTGTGATTATTTTGTTTTTTAAATAACAGTAAAAACCTTTTTACAGCAACATGTGCAGCGTAGCTTCGCCTCGGCACGTAATCTGGAAAGCTTACGGCTGCTTAAAGTGGAACTAAACCCAATGAAAAGAAAGGCATAACCCCGCCCCAGAGAAATTTTGAAAAATCCATCAAAGTGGGCAGTGCCAAGAGACACTCGGGCGTGGCCAAGTAGGGGGATGAGCGCATGGGGTTAAGCGGGGGGTGAGGTGACATATTGAAACATGGAGAGTGAGCAGAGCGACGCTGGTAGTTTCGCCACTGATAGATCTTTGAGGTGGAGGATTTTCACCCCACTCAGTGATGCCCAAAGAAGGCGCTGCCAAGGCAGTGGAAGACAGGATGGGTCAAGTTTCTGAGTGGCAGTTAGCAGCATCATAGCTAATATGGGCTAATGTTCAAAGCAGTAACAAACTTTCAAAAAGTTTACATTTACATGTAGATTTCTATTATTTAAAGTAAAGCATATGATCGAAGGCATAAAGCATAAAACGCTATGATCAATCCTCGCAACTCCAACTCCTGCCTCGTTACGAGGGCGTGTCTGAGTGAGATGGTTTTATACCTGAACGCTGGGCTGTGACCTAGACATGAACCAATAGGAAAATTCAACTGCAGTGACCACCACAAAGCAGAGAGGGCAGCACTAAGATGGTTTTAGGACAAATGTTGCAGAATTAAACAAGTGTACAAGAAAATGTAAAAAAAAACAAAATGCACAGTAGCATAAAGATAGTACCCTTAAGGCCCAATTTATACATTTTATCTGCAAAAACTGTTGATTTGGTGTTTAGTTACTTTTAAGGTAAAAAGGCAAGAAAAAATTATTCTGAATGCTGCTTTCATATCCTCTTATAGTCCTTAAGTAAAAATGTAAATTGGCATCAGCAGGTCAAAGCTTAGACTGGAAATCAGGCGGAAAATTCTGATCATTACACTTCTAATCACAATCTTTTTATTTAAAAATGCCAAACTCCCATGTAAACCTACCATATGGCACCACACCTGACAGTTCAAAAACTTGTAAAACAAAGAACAGGACATTCAGCCCACATGTTTGGATCGGAGATTTGTTTTTCTACTGCGGTAATGTTGTGGGTCGATGAGGCTCCCAGACAATACAAAGCGTCAGACGATTCAATGCACCATAAACAAAAGCACAGTGAACCAGTTCATCCAGCTGTGGTTTAATGTCTGAACCCATCCAGCACTGCCACACACACATCTAGCCCAGAACTAAGGCTTATTCTGCAGGAAAAACTCCCTCAGCGGACATGTTTAAAAGCTGTTGTCCAGGTAGCAGCCACACACACTAAAGTTGTGCTTCAGCCTCAAATAGCAACTCTTACAAAAATGGATCAAAACAAATATAACAGAGTGGGATTTTCATACTGCACCGACATTTCCCAGCAACATTCCAAAGCCATTACATGGACCTTAGTGGAGAGCATAAAAATGCTTTCTTCCTGCTGATTCAATCTGATTTAGATATTTAAGTTGTTGTTTTTTTTTTTACTGTCGCCCTTAGCAATCAAAGATCCAAACAACTAAAAGATCTGGTTTTGTTCAATCAGCTGATGTCATTATTCCCAGCTGGACAAGTCAGGAAAACCTTGGACTGCAATCAATACCAGGAATCCTGCAATTTCTGTAACATTCTCTAGACAACTTCTCAGGAAAAGACACAATTTTTCATGATTTTGTAAAAAGATTTTTAATGCCAAACTAGACATTAACCTCAATAAATGCACATTAATATTAATTTGAGTAATAATAGCCTTCCTTGCCTTAATACTGATTTTAAACATTTTCACCTTGCACATATACAGCATTATATAGCTGCTGAATTACAATAGTTTCCTCCTTCCCAACTTCAAATGATTACTCTGTTTCCTTTAACTATCTGAACCCTGGACCCGGGCTGACCCTGCTGGTAGAGGTGTGAGGGTAAGCGTTTTCAGATGTGGGCGAGAGCACTGCACTGCAGGGAAGGGGGAATGAATGCCCCCTGTTGCCTCCTGCCCATTCTCAAGTTCTCAGCTCAATATGGCACCCACCCAGGGACCTCCTTCAAACTCTTGTTGGCAGAAGTGACCAGCAGGCTGCTGAAACATTAGAAGCAAAGCCCCTTGGCATACTTCATTACGTGGCTGCAGTGTGGTGCAGTGATTAACGAGAATCCAGTCTCTCAAACTGGAGGTTCAGGCAGCTGAACTATGTGACAGCAAAAGAAACAGCCCCTCTAAGGCGTCCTTGAGTTTCTGAAGCCTTTCCAGATGTCATTGTGCTGTCATGAACTGAAGCAGTATGCAGAGGTATTACATTAGGTCTCTAAGTACAGTGAAACCTTTTTTAGGCACACCTGGTTGAATTTGTGCAAAAATAATCCCACAATAAACACACAAAGAAATTCAACCATTAATTTGATTAATATTGTATAAACTCCCCTTTAGCCTGTTGGACACCTTATCTCCAGTGACATTTTATAAGGTTGGAACATACAGTAATGGAGAGCATCTTTGACCAATAGTATTGGCACAACTTCTCTAGATCAGTGGTGTCCATCTCCAGTCCTCCAGGGCTGGTGGTCCACAGGTTTTAGATGTGACCTCGCTCCAACACAACTGGTTGAAATGATCTTCTTGACATGTCATTTAGATGTTCAGGGGCCAGATAAAGAGCCATCATATGTTTTAGTTGTGTTGAACCAGAGAAGATTTAAAAGATGCAGCATACCGGCTCAAAGACAGGCTTTAGACATCCCTGCTGTAGATCATCCAGAGTCCTGGGTCCTCTCATCAGCTCACCCCATAGGTTTTCTTTAGGATTTAGGTTTGGAGACTGAGATGGCCTTGAAAGATCGTTGTGTCAGCTGAAACATTTCTGTGTAATTTCATTGATTTGGTCATATGTTTTGGATTATTAGCCTACTAAAAGACTCAGTCCTGTCCTGGGATTTTAAAGACTTTCTGATGCCATGCATCTGTAAGTCTCAACAGCCTGTAAATGAGAAACAGGCCCACAGCATCACAGATTTTCAACCATACTTAACAGTGGGCATGAGGGATTTTTCCACATATTCATTCTTTGTATCCCTTTAAAGTGTTTGCTGCTGAAAAACTTGATTTCAGGATGTTTTCTCACCAGGAAAGTCTTTGGGACTTTGGTTGGGCAGGAAATGATTTGGTGTGCTATCACAGGAAGGTGAGGCAGGAGGCTACACAGTGGGGAGGGTAACATCATGATGGGCTGTGGTGGTTTTTACAACACATATATGCCTGATCATATACCCTAATCATATGTCACGTCCTCCCTTGTTTGGCGTCCAGCAGAGCTGAGATGAGCTTTCACACCCGACTAAACTAAGCAACTATCCAAGGAGAAATTCAAACACCCCTTTTAAGAGGACATCTTCTCCTGTCTTTCCTAATTTGAAGAGTCGCGAAGAGAAGGGCCCTCTGTGTGGCAATATATTTTTAACCCAGTTAAAAGGGAAGTCATACAGCAGCAAAGTTCCTAAACAGCGTAACTAAGCAGTGAGGTAATGACACTGCAGGCAGATCCTTGAAGTTCTGGATTCTTTAACAGGTTTGGCACAAATGAATATTTTTATATAATAAAACAATCAAGCCAAAATAGCAAAGTAAGTCCAGTCTTACTTTATGATCTAAATGTTCCAGTTTTAAGGATTTATGGAGTTTGATCCTTTATTGTTGTTTGTTTGGCTTGAACTCCAGCATGGGACCATTTTTTTATTTTTATTATTAATGTCAAAAACATAATTCAAAAGATCTGCTGGAGGGAAGCAAGTTGTCATAATGGAATTTGATTTATAACTTAATGTTTGTTAATAGGTCTTGTGCAATTGACTTGTTATATTCACATAAACACAGTTTGGTGTAAAATGAAGGCTGAAAAAAACAAAAAAATCATTTCTGGGCTTTATTTCGATGTGACATGGCCATTATAAGCATTGATGTTTGGCCACATGACAGCATCAGAACAGTTGTAAATGTTTATGCCTTTTTATAAATCATAATAGTCACTCAGCAAAGGAAAACAGCTTTAGCGATTACAGAGGGCTCCCTCATAACTCTGACGGTGTACACAGCTAGGCCTGCAGCAAATCATCAGAGCGATCAGTTTCTACACATGATGTTAGTCTGATTATTCCCTCTTTAAATACTGTCTGTGCGGCTTCACATGACTTCCTTTGGCTTGACCGGTTTAGCATAGTTTTATGTTAAATTAAAGCAGATTGTCTGTGTATGTGTGGCTGCTAGAATCTGCAGTTTCTCATATACAGGTCCTTCTCAAAATATTAGCATATTGTGATAAAGTTCATTATTTTCCATAATGTAATGATAAAAATTTAACATTCATATATTTTAGATTCATTGCACACTAACTGAAATATTTCAGGTCTTTTATTGTCTTAATATGGATGATTTTGGCATACAGCTCATGAAAACCCAAAATTCCTATCTCACAAAATTAGCATATTTCATCCGACCAATAAAAGAAAAGTGTTTTTTATACAAAAAACGTCAACCTTCAAATAATCATGTACAGTTATGCACTCAATACTTGGTCGGGAATCCTTTTGCAGAAATGACTGCTTCAATGCGGCATGGCATGGAGGCAATCAGCCTGTGGCACTGCTGAGGTCTTATGGAGGCCCAGGATGCTTCGATAGCGGCCTTTAGCTCATCCAGAGTGTTGGGTCTTGAGTCTCTCAACGTTCTCTTCACAATATCCCACAGATTCTCTATGGGGTTCAGGTCAGGAGAGTTGGCAGGTCAATTGAGCACAGTGATACCATGGTCAGTAAACCATTTACCAGTGGTTTTGGCACTGTGAGCAGGTGCCAGGTTGTGCTGAAAAATGAAATCTTCATCTCCATAAAGCTTTTCAGCAGATGGAAGCATGAAGTGCTCCAAAATCTCCTGATAGCTAGCTGCATTGACCCTGCCCTTGATAAAACACAGTGGACCAACACCAGCAGCTGACACGGCACCCCAGACCATCACTGACTGTGGGTACTTGACACTGGACTTCTGGCATTTTGGCATTTCCTTCTCCCCAGTCTTCCTCCAGACTCTGGCACCTTGATTTCCAAATGACATGCAGAATTTGCTTTCATCCGAAAAAAGTACTTTGGACCACTGAGCAACAGTCCAGTGCTGCTTCTCTGTAGCCCAGGTCAGGCGCTTCTGCCGCTGTTTCTGGTTCAAAAGTGGCTTGACCTGGGGAACGCGGCACCTGTAGCCCATTTCCTGCACACGCCTGTGCACGGTGGCTCTGGATGTTTCTACTCCAGACTCTCTCCACTGCTTCCGCAGGTCCCCCAAGGTCTGGAATCGGCCCTTCTCCACAATCTTCCTCAGGGTCCGGTCACCTCTTCTCGTTGTGCAGCGTTTTCTGCCACACTTTTTCCTTCCCACAGACGTCCCACTGAGGTGCCTTGATACAGCACTCTGGGAACAGCCTATTCGTTCAGAAATTTCTTTCTGTGTCTTACCCTCTTGCTTGAGGGTGTCAATAGTGGCCTTCTGGACAGCAGTCAGGTCGGCAGTCTTACCCATGATTGGGGTTTTGAGTGATGAACCAGGCTGGGAGTTTTAAAGGCCTCAGGAATCTTTTGCAGGTGTTTAGAGTTAACTCGTTGATTCAGATGATTAGGTTCATAGCTCGTTTAGAGACCCTTTTAATAATATGCTAATTTTGTGAGATAGGAATTTTGGGTTTTCATGAGCTGTATGCCAAAATCATCCGTATTAAGACAATAAAAGACCTGAAATATTTCAGTTAGTGTGCAATGAATCTAAAATATATGAATGTTAAATTTTCATCATGACATTATGGAAAATAATTAACTTTATCACAATATGCTAATATTTTGAGAAGGACCTGTACAGTTGACATACACAAAAAAACTTTTATAGTTATAGAAACATAAATTTCTACAGCTTAAAATTCCCTCTCTCAACACTACATTTTAAGGATAAATAAGGTTACATATTTTAGAAGAACGAACTGCAAAAAACCCTCCAGCATCTAAATAAATGAGCTTAAAGGAGGAAGAGTTCTGCTTTGCGTCACTAAGCACCAATGTTTGTTGAGGGCCACAGATCGGCCCACACACTCCCTTAATTACTCTTTATGCCTGGAAATCCTCGCCCTCTGACGCGCAGTGTGTGTGTGTGTTGATGTCCTGTTTCAGTGGTGGTGAAGAAAGACGAAGACGACATGAGGACAAGATGTGGTTAAATCAAACGGGGACCGCTAATCCAGTAATAGGAACATTTTTTTCTGGGTCTTTTCTTCTTTTCTTTTTTTATATCTGTACAACAGAATCACCTAATATTTATTTTTCATCTTTCTCTTGTAGTTAGGCATCAAGATTAATTATTTAATCTGCATTTAATTTATTTAAAACATTGTTGTCTTTGACCAGCTTTGAACACCTGATCTGGCAACCAACAAATGCCTTTCAAAAGTATTCACACCGCTTAAAATGTTTCACATTTTAGCAAACTTTAATGTATGTCACTGGTATTTTATGTGATAAACCAACACAATGTTGTCTAGAATTGTAAAATGGAAGAAAAATGACACATGGTCCTCTTATTTATTTATAAAAAAAATCTTTGCAAGTCCCCTAATTGGTAAATCCCAAACCACTTGTGTGTAATATATTTTTAGTATAAGTCCAGCTGCTCTGTGAAGACCTAAGAGGTTCGAGAACATTAGAGGATAAACAGCAGCATGAAGAGCAAGGAACACAGCAGACATATCAGGGAGAAAGTTTTGGAGAAGTTTAAAGCAGGGTTATGTTCTAAAAAAATATCTCAAGCTTTGAACATCTCTCTGAGCTCTCTCCAATCATCTGAAAATGAAAGAGTTCTTGTACAACTGTAAACTAACAAGATATGGCCATCAACCAAGACTGACAGGCTGTCTGACAAAGAGATATTTAACCAGAGAAGCAGACAAAGACTCTGGAGGAGCAGCAGAGTTCCGCAGCTTCACGTCATGTAGGCGACACAGAAAACGTTGAAGAAGTTCTACAGATGAAACCACTGAATTTTTTGGACTGCGCTATGTAGCAGAGAAAGAACCCTGGAACATTCCCGTGTTGAAGTGAGAAGGCAGCATCATGGTTTGCGGATGCTTTTCTGATGTGAAGATGGAGCTAAATAAGGACAATCCTAGAAGAAAACCAGTTGGAGATAGAAACGACTTGAGATTGGGGGGAACGTTCACGTTCCGTCGGGACAAAACAGCCAGACCTCCAACAGAATGATTTAGATCACAGCGTATTCATGCCTTAGAGTGGTCCAGTCAAAGTCCAGATTTAAATTCAGTTGAAAATAAGTGGCAACACCTGAAATCAGATGTTCCTAGACACTCTACATCCCAATTGACATGTTGAAGTATTTTACATAGAAGAATGGGCCACGATTTCAGTGTCTAGAAGATCTGTAGCTGTTATTGCAGCAAACGTTGAAAAAGGGTATGAATATTTTTTTAAGATGGTATAAAACCAGTTTAATGTCTGAAATAGGGATCATCATCTGAGAATAATTTCACATCAAATTTTAGTCGTCAATATTCCCACACCAAAGGCGGGTGAGCAATTTTTACCTCATTGCCGAGCAGAGCAGAAATGCAGGCTTCAGAGGCATCACATATGGCTGTGAGGTCATGACCCCCTTCCAGGGCAAGCACCAAGCGACCGCCGGCCAGGTCCATCAGCTGCCTGGTCAGGTAGCTGAAGCCTGAAGACAAAGGAAATCACAGTAAAGGAAAAGAAAAAATGAAACGAATGAGACCCGCTTTTGAGCTTCCAGCTTCCTCTGGGATTCTGATTAAAGCAAAAAGACAAAAAATGGTGAAGGAAAGAGTCACTGCGTGAGAGAGAGGAAGAAATGGGGAAAGAGAGCTCTGTGGAGTAAGTGAAGGCCAAGAACCAGCCCTTATATGAGCCAGGTTTAATTTTAATAAACACAGCTTTGCATTTAGTTGTGGTCACAGCCTTTGATGTTGTTCCTCTCAGTAAGGAGCAGAGATGAATAAATCCATTCAGCTTTACTTCATTCTGCCCAAATTGTAACCCATCTCCTCTTTCTGCAATCCTTTGTAAACCACCTATTTCAGCCCCTTGAACAACCAGAACGTCTGCTCTTATTTAGGATATCCAGTGAAAAAAATCAGCTGCACACAATGAGTGTTTCCTTGCTGAATGTAACTCAGTGGTGATCAAAACTGGTTTAAGAGTGTTAGTTGACAAAGAGTACAGTTTAGTAAAGTAATCAGTTATTATTATAATCAATAGTTACATTTGGCTGTCAGTTTGTATCCTCCCAGGGGTGGGGCGTGTCCGTCAACTGCGTCGAAGCCAGAGGACACCAGAACCACATCTGGGGCGAACTCGTTGGCGATGGGCATCACCACCGTTCTGCAGTAAGAAAAATGTGTCGTTGAAGTGAATGGCATGTTCTAAAGCTGTAAACTTTCTGCTTTACCTTTCATGCAAGTTTATCTTTGCATGAAAGCAAATGGTGTTCAGAGATCTGTGAAGCAACAGCTGGTTTTCTCTAGTTTTATCCACTGGATTTTCTCAGAATATCATTGAAAAACATTTCTAATAAAACTAAAAAGGTTGTGCTCTGTTACCTTTCCTTACCTTTCATTTATTTACATGTTCCTCAGACCAAACATCCACTCAGTATGTTTGCATGTACAGTAATGTGACAGGAATAATTACCACACATCCTATTTGAAGTGGCAAGTCTGGAAATTTGGTGGCAGGAATAAACCCCATGGTCAAGTCAAAAGCAGAACCAGAAGGACATATGTAATTATATGTTTGCAAATTATGTATGATGCCTCAAACACTGCATGGGTGTGGTGATTGACGGCTGTTTGTATATAAACCTAATTCGGTAAACAACTGGTTAGCACATAGTGCCCGTGTACACCAGGCGCAATACACATAAATAAATAAATAATCCCCAACGGTGGGGAAAATGTGCAATGATTCACTGCAAAATGTGGTTGGAAAATCCAGGGAGGTTTCTATGGTGACCCTGTTTGGAAGAAAAGAGGCTGCATTATGAGTACATGCAAAGAAATATTAAACTAATCTCAATTTATCAGTGTTTAGTGTCTAGATATTTTTTTTAACCTGCATCAATGTGGTATGAAGTTCTAATAGGTTGTGATTATGTCAACATTAAGTGTCAAAGTTCGACAGAAGAAGATCCTGGACAAAGATGAATTCAATAAATTGGGGTACTTCACTCTAGCACAGTCTCCACACGTCCTTTTGGTGAAACCTGATGCAACTGCTGTCGTGTCTGGTCCAATAAAAGCTTTAAATAAGCACCAAAAAAAAGCGTTTTTTTACGCCATTTAGTTGTGTAAACATCATGGCAAGCAAGTTAAAGAATAATAAGATGTTGGTTCTGTTCACTGAAAATCAGTGAACAGAACCAACCGTAAATGGAGAAGAAGGTCCGTAACTATATCAACCCCAGCCAGAGGGTGGCGCTATCAGAAGACATAGAAAAACCTTCTGAACTTTTAGGTAATTTATTATTTCTTCTTAAATTTATTTATTTAAATTACATACTACATTTATGAGGTGATTTAAAACAGTAAAAGCTTACAATGTGGTTTTTAATCCTTTTTCTTTAAAGGAGTATAGTTCTAAGTTGTAATTTATAAACTGCATTATTATGTGATACACAATATATATTTTATAGAACATAAGTAGCTTGGTAGGTCTTATTAAATCCCCTGGAAATTCAGTAAAGTTGTAATACATGTCCAGAATTAGACCTCCTTCCTCTTGCCTGGATTGTTCATCAGTAGAGACAGGCTTAGGTGACGGAAGTTGTTCCCTTTAATCATTATACACACCCAGAATGAGTTACTGGTGAGAAAAATATGATTTTAAAAACTCATTAGTGACCAGCAGCTGCATCACAAGTGTCTGCCCTGTCTGGCATGATGTTACAAAACACATTTACTCTCTTATGTTGATGTTTTATTGCATCGAACAGCCCAGAAGTTGCACTGACTCCCATTCAGACAGCGTGAAATAGCAATGAATCCATCGATCCTTAAAGTTTCTTTCCAAACAAATGTAACTTGTATTTTCTTTAGAACTTTTTACTATTTATTCATGCCATTCATTAATTCCTTCAAGTTATGGAAAACAATATAAAAGACACTCCAATTTTCTGACACAGAAACTAACTGAGAGCATGCTCGAAGTTTTCCCCCAAGATCTGGGGATCTCTGGAAAGATTTTCAGAGTGTAAATATGGATTGGCACATGAGGTGCCTATTCAATATGCAAATATTGAATTAAGACATCCAAATCGTCCACACTGCAAGTAAATAGTCTGCAGTGAGACAGTGGAACATGAAGTGAATGGCTCGGCGAGTCAAAAAAACTACGGTAGTCTGAGCCAAAAAAAAACCACGGCAGCACTGTCTAATATTTTCTCACCAAACGGAGCAAAACAATCTAAAAATCTAAGTGTCAGTGTGGACAGCTCCTACAAGTAGCTACATCACTAAGGATTTTCTGCTGCTTTGCACCTCCCATTCATTTCCAAGCTGAGTTTATGATGAGAAACAAACTCGAATAAATAATGATTTTTAAGTCTAAGGTGTGTCTGTACGGACTGGATACCCAGAGATTAACAGAAGAGATTATGCAAAGGCACACTTCATGCATGCTTCTATCACTTACTGTACTAGGAACCCAAACAACAAAAGAATTGTTTTTCTGGGTTTTTCCAAACTTGTCTCACTTTGTCCTGATTCTGTTTCCCTTAAACGTCAAACATTGGATGAAGGCTTTAATTATACAAAAGGAAGGATAAATATTGTAAAAGAAAACACAAGCTATGATTGCTTTGGAAGAAGTTGTGTTTGTGCAATTTTTGAGCTTACTTTAAAATCTTTTTGTCTTTATTTTGGTGTCAATGGGCAGGTTATCGCCATAACTGCCAGAATAAAGGTATTGTAGTGTTTTTTTTATTGGAAATCCAGAGATGCAAAGTAGATCCAGAGTAGTTTATTTAGGGCCCTGAAAGAATAAAATCTGATCTCAAACCAGTGAACTTTTAAAAACCAAAGAGCAACAGTATTCGACCCTTTAGAAACA
This sequence comes from Girardinichthys multiradiatus, assembly GCF_021462225.1. Lineage (NCBI taxonomy): Eukaryota > Metazoa > Chordata > Actinopteri > Cyprinodontiformes > Goodeidae > Girardinichthys > Girardinichthys multiradiatus. Next base: position 40,884,083 of record NC_061800.1, read on the forward strand.
TGTGGGTTTAACATAATTTAGCAGGTATGATTTGGCTCATGAACAGCCGGCCTCTCCAGATAATAAAACAAGAGTCTCTCCCCAGTTCCCTGTGGAATTACTCACTTTTTTTAGGTTTCTGGGATATTTGGGCAAACAGCATTTTTATGAGGTCTCTGACTGATGGAGTACCACAAGGTTCTGTTGTAGGTCCCCTGCACTTTGCTGACCTCAGGAACATGGTGCCGGTTAGCTGGCTGTGGACAGGCAGCTTGCCCTGAACTCGGGAGGCCACAGGGTTTTCCATCTCTTGCTTACCACCAAATTACAGCCCTGAGCTTTGCACACCCTCCATCACAACACAACACTATAACATACACACAGCTGGCGAAAGGAGAGGCAGGAGATAGCATTACAAGGTTTTCGGGAGTCCCAGACAGCAGGGATACACGCAGCGCATGCGTCACTGTGCTCCAGCGAGCATGTGGCAACATTTCAGGGTTAGACGTCATGCTTAGGAGATAAACGAGTTTCATTGAGAAGGACTATCTGGAAAGAGAACACACACAAAACTGATGATAGTTCTGCAGATATGTGAAATAATCAGCCCACATAAAGCCACAGCCTTGGTCTATTAGGATATGAGCCCTAAAGGACCCCGCATTTAATAAAGGCAGTCAGCCACAGACGCTGTTAAGGGAAAACCTTGACTACCAAGGACACCTAAACCACCAGGGGCTTCCACACCTCCTCCTCGCTCACCCTTGAGCAATGTGCAGAAACAGGTCTGGTTCTGAAGGAGAATACTGCTGGTGTCATCTGTTTCGCCCAAACACCCCCACCCCAAACTCTAGAAAAATATCCTGACATTTAAAGAAATAAAAAGCCGTGGTAATCAATTAAAAGCTTAGCAAAACAAGGAAGCCAGTGGTTTCTGAGGAGCACTAATTGGGTGTGAATCAGAGGCTATGTATGCAGAGATGAATAAAAGATGGAGGGGAGAGTTTACGACCCAGGCGTAAGCAACGGGACATCCTGAGAAAAACGGTTACAACATTCAGAGCAGTCGGCTCTCTTTCAATCTGATTTTACTGTGATTAGAGTCACTTGTCAGTTATGCAGCGTCATCTGTTGTTTAGTGTTGTTTGGTTTACCCAGCAACAGGTAAGCATTAGTTATCTGAGGCCTGTGTTTGTGTGGATAGAGAGTTAAACATAATGTTTACTAGTAATTGGATACACAACCCAGAAAAACAAACCTAAAAATCAATTCAGCAGGGTGTAGGTTATAAAAACAGTCAAAGCTGACATAAAGATCATGACATCACTGAAGTTATATTTTCATAACGTTATCAGATACGTTCAGCCTCCTCCACCCTTTGAAAGTTCGTCTGAAGGAAACATAAACTGTCCAGTAGATGCAAGTTTGCATCAAACCAGCAAACCAAAGGTTAAACGGCAGAGGTTGAAGGCTTTCCCTCTTCGTTCATAAAAAAAGAAGAAAAAAAAAGCAGAGAAAGAATGAAGAGAGTGAAAAACTCACACACGCACGCTTACACTTCAAAGCCCTGTCATCTGCTGCTGCAGAGAGCTGTTCTGAATTAAATTTAATTCTCCTGCTCTCTTTTCTCGCCAAGTTCATGGTAAAGAGGGAGATTGGAAGAGAGGAGGAGGAGGGGGAGAAAAAAGGAGAGAGAGTCGGTGCTTCTGGTTTTCATTAGGACCAATTTTCTTATCTTTTTTCTCTCTGTGCTTTCTGGAGGCTCACACTTGATTCCCTGTAAATGCAACGTGGCGCAGGCCAGCAGAGGAATGGAGAGGTGCCGGCTGCAGGGCACTCACCCCCATCCGGGAGACAGAGGGGGGAGGAAAGAAGCAGGAGAGTCGAGATACACAGATAAACAATGGATTGAAAGTATCATGTTTTCTGTTTGTGCTTCCACACAGCATCACAAAAGTATTCATACCCCTTTAGGTCTTCCTGAGTGAATACTTTGAAGAACGACCTTTCTCTTTCTTTTTTTTTCTTTCAAGCTCAGTCGGACTGGATGAAGAGCACCAGTAAACATCAATATTCAAGTTTTGCCAAAGATTCTTAATTGGATTTAGGTCTGTACTTTGATTAGGCCATTCTAATAGATGACTGTACTCTTATTTTAACCATTCCATCGTAGCTGTGCATGTTTAGTGTCATGGTGTTGCTGGAAGGTGAACCTCCGCCACAGTCTCAAATCTGATCTAAGCACCTTCTTCCAAATGTTCGCTAGCCGTAAACTGCGAACAGAACTTCTCTCGCCTTTCTTTCAATAATGGCTTTTTTTCTTGGTACTCTTGCATAAAGATTTCTGGAGAGCACGGCTTATAGTTAAGATGTCGACAGATTTTCCCATTGAAGGTGCAGATCTTTGCAGTGCCACCAGTTACCTTGGATGCTTCTCTGATTCATGCTCTCTGCGACCAGCCGGCCAGGTTAGGTGGGGAGCCATGTCTCGGTAAGTAATCACTGACATGTCTGTTGTGTTACTTGGTCTTCATGATGCTGTTTGTTCACTCATGTTCTCTAACAAACCTCAGAGGCCAGAAACAGAACAGCTGCACTTATACCAACAATAAATTACACACACTAATTAGTTGACTTCTAATGTTTCTTTGGGGGTATTATTAAAGTGAGGTGTCAAGACACTTTTTAGATTTTTTGGAAAGAATTGTATCCTTTTCCTTCCACTTCACAGCTTTGAGCTACTTTCTGTTGGTCTACCACATAAAATCCTAATAAAATACCTTGAAGTTTGTTGTAGCAACATGAAAAAATGCAAACGGTTTAAGAGGTATAAATACTTTTGGATAAAAATTCAAAAACCTGTCTGTAACACAAACTTCAAAAGAAAACCTTTAGTGCCGATGTTCTTTTATCTAATTTTTTTAAATGTTCCTCATTGATTTGGTATTAACATAAATGTATGGTAACCCAAAATAGCTTTTAGCTTCAGCGTTCCAAACATGTCAGCAGTATAAATTACATAATATATCACTTGTCATCAGATGGTATGCAGACAGAGGGGTTGAAAGACCGGGATCAGACAGAAAGGGAAGAGTGAAAAGGCGGGTGAGTGAGAGCAAACAGGGCTCTGATGTGCATCAACAGGCTGAGGTGTGCTTCCTGGAGATTGCGTGCAGAAGGCTGTGATAAGACGGTCAGGCCGGTCAGTTTGATGCTTCGGCTTCAGATCAGATGGACGCACAGCTGAGAACATGGATTCGCCTTCAAAGAGCCCTGGAAGGATTCCAGTCCCGCCGCTTTCAAGATGCATGAATCCAAAACGGGTAAGCGACATCTACAGTGTGTGTGTGTGTGTGTGTGTGTGTGTGTCTGCATGTGTGGATGTGTTCAGGGTGAGCTGGAGAAGTTTTATATTTAGCAGCCGTCAGGTGTCCAAATAGAAGTCAGGCTTGGCACGAGGACAAGCCCCCTGCCTATTCAACGGCTCCCAGCAGATCATTCATTTATAACTTGTGGTGATTTTTTTAAAGCCAGTGCCAAAAATACTAAATCCTACAGCTGGCAATTCTTTGTTTTTCTCAGAAACAGATCCAAGAAAAAAAAATTAAAAGCAACTCAGTAAAGTTGAAGGTAATGTCAAGGATTTACCTGAAGGCAGCTAGATACTCTGCATCCCCCATGGGAGGTTCAAGGCCTCCAGTAAATGCCATGTTCACGTTGAAGCCCACACCTGCACCGCTGCCCACCTGTGGAGCATAAACACGATTTAATGAGCAGAAATCTAAAGAAACCTGTGGACAGAGAAGACAGCGAAGACAATGAAAACAGACCTCATCAGGTGCGCCGCTGCCTGGGAAGAAGTTCCCATCGTCATAGCGATGCAGAGATAAGTACATAACACTGGGGTCTGCGTAGAAGGCCTGCTGGGTGCCATTACCATGGTGCACATCCTGGAATGAGAAGTGTGTAGGTTAAAGCTTTTTGACTCCAGTGGAAAAAAACAATCACTTATAATAACAGATTTAAAAGAATCTAGCTGGCATCCTTATGCTGGGAAGAAAGGCCTTAAACAAATCTATTATAACAATAATTTTTTATTACACCACCATAATCTCACAATGAAGATTTTTAAATATCCAGCCTTTAATGCTGTGACTCATTTATTTACATGCGACAGGGAAACATAATGAACATGGTTAAACATAAAACAGTGAATGTGACAGAAATGACATGAATGATATGCCATCATACAATGACTAATAATAGCACTCGACCCAGGCAGATGCCCACTGTCAAGTATGGAGGAGGATCTGTAATGCTGTGGGCCTGTTTATCTTCTAAAGAGCCTAGAAAACTTGTTAGACTTCATGATTGACAAAACCTCTTTGAATACCAGAACACTTGTTTAAATAAAACCATAAACTGTGAATGATATTCTTTAAAGAAATTAAAATAAAATAAAAATATTTACTTCTGTGGGAGCTGAAAAAATTGCTTAATTTGAGACTTTTTTTAACATCTTCACCAGAGCGGAAAATAAGTGTGGACCAAGGACCCTATTGAACGGTTGCCATGGTAGTTCCCACCTTCTCTGGGATGGGTTATGGGTTATTTAAGGATCACGTTGCAGAGCTTGGTGGGCATTCAATAGTCAAGTACTTGCTGCACCTACAGTTGGACTAACTAAAGACCAGAGAGAGCAGGTGCCACACTTCAGCTGTGGCTTGTTGAAATGGTCACAAGGCTTCAATAAACTCTTCAACAGCTGCTCACTCTCGCCAACAACATGGCATCGGTTAAATGATCTCATCTTCTGTATTAAAACACAAGATTCTGAAAAATGTCCCTTCAGCTGGAGGCGAGCAGCATGACAACGAGGCTACGCTCCATCTGTGACAGACAAAGAGGAAATGAAAGGGACCTTCAAAGGGCTTTAGGGAATGACCATGGCCAGCCGAGGAGTTACGCTCCTGGACAGGAGGTGGCCTTTGTCAGAACTTTATTGAAAGGAGAGGATCTGACCCGAAGAGTGGGAAGGAAGTGCTGTTTTTGATTCCATTCATATTAATGAAGTGTTATAAAAGACCTGCACAAGTTGGTAAAAATGTACTTAGCAATCATCAGACATGTTATATATATTTCTTTATCTCTTAGTGGTAGAAAAGCTACAAATTGTGACAGTGCCACCAGTGATTTACATTACTGCCCGTAACTCACAGTGCACCTTTCCTCTGTTTGTTAAACTTAAAAACATTCTGGCAGAACGAGATGCTTTTGAGAAAGGTTTTTATGAAACTACAGGTGCACTACCATATAAGGAGCAATGTCACATCATATGGAAAACCAGAGCTGAAGGGTTAATGCTCTTACTTTCCCCAAAGATCCAGCCTCTCAAGAATTCACAACCCAAGAATGAGGACGGTTCATGCCTCAGCAGTGACAGATAACCTGAGCGGTGAATCAGCAGCGAATAAAGAAGCAGGAAGCCAATCAGGTTAAACAGTGTGTTGTTTTAAGCCCTTGCTCTTGCTATGTATGTCAAGAAAGCGTCCTGAAAAATAAATTTGGACAACCCTGACTAGTAAAACTTTACTGCACAGTGGGCCTTTTAGCTGCTTCCCTTTACTGCTGCTGTGTTTTACATACATGTTTTCTGTTGACAGCTGCTGATGCATCAGAGTAACAATGACGGTCGGAACTGGAGAACAAATTCTTCCTGAATGCTGCAGAAGTTTTACTCTTTTAAAATACAAAGTTGAGATTCCCCACAAGTAGACCGGGCTCAGCACAGACAGCTTTTAAATCCTGAGTAGGGAGCCGATCAAAGGTTACTTTTCCATATAGAAACAACCTACTGTTCTCACTGTTTCTGCAGGTTAAACTCACCCAGTCAACTATGAGGATTTTGCTGACATTAAGCCTCTGCTGCAGGAGCTTGGCTGCAATGGCGACAGAATTGAAATAACAGAAGCCCCTACAAATTAAAAACGAGACAGTTTTATCATATTTAAAATATGAAACCAAACCCTTGTTTTTCCTTTCAAAAAATATGACAACTACTCACATGGGTGTGCTCTCCTCAGCGTGGTGTCCAGGTGGTCGAACAACAGCAAAACCGTTCTGGAAGGAGAAGCAAGGTGGTCAGGATGTGACAGATACGGTCCTTAAAATTTAGAGGGATGGCCTCCAACTGCTCATCAGAGAGCAGATGTATGCATTCAAACATACTGCAGCACAGACTGATTTGGGTCAAATTCTGGAGGTACCACTCAACTGTTGTGGAAGTCTCGCATTGCTTACTGGGGACAGGAGATAGACATTTGTGCTGATGCATAGCGAGGCGAGTTGGGCTAATGATGTTGAGTCAGCTGCTGGGCATTAGCAGCCAGTCGGATGATGACTGTGGCGACAAGTTCCTCAGCTGGTTGCAGGACATCAGCATTTTAACATTTGTACGAATATTGGAGTAGATGTGAGAAAAAGAAGGAAGGGGGTTGCTTCCCAGTGCATAAATCGCCACATTGAGACGAGGGAATAGGCATGGAGAGCGACAGATGTAAGGTGAATCCCTGAGTGTGTGTGAGAGAGAAGTTGTTGGTACAGGTGGAACTTCGCCTGTGGAGGACCATCTACATTTGAGTGAAAACTTAAGTAGGAATGTGTGTACACAAGTTAGTCCATACCCTGGAACTTCAAATGTAGCCGTTTCTCTTTCAAGAAAAACATAACTTTCCATTTCATTTCAATCTGATATCGCCAAGCGCTGAGCAGAAGAACAGATCAGACCCACAAGGCGAGGTTTCAATGATCTCTGTCCCAGGGAAAGAACTATGTGGGTCTCCGCATGGCGTGCTACTGTCTCACTCTCAGGAATGTCATTAGTCTGCGGTGTGTTGGTGCTAAGTTAACACTCTGTGCGTCAGCTGCTCTGCAGGTGGCCTCGGTGTAATACTAATAAAGCAGGCCTGTTAGTAGGGCCTGCTGGCGTTTGCAGAGCCTGCGCGCGGGTCTCCCTGCTGGGTTCAAAAAGTAAGCAGCCCCTCCCACAGACCCTTGGAGACTGGCTGGGAGGGGGGTGCAGCATCGCAGGGTGGGGATGTCTGTCTGGAAGGGGCTAATGATGGAGCAATGGTGTGACTATGTGCAGCATAGATTCTGAAAAGATGCTGAAACCATGTTACCCCAGGTGCACAAAGAGAGTGCATTATATAACTAAGCATTTAAATAAGCATTTGAAGACTCTTAGCAAAATGCCTTTTTGTTTTCTTCGTTGCATCAAACTGTTGAAACCCCACAAAAAACAATATTTAGGCTGAAACAGTTGGACTAGCATTTAAACAATCAGGAAGTACAGTTTTCATACAACAGAGAGAAAAATGTAACTGGTGCTGGTTATACTTGGACAGACTGGACACAGACAGGGCTTTTTAGAAAAACATTTTCCACATCTTTGTTCAGATGTAGGTACCACTCACATCCGGAACCAGACCAGTTTTATTTTACATTTTAGAACATTGTTGGAGTAAAATTAATGTGACTGCAAATTAACAGTTAAATATGAAGCTGGGTGTGTATTGCTTTTCAGATTGTAAAGTTCAGATTGGACAATGAAACTGAAACACCTGGTTTTAGACCACAATAATTTATTAGTATGGTGTAGGGCCTCCTTTTGCGGCCAATACAGTGTCAATTCGTCTTGGGAATGACATATACAAGTCCTGCACAGTGGTCAGAGGGATTTTAAGCCATTCTTCTTTTATGTTTTTTGGATACAATCCGGGTTAGCACCCGAACATCCCCTTCAGACAGCTTCCTCTTGCATCCACAGTTAATCCTGTTGGATGTGGTTCGTCCTTCTTGGTGGTATGCTGACATTACCCTGGATACCGTGGCTCTTGATGCATCCCAAAGACTTGCTGTCTTGGTCACAGATGCGCCAGCAAGACGTCCACCAACAATTTGTCCTCTTGTGAACTCTGGTATGTCACCCATAATGTTGTGTGCATTTTAATATTTTGAGTAAAACTGTGCTCTTACCCTAGTAATTGAACCTTCACACTCTGCTCTTACTGGTGCAATGTGCAATCAATGAAGACTGGCTACCAGGCTGGTCCAATTTAACCATGAAACCTCCCACACTAAAATGACAGGTGTTTCACTTTCATTGTCCAACTCCTGTATTTCCAATATGTTACTTAGAATTTTTATTTATAAATAAATGTATTAAATTTATCATCTTCCCTACTAACATGTATCTGTAAACTACCATAACTACCATACCACAGCATGAGGCCCAGCACCAGCAAGCAGTCAGGCAGAACTTAAGTCCAAACACACCTTCAGCTCTCCTGCCGCTACTTTGAAAACCAGCTCCACCACAGAGCCGACGGCCAGACGAGCCGCTGTAGACGAATGGATCTCATTCCAGATTGTGTCGCTGTCCACCTGCAAACACACAAATTCAAGAATATTTGTTGCTTAAATGGAAAAAAAACCGCTAGGGTTTCATTATATATATAAACCACAAAATGAGTTAGAAATCTGGAAGTTGTGCTGTACAGTGAACATATTTATGAGAACTGCTATAAAATGGTGGATTTATTTACTTTGTTTTTTTTCAACAAAAAGTCTTCCAGCTTGATTGTTCGTGCAGCACATTTGTGTTGGAAGACGCTAAGCCTCAGGTTGGCGATTCAGAGGTCAAAACTGATTAATGCTGAGGCACACCTGGCTCTCAGCCACTATACGCACGCATGTACATGCAAGCTTTTTAAGTCAAGTGGAGCACAATGCGCTCGGTGATTGATTATACACAGGGCTGCACAGAGGATAATATACACTCCCTCCATCAGTCGTGGTAGATACTGCAGGCAGATGGAGCGGGTGATAAACAGAGTGAAGACGCGGGCGAAGAAAAGAAGAAACCAGAAGGTCTGCGTGTCACACGTGCAGATGGCAGAAGGAGAAGATCTGCGAAGACCATCCGATGTAAGCTCTTCCAGTTTCATTATGTTAGCTTTACCATACAGTTAATAGCCTCTGCTAAACATCAATCTTTGCCATTTATTCAGCTGCTCAGTCACACGACCAATCAGCGGCCAGCCCTAAACCCGGTCGGCCCGTCTTTACTCCCATCTCCAGTGATGGACCTCATCAAGTGTGGATGATTGCTCCATAATAACATCCACCGAGAAGAAAAGCAGGTCTTTTTAGTTGCGCCACGAAAGACACTGTCATGAAATGAAACTGTGAAGCCTTTACTGAGGTCTAAAGAAACACGACACAGGAAGGAGTAAGAGAGTGGAGCTGCTTGGGTGAATCTAAGGGATGCAAAGTGAATGAAGCATGTTGGCGATAGGAATAATTTAATTGACCCCATAATTCAATGGCCTTCAGCAGCAATGATTTAAAGCAGTAATTTTCTGTGCAGCTTTGTCTTTCTCTAAAAATGTTAAAGAGAAATTTTGGTCAACTGTTCTTCATGAAGCATTTTTTGCATGACCCAACATCAGCCATTCGATTAAGATGTTACACAGATAAAAGTCATATTCATATTGAGTTTAGAATCAGTATAAGCCCAAACCATTAGAAGACCAACACCTTACTTGACATCTGATATTAGCTGCTTGTTCTGATACAACCCTCAATGGCGGCGGCTGACACCCCATGGTGCTGTGCCTTGTGATACTTATCAAACCGGTTCTATTCAGATGTCAGAGTTCTGTTTTTTAGATTTATCTCTATTTTAGTCTAATCTATCCAAAGGAAATGATTCCAAGAGTTTTTTGGTTCTTTCAGATGCAACTTTGCAAGTGCAAAAGACAACGGACATCGGCCACGCCACACGCTCTTCAAAAAATATGTTCTGAAAATGGCTGAAATTTTGTCTAATTCTCTCGATCTGTTTTCGTGAGCTGGATGCATCATCATACTGTATTCAGAAATGGCTTCATAAGCCTTTCCAGATTGATTGGTGGCATAAATTGCTTCTCTAAATTCATTGCTGATATCTTTCCATCCTGGCATTGTGTTCACACACAGCTATGTGCTTCAGACCAGACAAATATCAAAACTCCTGCTTTTATAGAGGTGATCGGACTAATGATGATCAATAAATCATGTGCATTCAAACAGCAGCACCTGGCTCTTACTTTCCCTCTTCAAGCCAACGGAAGCAGCGTGACTGTGTGTGTTATTAGTCCAGACAATGACTGAGTGAGAAACCAAGCGAGAGAAAAGGGAAGTGAATTTTAAAACACAAATCAGTGTAATGATGCTGTTTTGAACATGAATGAAGGAGACAATTTATTGTTTCCCATGTTGATGTTGCTTTCAGCAGGGAATTGAGGCGATAACTGTGCAGGAAAAAGCTGAAATGGGAAGCTGTGTCAGAGCTTTAAAGGAGAGGGAATAATGAAACGACGGATCTCTGCAGTCTGACAGACTAATTTCAGCCCCCCCCCGCCCACCTTTCATTTGTAAGCATATGTGTGTTTGTGTGCATAACTTGTGAGTGTATTACAGGAAGACAACAATTTGATCCCATTTGCCATTATAAAAAGCAGAGCAGCATGGTACTCTTCAGCTCCCTTTTCATTCCAAAGTATAGAGGAAGTGAAATTTAGCAAGAGATAACCTGGAGGTACGATTAGGCTTGATAGGCCTTAAAATTATTAACCGTGTGAAAAAAACAACAGGAAATATAAAGTTTGATTATTTTGGTTTTAAAAAGAGAACTCTCAGAGATGCAAACATGCACCGAAATCACCACGAGAACACACAAACATCCACAAAAACACAATCACCGAATCCGCCAGCACACACACACGCACACAGAGCTCCAAACATCTGGTTATAATTTTAAATGCAGCGGAAAGGCAAGTAACAGCTTTTGTTTGCCTCTAGTCCTCGAGGGCGGTGGTTTTATATGTGTGTGTGTGTGTGTGTGTGTGTGTGTGTGAGAGACACAAATTGGAGCATATTTGAATCCGTGGGCAGAGAGAGAAGAGCGTGGGCGAAGGCTGCTGGGATGTCTCACTAATATCAGATGATACTGAAACTATTTGCTGAACTCCTGAGTCAAGCACTTGATGATCAGATGATCACACTTCTGCAAAAACATGACAGCCTGTCCACTAAATCAAGTGGCATGGCTTAAAAACCCAGTTAGAGAGAAACATCACCCACATACTGCAAGTTAAAACGTTTTAATTAGACAGCGAATGTTTGTAGAGTCACTTACCCCGATGCCTCCGCATGGTAACCTCACAAACATGGGGTTCACAGAACCTGAAGGAGAATAAATGGATTTAAGAAATGAGATGGGGGTAAAAAGGAAAAAGGTCAGCAGGTGAAAAGGAAAGTTTTGGGCCACAAAGGCCCAAATGAGCACATGACCCGCTAAAACGTCACATTTGACTTTCTGACCTTATCTAACAGCAAGAGTACACAGGGTGGATGCTTTAATTTGAACAGGGCAAGAAATAAAGATCTCATTGACCTCACAATCAAGGGTCTCCTCTGGGATTAGACCAGAAAGGGTTCTGTTCTGTCACTGAAGGTCAATAAACAAAGATTAATCGGCTAATTTACTTGTACTCCAAACAAATGTTTGGGAATGACGACAACTTCTTTCAACAACCCTTATTCTGCATGTCAGAGTAACTGGTACACAGCACCCCCACACTTACTGGCAATCGTGGTAAAGATATATAAAAAGGCCTTTTTAATGCAGTACCATAAACTCACACTGGAAAACGCAACCTGTAATTTGTGATGGTACCGTCACAGGATAAACGTGGGTCTTCATCCAGCCTTGTTTGTCACAGTTCCCCTTGTTTGAAACTTTTTAATTGTCGTCCTGATCGTAGATATTGACACCTTTCTAGCCATTTCCCTATGGACCTAAATGTCGTGTTTTCTTTCCGGTTTTGAAGAGTGAAGAGAAATCATGTACGATTTTTCAAAAGTTTTCTTGATACTCTGGTCAAATGATCAAGTAAAATATTTAAAAAACTTTAGCTACTTTTATTTTACATAAACTTTTAGGGGTGCCAGTGAGTGTGGCCCCAGTTAGTTAAAAGGAGAAAATGTCTTTATTAATGTGTGATTTTTACCCCACATGATAAATGTACTCAGCTTAAGCAATATTTTACAGTTTTCAAGTTGAGATAATGCTGTGGCTATAAAAGGTACGTTTATTTTCATGTTTTTAACATCATAAGTAGAAGCTATTTTCACCCTTCTACATGTAGTAGTTTAAACATTAGCACGTTTTCTATCATTCGTAGCAGACTTTGCTGTTTTAATCACAGTTTGCATATTAATCCCAACGATGTGATCAGTCTCAGAGTATCTGGTAATAAAGCCGTGTAAGAAGATCTGAACTCTTCCTCTGGTATGAAAGTTAAGATCACCACTGGGATCTGCCCCATCGGTTTCTGGATTATAAATGTATTTAATCTCACACACACCAACCTCTCTGGCTCCATCTGCACTTTGAGCTCAGACTTAAGTGACAAAGCAGCTTATGTGACTTTTAACTTAACAGCTTTAGAGGGTCCTGACTTTATTGTTACACATCCACCACTTTATTAGATTGGGCCTTTTGTTTCAGGGTGGTTTAAGCATTAAAACAGATTCTTTCAGCAGAAACTGTGGATTAAAAGCATCTAAGATGTAGTGGTGGTATATTAGCATCAATTTGACAAAGTTACAGGACCTTTTGTTGAGTGTATTACATTTAGCCACAATAATAATGTTTTGTTTTGTTTTAGTGACACAGTCACCAGTAATTTATTAGATTAAACTAAGGTTCAATCTTTTCTGCAGGTTCAGGAGCAGAACGAGTGTTTGAATGCACTGGTGAAGATGCATGTCTTACAGTCTAGTTTCTGTCGCAGCGGGTTGGTCCCGTACAGCTGGACGTGGGCCTCAGAATGGACCATTTGTAACTCCTCTTGTGAGGCCTTCCTACCACGGATACACTGAAAAGAGAGCAAGAATCGGGTTTGAACATGGAACCTTTGATTTTTGATGAGAAGCAGATATGTGCAGCATCAATTAATATATGACTAAATGGTATCAGAAATACAGAGTAACATGCTTAAAACCTAAACTTTAAAGTGTGTAGGTTGGGGTATCCTGCTTAAAGCCAAATGTCAGATAACCAGATTAACACTGCCCTCTTCTGGTAGAAAGTTGTAACAGCAGCTCTGTCTCTGCTAATCGACATGATTTAAAAAAAAAAATCTAAATTGTTTCTGTTTAATTTTGCTTAATGTGGCAAATTTTGCCTAATGTGGCAAAATAGAAATTTTATAGTACTATTTGGAAAGCATCCTCACTCCAATACAATCATCCTTGTCATCTTCTTCTCATGTTAAAAACTAATAACCTAAAAACTATTAATAATTAAAATGCACAATATACACCATTTAAATACCAAAATAACAGAAAGAAAAGATAGACTAATTTAAAACTTAAGTTTTTATTACATAAAGTCAATAATGTGATGCATGTATATATATTTGATATACATATCCGATTGTTTTCTAGTTCCTCAGGCCAAAATCGGACTCACCTCACACTGAGCCCTGAGGCCCGTTTCCTGCAGCCGGGACCAGATACTCTGAATACGACCAGCATGTTCTGGATGAATAGTGGCGTTGCCGCAGATACACTGATGTTTCTGCATCAAGGAGTCATACACTAGACCTGGAACATGAAGAAAGGCATAAAATACTCTCCATTTATGACACCAATTAAGTAATAAATTCCAGTGTTTTTACATATCAGGACACAAATAACTCCTCTGGTCTTCACCAGGTTGTAAAAGAAATCTAAACCGACCCTTAAGTTCACAAAAACACAAAACAGATTCAATATGTGTAGAAAAAGCCATTAGCAGCCATAAGTGTTATTCTTTATGGCTTTTAGTCCCTCTCACTTGAATGTGAAGGAATGTTAGTCCACTGCTCTTGTTCATGGCTGCCTTAATGATTGAAAGATGCAAGGTCATGTGACTGCAAAAGCCCCAATCATCACACCTCCAACACCATACCCCATAGCTATCTAGGGGTTTCTGCACTGAAATGTTGTGGTTCTTTTCTCCAAACATGAAGCTATGCGTTGTAGCTAAACTTCTCTACTTTGGTCTCATCGGTCCAAAACACATAGTTCCAGGAGCTTTGTGGTTTATTCAAATGCAAATGCAACTTTGCAAAGTTAAATTGAGCAGCCATGTTGTTGTTAGGGTGAAGAGGTTTTCTTTTAATGAAGCCGCGCTGGTTCAGATGTTTTTTAATGTAATATTTAACAAGCTAACAGAGGACAATTGAGTCTGAGGTGGAGCTGTAGGGATTTTTCTGAGCATTGCACGGCCTGACCTCAGGGGAAATTTACTGGGATTTTTTATTTTCAAAACTTGTGATACTGATGACGATTGGTTAACTGATGCATTTAATTAGCAACATTTGGCTGTTACTTTCCCTTTTTTAAATCTTGTTGAAGCAGAAAGCAAGTACTTTACCTTTTTGACTTCCTTTCTGATGACTACATTATAACATTATACTGTAATTGTTTGTGTTTTTGTACACTTAAAGGTTAGACACATGATTTTTCTTATGTCCTGATACAAAAACACCCTAGAGACTGTATTTAGGTGGGACTGTGTATTCCTACTGACCTGTAGTAAATCGATGCTTCACTGGAGGCTCCTGGACTACAATGGGGAAGGAAGCAGAGGCTGGAGATGACTGAGTCCTGGACAGAGGACGATGTGCAGCAACGCTGACTGGTAACCCGGCTGCATCCATGGAGGCTCGGTAGCTCCTCAGCTGGTGGATCCGCTGCTGCTCTAAGAGCATCGCCTGCTGCTCTCACACACAGAAACACTCTTATAGACTCTGCATGACAGCTGGACTGCAATACATGTCTCATACCAGAAGGGGGCACCATACACCTTCACATTACAGATAACCGTTTAATGTTGCACAGAGGTTTTCTGTTGTTTTGTAACAAAACAAGTTTTTAGCTCTACATACAAGCAAAATCCCAAATAATGTTTGTCTATAACCCCTGGATTTTCATGTTTGATGAGAGTGTGAATGCCTACCAAGGAAAGAATCGAGTAACCATCGATCATTCAACATTTCTTCGGAAATTACTTAACAGCTTTGGATGAAAGTGACTAAAAAGTATCTATATTCACCTCATGTGAACATTTTTGTTCCTTTTTTCGCTCTCAGCCTAAGTGCTGCATCGCAGTGATGGGCGTGTCTGCCTGCACTACTGTACGGGCGCCATGGTGACAGTGAGAGGAGTGCCTGATTGAATTTGGCTGAACAGAAAACAGGGATGGGCCGGACAGATGAGGACGCCCTGTTCTGATTGCCTGGGAGCGTGGTCACAAATAGTCTGAGTAATACAGAGATTAGGAACGTACGTTGGAGAGATCCGAGAACAAATAATGCTGAGCAGGAAACATTGATGACAGGGTACAACAGTAGTTTGTGTGGGTGTGCAGTATTTATATTCCATACTTGCTTAAGTCAGAGGACAACTTAACAGGAGGAGTGTGTTGTAATTTTACTATTCCAGCTGCTGTGGTGTACTGCTTTGTTTGTGCTGTTTAACAGAATTAATGTTGGAAAGAGAGGAAACAAATGTCCGTTTGAATGCTAAGCGGATGGAATGGGACTTGTTAATATTTGTGAAGTTTTCAATCCACCATGTTCACAAGCTTTAAAGGAGAAGCACTACATTGCTTGCCTAGACAAGAATCATTCATTCCTGAAAGGTAAAACAAAAACCTACATAAAGGCATCTTTTAGCTACAATGGCTCTGCTATGGCCTTCCTGAGGACAGGAGGGAGGCTGGGGGCAAACTTCTCCTATTTAGCTTCTCATTGAGTCCTAAAAACGGATTTACTTATTTACTTTTCCATCCATCCATTCATAAACAACAATTTTTAACTCCCCTGGGAATCTTCAAAAAAATGATAAAACCAGTGAAAAACATACATTTTGAAAAAAAAATGTTTTCATTTACATTTAAAAATAAATCTCATAACTTATTTCCTCTGGTGTTCTGATTATATACAGGTCCTTCTCAAAATATTAGCATATTGTGATAAAGTTCATTATTTTCCATAATGTCATGATGAAAATTTAACATTCATATATTTTAGATTCATTGCACACTAACTGAAATATTTCAGGTCTTTTATTGTCTTAATACAGATGATTTTGGCATACAGCTCATGAAAACCCAAAATTCCTATCTCACAAAATTAGCATATCATTAAAAGGGTCTCTAAACGAGCTATGAACCTAATCATCTGAATCAACGAGTTAACTCTAAACACCTGCAAAAGATTCCTGAGGCCTTTAAAACTCCCAGCCTGGTTCATCACTCAAAACCCCAATCATGGGTAAGACTGCTGACCTGACTGCTGTCCAGAAGGCCACTATTGACACCCTCAAGCAAGAGGGTAAGACACAGAAAGAAATTTCTGAACGAATAGGCTGTTCCCAGAGTGCTGTATCAAGGCACCTCAGTGGGAAGTCTGTGGGAAGGAAAAAGTGTGGCAGAAAACGCTGCACAACGAGAAGAGGTGACCGGACCCTGAGGAAGATTGTGGAGAAGGGCCAATTCCAGACCTTGGGGGACCTGCGGAAGCAGTGGACTGAGTCTGGAGTGGAAACATCCAGAGCCACCGTGCACAGGCGTGTGCAGGAAATGGGCTACAGGTGCCGCATTCCCCAGGTCAAGCCACTTTTGAACCAGAAACAGCAGCAGAAGCGCCTGACCTGGGCTACAGAGAAGCAGCACTGGACTGTTGCTCAGTGGTCCAAAGTACTTTTTTCGGATGAAAGCAAATTCTGCATGTCATTCGGAAATCAAGGTACCAGAGTCTGGAGGAAGACTGGGGAGAAGGAAATGCCAAAATGCCAGAAGTCCAGTATCAAGTACCCACAGTCAGTGATGGTCTGGGGTGCCGTGTCAGCTGCTGGTGTTGGTCCACTGTGTTTTATCAAGGGCAGGGTCAATGCAGCTAGCTATCAGGAGATTTTGGAGCACTTCATGCTTCCATCTGCTGAAAAGCTTTATGGAGATGAAGATTTCATTTTTCAGCACGACCTGGCACCTGCTCACAGTGCCAAAACCACTGGTAAATGGTTTACTGACCATGGTATCACTGTGCTCAATTGGCCTGCCAACTCTCCTGACCTGAACCCCATAGAGAATCTGTGGGATATTGTGAAGAGAACGTTGAGAGACTCAAGACCCAACACTCTGGATGAGCTAAAGGCCGCTATCGAAGCATCCTGGGCCTCCATAAGACCTCAGCAGTGCCACAGGCTGATTGCCTCCATGCCACGCCGCATTGAAGCAGTCATTTCTGCCAAAGGATTCCCGACCAAGTACTGAGTGCATAACTGTACATGATTATTTGAAGGTTGATGTTTTTTGTATTAAAAACACTTTTCTTTTATTGGTCGGATGAAATATGCTAATTTTGTGAGATAGGAATTTTGGGTTTTCATGAGCTGTATGCCAAAATCATCCGTATTAAGACAATAAAAGACCTGAAATATTTCAGTTAGTGTGCAATGAATCTAAAATATATGAATGTTAAATTTTCATCATTACATTATGGAAAATAATGAACTTTATCACAATATGCTAATATTTTGAGAAGGACCTGTATCTTTGGTGTTGAGCTCCAGGTTTTGAGGCAGGAAGGCCTCCTTGCCATCACCCTTATCTTTAACTCTCTTCACACATTCTCTATCAGTTGGGAATCTGGTTGACTACTTGAAAACGTTAATATTAATTCCAGTTAGAGGAAACATGTTTGTTGAATTAAAAGTATTAATGTCAATTCCTAAGATTTTATATATATATTTTTTGCTTGTAACAATTTGGTTATTTATTTTTTTCGGACGTTAGTTGATGCCTTTATTTTTATCCATGTTTTCTCATTAATTGGTCGTACTTGTTTATATTTGTAAAATTTGATTAGTTCTGTAATATTCTGAGCATGTATCATATTTCCAATGTTCCTCATTAGATTTATATTTATATTATCTGACTAATTGAGTGGGTTTATTGTTCTGTCTTGCTATTTTGACACTCAAGTGTTCTGAAGTTCGGAAATGTTTCTTATTCTACAGTTCATCTTCTCCACAATGAGTTTTCTCGGGAATAAACCTTGTTGTAGCACATAGCAGCTTTCAAAGTTCTTCCGATTCTCTAGTGACCAGACATTTAAATCACTCTTTCTGATTTAAAAAAACAAAACCGAACAGTCATAATCATATCTAAGTCAATCATTTTGCAATTAAGATCAACCAAATATCTCCCATCATAAGACACTAACTAGTCTGAACAATGATGGCTTCGGACTAAATGCAGATAAAACATTTTACATTGTGACGTTCTCTCTTCTTAGTTTCCATCTTTGAGTATAAGTTTGTCACACCCACTGATATCTCACCTGTTTGAACATGAAGTCCTGCTCAGGCTGTCTCTCCCTCTGATCCAGTTGTTCCCTCTCCTCTTCCTCTTGGAGGTCTGGAGGTTCCTGCTTAATGATCAGACCCCGTATCAACCCTGTTTCTGGCCCAGAAGAAGTGGATGACGACGACGAAGATGAGGTGAGACCCTGGTGCTCCCTGAGCTCCTCTTCCGTCTCCTCTGGGTGACTCTGATGCTGCCTACCTGGCACAGAGGCTCCGGAACCTGCAACTGACACCTGGTCACCGGGCTTGGACATAATCTGGAGAATGAGGAGACAAGAGAGGTAAGGTTTGGATCCGATTTTAGTCTTAAGGGTGCTTGAAATAAACCTGGTACACCTGGAGAGAAAAAATTCCCTCAAACATCTGTAAGGAGCTACAAAAAGAAAGTTACAAGCGTTATTTAAAAGTGGATCTCTTGACAAAAAACGAAATATACCTTTTTATGTAAGATAATATTTGACAATAAAATGCATCAAAAAAGACATATATAACAACTACGTGTCCACCGATAATCTTTCCAATCCAAAAATAGCTGATCGATGAGGCCAAGTACAAAAACACAGGAGACCTTGAGTTTAAATCAACATAACATTAAACAGACAGAGATAAACCTGTTCTGTACTCTGAACCCCAGACCCAGAAATAAACTTTCTCTATAACCTCAGATTCATGGACACGGGTTCGATTGAGAGCCTTTTTGTGTTCCCCTCTGTGCACCAATTATTACTAGAAAAGTCCACTAGAGGGCATACTAGAGTCGGAATATAGAGAACTCCCAGGAGGTGAAGTTTGGGAAACTAGAACAGGGTGTAGTTTACTCAGCAAATTCAAGAATCTTAGCAGTTACATACTCTGTCTTGTTTATATGAAATGTTTGCAGGACGTGCAAAACACATCCTCCAAACAGACAAAATATGCGAGGAAAGGCTCCTAAGAAGTAATTAAAGGCAAATGTGTTTCTGGCGTAAGTCAATTGTTTGTTCTTCACCCTCTGACGGAATCCTTTTGCCTGTTTGTAATTTGATTTCTAAGGTCACCTTGTTTGAACTCAGAAAACTGAGCTAAGGGGCACGAGGGAAAGAAGGAGCGAACTGCAGGAACTGTGGAGGGGGGAATCTTGTAATCTTGTTGTGGCAGCTGTCCCCGTCGCTGTCGTCAGAGAACTCAACCTTGATGTGCAGGTCATGATTGGACTGGACCAGTTTGTGTGCAGGGATCGCATACACATCCACATAAACACACACACACACACACACTTGGTTGGCATAATGCCCAGGGAACAGTCTATTGACGTCAGAGAACAGGCTCTTGCCTCATCCCAGTCCCCTTTCTCCAAACAAACTAAAAACATTCAACCAGTGCTGCCACACTGATTCTCACTCTTCTTTTCTTTCATGTTCTGTTCCCTTTTTCTCATCCAACCCCCGTTTTTTTTTTGCCCCACTGGACAAAATAGTTGCTGGGATATGAAGCATAAGGGGGGCAGGCATTAAATAAGCCTGTTAAATAAGCTGGAAGATGAGGACTGCATGCAGGGGAAAGAGGAGGTGATTTTATACACAAACACTTAACACTCGTTGACTCAATATATTCATCTCTCTAACAGGCCTGCACTTGCACATCAATCTCACTTGTAATTAATGGTGGAAAGCAAGTTCATGTTGAAGGTTGTTCCGGGATCGACTGCTTTAGTCCCACAGCCCACCTCCTAACCCAACACCCCTTGTTATTGCTACCTTGACTTGTGCCCCTACAAATAGAAAGGATGCGGATGAGTTATGCTTTAAGTTCTGGGAAACATAAGGGACACAGTTTGGACAGTTTGCAATGCAAACCAACTCCAGTTTTCCCAGTGGAGGAAAGTCTGCATCAGTCTGCAGAGTTGCAGTCAGACGGCAGGGCAAGTTGGAACAAAACCAGTTAGTGTCAGAGGAGGTGAAGAGTGGAGTCTGCAAGTGTGTGAGAGGAACCGACCCAATCCGACCTCAATCGCTGTTAAACATGTTTGATTTTTTTTAAGGTGGATCTGAGCGTGGAGAAACAGCATTGAGACCCTTTAATCCTGCATAAAAACAACCTTAAATTGCACTTGATGTTCACTTGATTAGGTTGAACCACAACAACCCTGAGTCTGGATGCAGAGGGAGCACCATGCAGCCAAAGAACAACATGTGATGGAGCTTATTCCTTGAGGAACATTAGAACACATACCCATTCTGCTACGCCGCATCTCTCTGATCACACCTCACACAAACACAGACTTCCACAGTGATGCATTGAGTCATATTTCCTGCCTGAGCTTATATGGAGGCAGCTTCCTCCTCACGCAGGGTTGCCACGGTACCGAGGAGATGCAGGGACACGGGCACACAGAAAATAAAAACAGACTAAAGACTTGTTGATTGATGACTGATTCATCCTGCTTATGGCAGATAAGATCGAGCACATTAACTGAATCTTTTGCAGGTGATTTAAATGCACTTGTACATATAGTGTCGTGTAAAAGCCTCCAGTTAATTCTAGGTAAATGTTGCTCCAGAAGAGCCAGTTTCTGCTAATGCAGTCTTGTTCACATGTTCTTCGGGCCATTTAAAGGTCTCTTCTTTCCCTTCATGTTAAATATGAGAACACTTCAGAGAGCCTGGAGAACTAATTTGATTGGGAGGAAAATACAAAGAAAGTTGAAGTGATGGAATATTGTCCAGGTCCCTTTAAAAACCAGTGAAACAGCAATTTACTGAAGCTGCACAACTACAGCTTGCTGATAAATCGGTCCTGCACTGGTGTTTAAATGCTTTTTGATAAAGTGCACATGGTGAGATACCTTATTGATGATGTGCTGCTGCTGCTGTTGGAACAGTTGTTTGTGCTTTTCCAGGAACTGCTGGTGCTGTTGCTGGACCACCAGCTGCTGCAAGGCCTGCGCCTGTCCACACGGCTGCTGGGGCAGCGGGGCCGACTGGGTTCTTCCCAGTGGACGGTGGCCCCGCACGAGCTTGGAGACGGTAGGAGATGGGAGAGGCAGGCCACCCAGACCAACTGCGGCAACCACATAGAGAAATTAAAAAGCATTGTTACAAGTATTTAATGCATGAACACTTGTTGAGTTGCACTGCATTTCAGGGCCAGGTAAAAGATGGAATAAAACTCCTCCCAGGATCGTAAAGCCAAATATACTTGAATTTAAACTGTGAAGGTGCTTAAAAATGAAAGATTTCATCATCAAAGTTATATTGTGTCAGAAATTCTGATTCAGAAAAAAATTAATAAAATTCACCGCCACCTCTAAGCATTTCTTTATGCTAACTTTGATGATAATGGCTTACAGCTAATAAAAACTTAAAAGTCAGTTTCTCACAAAACATAAGATCAACAAACCAATACATAATTGCAAGTTAACGTTCATTGGTAAATAACCTGTATGCAAACATATGAATGGAAAGTTAAGCGGAGGGAAAAAATGCGGCAGAGAAAAATCGCAGAAGCCTCATATATAACTGCTGCCTTGAGAAGCAAACCCCATTTCAAAAGTTTAGGGGGGATTCACAGTGTGTGGAATACAGCTGGAGTCAGAGCTACAACAGCCACCACGGAGAGATGAAAACTATCACCCTCTGTGGAATAAATCTACACAAAGTTTCACTTTTTCTCATTTGAATTACTGAAATAAATAAACCTTTTACTGATTGTCTAATTTACTGAGATACACCTGCATTTATCATTTTACCCAAAACACGTATGTGTATTAAACAGGGAAATAAATACAAATATAGTTATGGCAAAAAAATAAGGATGCATGCTTTTAAGATGAAGAACAAGAAGGTTTTGTAAATGTCTGTAAATGACTGCTGACCCATTGAGTTGTGACTCTGCTCCATTAGCACCATGTGTTGGAGGAGGGGGTTGTGACCAGCTGCGCCTCCTATAGGCCCCTCCCTGTCCAACGCTGAAGTGGCCAAGTAGGACGGCAGGTGGGAGGTGGGCAGAAAAGCCGGGGTCAGTGGAATGCCCGGCTGTATTGCTGGCAGTGCCAGATGACTCTCGCCATCTTGGTGTCCCGATACCACCTACAAAGAGACAGAGTAGGAAAGAGACGTGAAGACGAAGAAGAAAAGAAGGAGGCAGACAGTCGGAGTGGGAGAACGGTCAAATGTGACATGTGGGCAGTGAGATGGAGAAAGATGGAAAGGGACGCTAATGCCAAAAATCTGATATACTGTACACCCACTTGCCGAAAATACAATTCAACGACTGCTTCAGCAACCAATAATTCAGCAAAAAGCTAAATCAGTTTCCTTTTTTCCAATTATGTTTGTAGGTGACATGCATGGGTCATTAATTTTTTGAATGTGTATACTCACAGAGTTAGCAGGGCCTGTGGCAGGCAGTCCTAAAGTGATGTTGGGCAGAGAAGGTGATGTGTAGAGAGACAGCTGGCTGATTGAACCCTCCCTGGTAGCCAGCCTCTGAATCAAAGAGGCCTGAAATAAATCAGATAATACTCAGTTAATAGAAACCTTACCAGTTATTTACGTTCACTTTATTGTTTTGAAGAGAACTGAAACCAGAAAAGAGGAGTCTGCTATTTTTTTGACTTCTCTAACAGCCAAGTGTACTTCTTTACATTTAAAGAAAAACGTCTTTACAAAGAGTCCAAAAGTGATGCTTTAATTATATCCCTGAAAGGTCACTTCTTCGGTTAACGTCTCTATTATATCTTATATATATCTTATATAAGTACAATATTTTACATAAATACTGAAATAACTCAGTTGGCTTCATTCAATGAAAGAAAGTCTTTAAAAAAAAATAAACACAGTTTTGGATCTTGAATTTTATTTTAAAAAATATTTTTTTCAAAACGTAATATTCATATTTTATTTCACTCAACGGGGAACTGGTTTGTCTCTTTGGACTAAAACAGGTTGTTGCCTCCAGGTAAGGATGGAGAAGAGGTAAATACAGTACACCTTTAAGAATGTGGACTTGAATGGGTTCAATTTAGCCTCTTTGTTTTACCTGAGGTTCTAGCAAAACGTAGAACATCACTGATGTATTTAAAAATTCCTCTGCAATATGTACTGGCAAACTGGAACCATAAGAACATTTTGAAAAGACAAGACAGTTGTTGACTGATTTAAAATTATTCCTTAGAAAATGTGGAGATACAGTGAAGATGGACTAGAGGTTTTACTGAACGGGACTGCCTAGGACTTTAAATGTAATATGTACGTAACAGACAGACCTTCCTTGGACAGCTTATTACCAACTGACCTTATGTGACCAATTAATATTGACTGTGATATAGGAGGACTGGATGTAATTGGGTCCAAATCTGACTACATGACTGAAATGTAGAGGAAAGAATTGGATTGATCTGAATCTGAATGTGCAACCAAATTGGATTTGATGTTATTATGATTTGGAACTGTTGGACACTAATCCAAACCAGCCCATTTCCCCATGATTGGCTCTGACAGGTTTTAGGCGGGCCAAATAGTAAACAATCTGAGTTTTTTCTGTCATGTTCACCAAATGCCACAAATGCAAAACTCCCCATTTCTGCCTGTCAACAAACAGCAATTCATCTGATGCAATTAGTTTTAGGTTTGGTAAAAATCAAATAAAGGTTAGGGACAGAGCTGAGATAACTGTTGGATTTATAAGTTCTACCAGAATCGAAGGCTATGTTGCAAAGAAAATGTGACTGAAAAGGAACTGGCTACAGATGTTATGATTAAACGTGCATCAGCTGCTCTGACCTGCTGCAAAAAATGTTGCTTTATTCTAGAAACATTTATTAAGAGAAACAAAAACCACAAAAATTATGATTTTGTAAAATATTATAAAACATGAAGAATAAGTCATGAGAATTGTTTCCTCCAGTGGTTTTCATTTCTTGGTTTTAGTTTTACAAATGCATAGAAAGTAAAAATATAAATATTAATAATATTATTATAATGACTGTCTGGTCACTATAACTATAGTGTGTGTGTGTGTGTGTGTGTGTGTGTGTGTGTATGCATACATGTGCAGCCATGCTGTTTACCTCTCCTGGGCTGCTAGAGATTGGGAGGCCGTTTTCGCTGGGGATGTTACTGGAGCTGTTGTTGGGGGAACTGGGGCCAGAGCCTGGTGCACTGTTGCATGAAGAGTCTGTAACACAAACAGCAAAGAAATTGGTCGACACAAATGTTTTATATGCTAACAAGCATCTAACTGTTGAATAATGAGTTCACCCTGAAATAATCCGACTTTTAGAAGCTAAACCCAAATATTATAAATTATAGTATGAAATGTTTGGAAAATGATTCAATTTAAACCAATATGTCACTGGATATCAGGCTGATAGACAGAATCTAATTACTGGGGTTCCCTGCGGACTATCTGCTGAGATTGCTCTGCTTTAATAATATTATCATTGTTTAGTAATTTATCCTCGGCACGTCACAACCTTAAATCAACAAATAATAATAACAGACTTTATAACTACAGTGATGGCACTCAGTTACAATATAAAATGGTTTCATCATTTTAAACAGGCATTTATGTTTAGCAATTGGTTACCTTGAGCAAAATGCCGTTGATGATGACATCTATGACTACAATTTGTGATTTTTGCGGTACTGGATCAGGATTCTGATCAGATTATTTTTGAAAGCTCTGAATTCCTAAATAAACTCAACTTCCAAAATGTGTTTTATCACCAGCCCCCCATGTGGCTGCCATTTATGCAGCCAGTGTTTTAAACCCGGTTTTTGTGTGCAGGGCTTGCATAAGTGCATTCATTCATGAACAAGGTTTCACAGCAAAATTGGGTTTTATCTAACAACCCAAGTGATTTTTTTACCTTTTACAGTGACATTTACAGTGAAGTGTGACAGTACTGGTTGCTGTAGCTTTCTGTCATATGATGCTGTGTGTTTTGTACTTTATACAGCTGTCAGAGCAGCGGGGTCTTGCACAAAAAGCAGCTGAAACACCAGTCCTTAAATTTTATGACTTTCACAACAGAGTGCTATGTTTATCACGCATGGTAATGATTTTTTTCTGCAAGATACATCTGCAAACATATGACTGGAAGCAGCAGGGGAATATGTGCTGAATTATCAAAGGGTCACAACAACAAAAAAAGTACAAATGCTAGCATTAGATTAGCATTTGCTAAGAATAACAACATCACTAGTAGTAAAGCGTGAGTTCAGCAGAGACTAGCTGTATGTTTCAAGAGATTTAAATCTTTAAAAACAAATAATAAAGCCATGTGTTTTTCAGAACATTAGAGTAGCTTTCATAACCTGGTTAACCCTGTGTTGGAACAGCGTATAAAGGTTCACCTGCATGGGACAAAATATTGCTGTCATCAAAAATGGATCCTGTAGTGTCCAGAATGTCATTAATGAGGGACTTAAATGGGACACATTCCCAGTACAAATGTAGACAATGTAATACTGATTTATGATATTCTACTTTTACTTTAAAGCACGTGATTTTTCTGTAACACACAGCATTAATTGTAATAATCTAAAGGTAGCATCAGATTGAGACTTGCTATCAGCAGATGCCATATTTAAATGTACTGGGGAGAAAAAACATTTTGAACGGGACATCCCTACACATCATCTCTGCCTTATATCTACTGGGTTGGGTCCAAGGATTGTGGATACTAAAACATTAATTTTTTTAATGGAGTTTTAAGAACTGGAGGAAACATTTCCTCATTCAGACATGCTGTTAAAAAAGATTAATCCAGTTAGCAAATTTGCAAAAAATTGGACACTACATTAACCAAAGCAGGCTGAAAGTGAGTTTCTCAAAAATAAATGTTTTTTAACTAATATATTAAACCTGCAATGGCCAAAAATGTACAATAAAAATAGGCTAAAGAGCATTCCTAGCTGTATGTGAAAAATAATATTTTTTCTCGTTGAGGTTTTATCTCAAATTCTTTCACCAAAACACAAATATAAATGAACAGGAAGCAAAAAAATGAAAAACATTTATTAAAAAATCTATTTTTATTTACATTTCATACTATATAACATCTAAAAACTGCAGTGTGATGTGTGTAGGGCTTGTGAATTTTTTCTTTAGGAAGTATTAAAACCATTTTTTTTAGCGTGCTTGCTTGTATTTTATTTTGGAAATATGCCAAAACATTGTGCTGAAGGCTTTGTGGAAACAAGGGTGGTGAGAGAATACACAAGCCAAACACTATCCATCATGACCCCGGACACCAATGCAGCACATTGACATCAATAAAATCATAACGAACTCCCAAAACAACATTTCTTTGCTTATTCCTACAAAATGCCCATCCCATCTCACCTAACCTAAAATACAAGAAAGAACACAAAATATACCAGCCTCTTTGCTCGGGCAGCGGATCCTCTGCATACATAGGCTGTTTATTCAGCAAGCATGTTGTTGTTGTGGCTCACAGATGTATAGCTGCACCGGCTCGTGTGTCCTGACAACAGTATTACCGTTCTCTTCACTGAATTACTGTGGCTGCACTTCTCTTCCTCACCATCTTGCCCACAGGAAGCCATTATGCTGCCATGTTTATCACCAGGCCTGCGTTGTCCTCACTATGCTCCCCCTCACTGAGCTGTTAGTCTGGTGTTCAGCTATTTCTTGTGATATTTTGTTCTTTTTATCAAAACCAGAGCATCAACTGTTCAAATCCATAGAAAGTTTGAAGTTTTTGGTTGTGTTTAGATCTGTACTTAAGCTTATTCAGTATACTTGATTTCATTTTTCATCTCTGGAGTACTCTGTCTGAGAAAGTGCTCTCACCAGCTATATCGAGGGATCTCTTCTTGGCACTAGTGATTGGTCCATCTTTCCTGCGGAGCAGAGGGCTGCTTCGGCGTTCCGTCACTTTCTGCTTTAGCCATGAACGACGCTTCAGGTTGGGCTCCGAGGCTGATGGGGTAAAAAAAAAAAAAAGAGAGAAAATACTTTTTATAGAAGAGTAGTAACATCCCAGAAAAGCTCTATACCTAATACTACTTCAAACCTCCTACACGGTATGAAGAAAGTAATATAGTAATGGTAAAAATAGGGTATATCCTTCTATGAACTCTAGGGTTTTACATATTAGGACATTTTACAAAAGATATGGTCTTCAAGTTATAAGATTATTTAAACTGGACCTTAACTGTTCAAATCACACAAGAAATAGCAAATCAAGATTTATTGGATAAAAATGAGACAAAATGGAAAGTTAATCACTTCACATTTTCCTGCTCCTTGCAGAACCACTTTTAGAAGCAACAGCTTGACTGTATGAATCTCTCATATGGTTGTGGAGGAGGTCTGGCCCACTTTCTTTAAAATTTTGCTGCAGTTCATTGAGATTTGGAGACATTTGTTTCAGCAGAGCTCCTTTAACGTGCCACCAAAGCATTTAATTTTCACACTAAGGTTTTGACTTGGCCAATTTTACCCAATGACTGATTTTGTCATTCTCTTGTAGATTTGCTACTGTAGTTAAGATCATTAATGGATTGTTAATCACTTTCAGCTTTCGAACTTATGGCTTTACATTTGACTCTAGAATACTTTGGTATTTGTTTTAGCTAATTCTTGACATAATGCCTGTAAGCTGCCTCGGTCCTGTGGCTCACAAACCAGTACAATCTTCACCCTTCTACCACCGTGCTTGTTTGTGCTCATATGGTGTGTTTGGAGCTCAGCTTTATGGCCAAAGATCATTTAGACATTTTGTCTAAATGACTGAAGTCTTCTGTTTTATTCAGCCTCAACTTGTCAAACCAAAGTAATGCTGCCATATCATTTTAAGGGTCAAGAAAGCTAAACTCGTTTAGTCTTTTTCTAATTATCCTGTCATGAACTTTCATATTTAAAATACTTAATGAAGTTTTTGTAGGTAATCTTTCTCTTTGTACAATGGTGAATATTCATCGTCGTCATCTGGGATCGGGTCGCGGGGGCAGCAGACTCAGCAGAGACGCCCAGACGTCCCTCTCCCAGACACCTCCTCCAGCTCCTCCGGGGGGAGCCCAGAGCGTTCCCAGGCCAGCCGAGAGACATAGTCCCTCCAGCGTGTCCTGGGCCGTCCCATGGGCCTCCTCCCTGTAGGACGTGCCTGGAACACCTCCCGAGGAAGGCGTCCAGGAGGCATCCGGTATAGATGCCCGTGCCACCTCAACTGGCTCCTCTCTATGTGGAGGAGCAGCGGCTCTACTCCGAGCCCCTCCCGGATGGCCGAGCTCCTCACCCTATCTCTAAGGGAGTGCCCGGCCACCCTACAGAGGAAGCTCATTTCAGCCGCTTGTATCCGGGATCTCGTTCTTTCGGTCATGACTCAAAGTTCATGGCCATAGGTGAGGGTAGGAATATAGACCGACGGGTAAACTGAGAGCTTTGCTTTTCGGCTCAGCTCTCTCTTCACCACAATGGACCGGCACAGTGCCCCCATTACTGCTGGGAACATCTTGCGGAGCCCTTGGCCAGGGATGTATTTGATTAGGGATTAGCTTTGACCAGATTCCGAGGGATGTTGGAGACATAGAGTCCGTGTGGACCATGTTCTCCGCATCTATTGTCAATGCTGTCGCCCGTAGCTGTGGCCGTAAGGTCTGCGGTGCCTGTCGCGGCGGCAATCCCCGAACCTGGTGGTGGACACCGGCAGAACGCCGTCAAGCGGAAGGAGTCCTATCGGCTGTGGTTGGCTTGTGGGACTCCTTAGGCGGCTGACGGGTACCATGAGGCCAAGCGTGCCGCGGCCCGGGCGGTGGCAGAGGCAAAAACACGGGCCTGGGAGGAGATCAGTGAGGCCATGGAGAAGGACTACCGCTTGGCCTCGAAGCGATTCTGGCAAACCATCCGGCGCCTCAGGAGGGGGAAGCAGTGCTTCGCCAACACTGTTAACAGTGGGGGTGGGGAGCTGCTGACCTCGACTGGGGACATTATCAGGCGGTGGAAGGAGTACTTCGAGGATCTCCTCAATCCTGCCATCACGCATTCCCTGGTGGAAACAGAGGCTGGGGACTCGGGGTTGGACTCTTTCATCAACCAGGCTGAAGTCACCAAGATGGTTAAAAAGCTCCGCGGTGGCAGGGCTTCGGGGTGGATGAGATCCACCCTGAGTACCTCAAGTCTCTGGATGTTGTAGGGCTGTCATGGTTGACACGCCTCTTCAACATTGCGTGGCAGTCAGGGACAGTGCCTCTGGACTGGCAGACTGGGGTGGTGGTCCCCCTTCATAAGAAGGGTGACCGGAGGGTGTGTTCCAACTACAGGGGATCACACTCCTCAGCCTCCCTAGTAAGGCCTACGCCAGGGTATTGGAGAGTAGAGTCCGGCCGATAGTCAAACCTCGGCTCAGGAGGAGCAGTGTGGTTTTCGTCCCGGCCGTGGAACACTGGACCAGCTCTATACCGTCTACAGGGTACTCGAGGGTTCATGGGAGTTTGCCCAACCGGTCCACATGTCCTTTGTGGACCTGGAGAAAGCATTTGACTGTGTCCCTCGTGATGCCCTGTGGGGGGTGCTCCAGGAGTATGAAATCGGGGGCCCTTTACTAGGGGCCATCCGGTCTCTGTACAAGCGGAGCAGGAGTTTGGTTCGCATTGCCGGCACTAAGTTGGACTTGTTCCTGGTGCATGTTGGACTCCAGCAGGGCTGCCCTTTGTCACCGGTCCTGTTCATAACTTTCATGGACAGGATTTCTAGGTGCAGCCAAGGGCCGGAGGGGGTCTGGTTTGGGGACCAGTGGATTTTGTCTCTTCTTTTTGCAGATGACGTGGTCCTGCTGGCCCCCTCTAGCCAAGACCTACAGCATGGTGAATATTAAATAGTTTTAAAATGGCTGCATATCTCTTTCTCTCTTGATGGAAGATCATTGATGTCTTTCTGCCTTGCCATTGTGCTAACAACAACCTGTAGGTTGGAGACCAGCAAAAATTATCAAAATGCCTGCTTTACCTCAATAATAATGATTTAGTAAAGTGCAGAAGGGTGCAGTTTTTACAGTTTTTTTTTTTATTCTGGTTTCACCATTCTTTCAGAAACTGTTTTGACCAGAATATTTTATTGTCCAGATATGTAAACCCTAAAATAGAAATAGAGGATGTTCTTTTTACAATGACTCTAAATATGTTATCCACAGTCATGTGAAAAATTGGACACCCTAATAAATATTCAGTTCTTTCTCAAGACAATTCTCACATATTGATGTCTAATACCAATGTTTATATATCTGAAAAAGTGCTTTAACAGCTAAATTAATCTTGTTTTACATAAATAAACAGAAATGGGTTTTATAGCTGAGGAAAAAGGGACACCCTACCCTTGAATGTCACTTGCTTTAAATGAAATAATTTCAGTGAAAGGCTTGTTTTAGCCGTCTATCAGTCTCTGACGTCAGTCTGAGGAAAGTCTGACCCACTCCTCGCTCTCAGTTGTGAGATGTTTGAGGGTTTTCTCATGTACATCTAGCAGCATCTCAAAACAAAAAACATCTTCAGTTTAACCTTCATTTTTTTCAGAAATAATCTTACAGTTTTCTGAAACACCCTCTGGTAAAAGGGAGAATTTATGGTGGATTCTATTGTGATGAGCTGGACAGCTCCTGCTGATACTTCAAGGTTTATTGTTTAACCCACTATGGAATAGGCGGTAGAAAATGACTGACTGACTTATTCCTTTCTTTAATTTCTCTATACAGTTTAAATATAAATAACATTTTAATGTGTCTGAATATGTTGGTAAAACATAGGTGAGAAAAGTCGATTTATTTATGCATCTCAGACTCTGATTCTAATAATATATATTTGTTGTGAATAGCCCAAAAAATCTCTAAAAACTAGAGCCTCTCTGAACTTGTTGGTCTGCTGCTCAGATGTATTGTAGATAGCAGGACTGCACCAGTGGGATCTTGTTTGTTAGCATCTATTGGTGCTAATGAGCTTGTCCCTATAGGCCATCGAGTATGTGCCAGCCAACAGATTCAGACGCAGAGGTTAACCATCTTCATGCGACAGTGGGAGACACTGTAACAATGGAGAACGCCGCCAAATGGCAGCTTTCTTGAGCCTGTGCTTAATGATGCCACCTTCATGCTTTGCTAATGAACACTGTTAATTTCAGACAATTCCAATTACATTGAAAAATTTAGGTTTGTACAAATAAGGAATAAGTAAGCTGAGGTCCAGGTTTAAGGGTGTAAACCTGCAAACAGGCGGTGATGTTAAAGATTCCTTGCGGCAGGCGCGAGACGCACTCAGAGGACAGAAGAGGTAAGCACAAGGTGACGTCTGGGAGTCGTGTCATGGACAGGGCAAGGCCTTTTCAGGACAACCTTTGCCTTGGTGTCTCTCTGCCAGACAATGCCAAACACTAGCAGTTTCATCCCCTCCCCCACGGGTTTCCCTCACTTAGTTAAAGCTGGAGGGCTGACCCGCAGCTAACCCAATGCTCGTCCCATGACCTCGTATCAAGCGGACTCTGCTACGTTCATTAGCCTCGGAGCAGGAGGTGGAGCATTTTGGTATAACCAAGTGGAAGCAATTGATTCTTTGTGTACAGTAGTGATTTATTCAACATTACAAGATTTATTCTGGGTCATTACAATCAAAGAGAAGCACCAAAGTTTTTATGTACTTCAAAGAAGTGCAAAGCTCTCATTATACATTCACATAAGAGGGGATGAGAAAACCTATTGTCCAAGTGCAAATACACTGTTTTAAGGGGAACACTGCAGCTGAACTTGTGAAACTCAATTATTATCAAAAAAAAAAATGGCTTCCCGATACGTGGAGTGCACTCCTCAACAGTCTTTGTTAACAGGGATGGGTCAGTCAGGGAAAAATGCTATGCATTAGTAGCACTGGGCCCGACTGTCTGAGACCATGAGAAAAGCAGAACTCCACATTAAAGTTCTTATTAAGCTGCCAAACGTTAAATTCAGTCGGATATTTTATGGTTAACACAATCCGACCACAAAGATAATTACTAATTAGAAAGAATAGATGACAATCTTTTTTACTTTATTATAAGCAAATAAAAACAACAGCTTATAAAAATACATTTAACATCTGCAGTGTAGAGCAGGCACAACATATAATCAGCACTGGCTTTTTGTTTAGGATGTTTTTGGCTGTTGTATAACCCAGATGTTCTCAATTAGTTGATCACCTAATTTATAACAGATGTTTTCCAAAGTGAATTTCATAAGTGTACTGACAATATTTATTTTGCTTTCTGTAAGATTTAAAATATTACATGGTTTAAAAACATCTGCTCCTCATCAGGCTCTTTAAACCACAGATAATAATGTGTCAACATTTATTTAAGCCAACATTAAAAACCAGCAAGTAAAAAAACTGTAGACTCATAAGTTAAAATCTTTTACAACCAACTTTAGGAGTTTGGAAGTAACCATTTCTGATCTAATTGGTCTCCAACAGAAGTTAACATTTTGCAAATGGACAACATCGCTCACTGCCCAGGGCGCCAGCATTTTAGGGGCGACATAGTTGCTTGTAAAAAATAAAAAACATTTTGTCAATGTGGCCCAAGCAAGGTTTATGTTGCTCATTCTGATGTCAAGTCTAATGGGGTTGATGGAAGTAAGAAAATACAAAGTGGCTGGCTAGTGACACCGAAGTTGGTATCTAATTTGAAATTTCTATTAGGCTTTAAATGGAAAGGCTGTTTTAGTATAGTTTTATGAAGGAATCTTGACTGCGTTTGAGCTCTGCGAAGCCCTGGTAACAAGTCATTCAGGTGGTTCAGGTGTGTTGAAGAAGGGATGCATCTAAACGTTGGTGGATAGCAGCTCTAGAGGACTAGACAACCCTGGTTCTACACTAAATGAACCTGACATTTTTCAAACCTTTATTCTGTTTCTGAGAAAGAATTTGCCTTTTTAACATTTTTGGGCATGAGGAACACCCTACATTAATACCATTGTAAAACCTGCAATGCATGATTTGTCAAACCTATACCAGATTATTCTACACCAGTAAGATATCTTTATTGAGGTCTGTTTAAGGTGACAGAATTTCTTTATCAGACTAAGATCTGAAGCAAAACACTGATTCTGTTTATTTGCAGCCGTTTTGCTATGGATTTGCATTTGTATTGTGGATCACTGTCCTGTTAATGACCCTGTTTGGGCCAAGCTACAGCTGTTGAAGAGAAAGCCGCAAATCTGAGCCAAAAATACTTTGGTATACACTGGAGTTCTGTGTCGACTTAATGTCTGCAAGGTTCCCAGGTCATATGATTACTTGACAGTTGATATAATGTGTCTGTGCTGATAAGCTGTACCTCATACATCTCTACATAGGTCCACTCTGTGCAAAATAAATTGTTTGAGAGGTCTTGTGGTTCATTCTGATGCAACTTTACAAACCGAAGTCACGCTGCCTCTTTCATTTCAGAGAGAAGAGGCTTTCTAATGTCAACCCTTTCAAACAAGTTATACTACATTTCTATTCTTTTTCAAGTTGGCCTGTCATGAACTTTATATTTAACATGCTCACTGAGGCCTGACTTTCATTGTCTGACCTCGGGTTGAACAAGCTAAAACTTTACTCAGGAAAGATTTGCAACAGCTAAACGTTCTCCCTCTGTGAATAATCTTATCACAGTAAAATGACTGACTCTAAACAGTTTGTAACTGGCCTCATAAACATTTCTAGATTGATGGGCTTCTTAAACATGCCTGAATTCATCGTTGACTTTGTACTGACACGCACTTGGGTGCTCCAGATCAGCAAACTGCCAAAATGTTTGTTTTCATTTATGTGGCCACATTTGCAGATCACTTATCAGCTGATCAAGAACAACGGCATAGTAACATCTGGTTGCAACTTAATGTATTCGTAAAGTTAGCCTTAGTTTTACACAAAACCCTTCTGCCTTTGGTTTAACTTTAATCCAAAACAATTTATATCGGTCTCCTCGCTCTTTCTCTGAGAATCAGTTTGCATATTCATTATATATTACTACTCCTACTACTACTACCGATAACAATAATTATTGCTCATTATTATTTTTATTTATTTGTGAACCAAGAAAGTAATCTAAAAAATAAATATTTGGGAGTTTATAAAAAACGAAACAGGAGTGGAAGAAGATAATCTATCTATTGAAAGTAGGAGGATAACAGAAGGAGAGTGAAGGAGACAGACATGGAAGTATGTGTTTGAAGGGCAGTGGTCACTGTGGGGCGTTCACCTCAGGACACAGTGACTTTGAAGGGTGTTAATACCGACTGGGCAGAAGCACGACAGTTTGCACACGTGCAAACATGCTCGCTGCAGAGAGCCCAGACTGGTTTTACTGCTGATGCTGGCATTTCGCTGCAGACCCCTCCTACCCCCCACCTTTTCACTTCTTCCTTTGCCCTCCTTTCTCTCACTTCCTCTAAATTCCCACTTCTCTCTTTTATTCTGGAATTAGTTCCTCTCCCCTTCATTGTTGAGCCTTTATGGGCACATTGTGAGCAACCGTTGGCAAGGGTGGGTATAGCGCTTCATTACAGCAAAGGTCACTGTCCTCCTTTGCAACATTTATGACCCAGACTAAGTAGTATTTTGATAATTTATGTCCTCTTCCTCTGTGGTCCTGTAACTGTGATGGCTGAAGGGGCACACAAAGTAAAAGGAGCCTGGAAAGCTCCCAACAGAGCTGAATTCAATTTACATTTTTTCTACTAAATGCTAAAAATGATAAAAACTTTCAGGATTTCATTTTCTTACATGACAATAAAGCATTTAAGAGAGGGTATTAGGCTGAGATTAAACCTCTGTTTAAGTGCTGCTGAATGTTTTGACAGAGAGCTGATGAGGAAACTGGTTTTGATAGAAAGCATATTGATCAGCTGCTTATCAGTTTGACAGGGGGAAGCCCCGAGCTCCTTTAAGGTTGTGAGGAGGAAAGTCTTGCTGCTCTGCCAATAAACATAAGGGAGGGAGATTTACTGTATGGAAATCAATAAGCTCATTTGCTGAAACTCATCAGCAGAGCTTCCGAGAAACATCGTACATGCAAGATACATTAGATAAGTGGACTAGTCACAGAAGCAGGAAGAAATGCATACAGAAAAACAGATGAGTTAGTCTAATATGGACATTTTGTTCAGAACATAAACAGTGGTTTTATATTAAAGAGATTAGTGTAAAACATGAGGATTTAACATAAGTTAAAGTAATCACATGTCCCAAGAGCTGACTGATTATAGCTAACGAGCCCCCCTCCTGGGTGGAGCCGGGTCACGACGTGGGTCAAAGCACTGGTGACCAGAAATTGGTAGACGGTGATTATATTAAAATCAAGTTCTAATTCTAATTTTTCTACTCAGCTATCAAATGTCAGAACAACCAAAAATGTTTCACCATGTCCTAATTTAATTCAGGGATCATGCTGCCATCATCATATTTCACCATGGGAACTGTGTGTTTAGGGCGATGTGTAATTTTTGTTTTCTACCACACCTCCTGTGCTGCCTGTAGGCCAAAAAGGTTAATTCATAGTCTGTTTTGACCAGAACAGCGTCTTCCACATGTTTGTGTCCCCTACAGGACGTGTGTTAAACTTAGAATGGGAATTCTTATGGCTTTTTTCCTTCCCATTCTGTCCATAACCTGTCTGCTGTCTTCCTGACACTGTTTGCTCACTAATGTTATCCAACAAACAGGTGGACTAATTAGGTCGTTCTGAAGGGAGGTTATTAAACCGGGTTTTATTTAGGGGTATCAGAGTTAAGGGGGCTGAATACCCATCCATGCCACACTTTTCAGATATATGAATATTTTTACAACATAATTTTCTTTCCACTTCACAATTATGTGCTACTTGGTGTTGGCCTATCACATAAAATTCATTAAAGCATGTGGTTTAAGGGATGGGAACACTTTTAATTTTGAGGAGAGACATTCTTAAATTAGTTTCGAGAATATGGGGTATAGACAGCCACAGTGCACATGCAATATTTCTGTTTACGTTCCACAGTTCAGAACACCTGGTCCTGGATTTGGCTTCGGATCAGAAGTTCTCATTAGCCTTATTTCCCTGTGTGTTTCTCTCTGTTGCTGCAGCTTTCAATTATTTACGGTTTTTCTTCTAACCCTTCCAAACACGCCATTTTTGTTCCGTCTTTTTCTAGTTGTCCTGTTATGAGCTTTAGCACTTAACCTGCTAACTAAAGCCTGTAGAATCTGAGGTGGAGCTCTGTGCTACATCTTTGTCCAGTCTAACCTTGGAATGAGTTTGCTGGAACGTTCCATCTGGGAAGATTGGCAGCAATCTTAAAACCACTGGTGAATAAACGTCCTCTCTGTTCAAATCTTATCATCCTTGGCAGACTGACCCGTAGCAACAGTTGCTACGGGTCACTACTGATGTCTTTCATCTTGCCATTGTATTAACACACACTTGTTCGCTCAAGAGTTGTAATATATCACAATTGCTGTTTTGGTAACTATTGCAGATGACTAGCTAATCAATGGCTGTTCTGAATGCTACTTTCCCTTTTAAAATAGAAACAATAGAAACAGCAAAGGTGTACTTAGTTTCTCTTCTTCCATTTAGGCTTCATTTCTGAAAAATAAGACATGACATGATAGACATTGTTGGGTCTTTTTATACACTTGAGGATGGAGTTAATTAATTTTAACACCTGGTAAAGCCCACATCCCAAACCCCCAGAAATAAAGGAGGTTATTAATGCAAATGATCTTTAACACTGTTCAAAGCTCTCAAATAAGTACTTTAAAGCTTGATAACACCAAACAGTATGTCTAGCTTTATATGGTTTTCCACCACTAATTACCATCCTACGTTTAGTTAGACAGAGACAGTATCTAAAACGTTCAGAGATCATAAGAGGCCGGTTGTCGATTAAGAACAACGAAATTTATACAAATCTGAGATGGTTTAAGTTTAAAGCCAGAGCAAAGGTTAAAATAGAAAGAGTCAAATGTGAAGCTACTGCACCCACAGATGAACATCAAAAACATTAAAGTCTTCAATGATCTTAGCGCTCACTTTAAAAGAGTGGAAGGGTAATGTCTGCATGTAATAATGTATGAGCAGCAGAAGGAAGGTCAGCATGACAAGTATGTCTTTGTAATGAAGGCCTTGCAGACTTCCTGTCACAGCATTCAAAGTGGCCCTCTGTGCACCGAGAGTCATTATGACAATGCCCTGCTGTAATAAACTGTGTGCATCATCACTGCACAGATGCAGAGCATTCAGTGCACATTTAGAGTTTGCACAGATAAAAGACCAACTCTGGGGAAAAAGCGTCATGCATGACGCGAGGAGTGCTCAATTGTGACGAGTGCTGTCACTCACTTCCTCTTTAACATGATTCATATCTCTGTAGGTCAGCCGAAGATGATCAGTCTGCTAACTATTTATACAGATTCCTCAACAGCTAGCTGTAAATAGACACAAATCAAAAGCAAATTTCTTCCAGGAACAGTTTATACATTTTATGTATCAGACTTTTTTTTTAATCTATGAAGAATGATACCATGTGTGTTGTAAACATATCTCAGAGAAAAATTCCTGAAAGTTCAAACTTAGAGGTTTCTCTCCCCTGATCTTAGCAGGTGGGCCACAGTGCAGAGTACACAGTGTTTGGCCTCCAGTGGTGAAAACAGACAGCTGGACAGCTGCAGCTTGGCTGGCCTTAGTGCGAGCAGATGGACAGAGTCGATGAGTCCAAAAAAGCATGAGTGATTGTTTTCCCACGCCTTTTAGGGCACCAGGGTGGTCGAGAACCATTTTGCTCACAGAACGAGGCTTGTAAAGAAGAGTGACTGAATGGACCTTGAAAAACTTTCATACACCTTGAAACATTTAAAATTATGTCACATCAGACCATACATTTTAATGTACTGTATTGAGTTTTTATTTAATAGAACTCCTAACTTATATTTTCAGCTTTGGGTTCTAATAAGCCAATTTTCCTGCATGAACAAAAAAAAAAAAAAAGAAAAATCGAAGCCCTTATTTCTTTACCCGTTTTCCGCAGAGGAAAGTCGTCCTTCGAGTCGAATGCTCCCAGCATTGGATGGGTGTACGCTGACAGTGTTGTTTGAGGGGGTGAGCTCTGGTCCAAGGAGCTATGCTGAGTTTTTCTGTAACGAAGAAAAATGAAAGATTTGCAATAATATACAGCATATTATGCAATATGACTACTTTTCTTAGTACTACTATAACAGTTGTACCTACTTCATGCACACACACCTACACACATAAGGAAGTGAAAAAGACTGTTTCTATCTCCTTTTTCAAGGCCAGGAATTTTAAAGACACAAGAAACTGTGAGCAGCTAGGGGGATGGAAAAGAAAAGTGACAATGAATAAAGAATTAGGGACTAATTCACCTCAAGTGAAGCTTCAGTTTCCTGACTCGGCTGTATGAGAGAGGTGCAGGATGGGAGGAGAGATGAAGAGAGAGAGGGCACAACAGAAAGTGAGGAGAATCCCAACAGGGTGAAAAAACTCTATTAAACTAATGATGTACAACCACTCATTTCTCCTGCATGGGCACAATCTTTGACTCATTCAACCCCTTTTAAATGGCAAGAGACACCATTGTCTTTTTTCTCCTAACTGCCCACTTCAAACATTCACCTCAGACAGAACTGCCTGTCAATCACCGCCAACTGATGTGCAGAAAAAGCCTAGACATTTTAGCACTTTCACTGTCGTTTAAACTCAGAGACTAACGACGATGTTGCCGATTTGATGTGTATACAAAAGCACGCAGCTGACAGGCGCCTACACAACAGGGGTTCGGGGAGCCACACAGCTTACTGTGATTGTGAAGCCATGAACATGAGAGACTTTGTCATCAACGGATTTTACGTTTGATATTTCTCTCTAATGTGGGACTTTTATTCCCCCTCAAATGACACGGATGATGACTCAGAGGCTGAAGTCTCTTAAAGGTGCATGATTTGACAAATTTTTTGAATGTTTTGAAGTTTTAGAATATATTTTGCTATAAAATGATTCTTTATGTTCTAGTTTTAGCAGCTAAATCACAGACCTCTATGTGCTGATCACAGTCAAATGAGAATAAACAGAAACATTTTACATTGCTTATTTTGCTGCCCAATACACCATGGCAACAAAGGGTTTCCATCAGAGCTTTATCAAACATACCGTCCTTGATAAAGAGAACTTTTATGTTATAAAAGACATGGCGCCTTCTCCTTCTGAAGAAGACAGACAGAAACGTGGAATTTGAGGAATAAAATGTCATCCGCTGTGAAACATGATGGTGGAGAGTCTTGTCCTTTTTTCTTCAAAAAGGACAGGACAGTTTTTCAGAGTTGATGGACATATGGATGGATCTAAATTCAGGACAATCCTGGAAGAGAACCCGATAAATGTGGTTCCTTGTCCAGCTCCAGTCTCAAGTCCAGACCTAAATTCATTTTAAAATCTGTGGTAGGACTTGAAAGCTGACGTTCATAGACACTCTCCATCCAATCTGACCAAGCTTGAGCCATTTTACAAAGAAAAATGGGCAAAACCTTCAATCTTCCTAAAAGAAAATCTGATAGAGACAAGCCTCATGAGACTTGCATCTATAACTGTAGCAAAATAAGGTTCCACATACCGACTCAAGGAAAATTTGAATGAATGCAAAAAGTAAAAAAAAAAAACAATGTATCATTTTTGTTTTGCCACACTAGTGGCCTTTGTTTGGTTATTTTTCTAGCAGCACTCGTCCTCATGGCCGGGACTTGAACCAGGGGACAACCGTCCGAAGGCCGAAACCTGTCTTTACATGGGCCGCGCGCTCTACTGCTGCGCCACTGACGCAACCAAATTTAAAGCAAGTTAATTTTTAGAGGGTATGCACAGT
Organism: Girardinichthys multiradiatus; assembly: GCF_021462225.1. NCBI lineage: Eukaryota > Metazoa > Chordata > Actinopteri > Cyprinodontiformes > Goodeidae > Girardinichthys > Girardinichthys multiradiatus. The sequence goes on from NC_061800.1 coordinate 40,924,458, forward strand.
GAGGCTTTTGGCTGACTGTTGAACCTGGAGAAGGCTTAGGACTGGGTGCCTCAGGATATTTTATGGGGGTTGATTTAGGACTATGGGACACTCAGCTTGCTTTTAAGGGCTGTTTAACCAAAGTATGACACAAATGGATTCTGCCAGGACTGCCCCCTGGTTTTGGAACCCCAGGGCTTCATCCTTCCTTTTTGCGGCTTGAGTAATAAAGTCTTGACCGTCAGTGTAGCAAATCTGAGGTAGCTTGGACAAGAGTCGATGTATCAAAATCAAAATAACAATAAATAAATATAGTAGCTAACATAACTGTAATAATCTAGATTTTCTAATAATTTAGTAGTAGCGAGAATAATCGTTGACAGGTGCGGTGGTGGCGCAGGGGTAAAGAGCGCGACACATATACAGAGGCTACAGTCCTCAACGCAGTTGTCACGGGAGTCCCGGCCCACTGACCTTTGCTGCATGTCTTCCCCTCTCTCTCCACCCTGTTTCCTGTCGGTCAACTTACAAAATAAAGGTAACTAGTGCCACTAAAATGTAAAAAAAATAAAAAAATAAAGAAAAAAGGTCGATTTGTTTTAAATAAAATTAATTAGATCATGTCATAAATTTTACTCAATGTTATTATACAGCACCTAGTTCAGATTAACTAACTACTTCACAGAATCTGAACAAGTGATCCAAACAAATCTGAACTATCCTCTTGGACATTCTGGAGAGGTGGCCAGTCACACTTACCCATACCAATAGCGTGGGTCACTGGGCAGACAGTGGTTTAAGCTTCGCTGAGCCAGGGCTTTCTTCTTGTTCAGGACGAACTCCTGAAGTCGCATCTTTACCTCTGTGCTGGCCACAGCACCTGGACAGAGAGTTGTAGATCAGGACATAAAGAGCATATGAGAAAATATATCTGAACATTACTGCCAAACAGTAGTGTTAAATACCCAAAATATGATTCCAGAACCACCCAGAAATTTTGCAAAACTGAATTATTGTCAGGAGGAGGGGTGTGTACTACCTGAATGCCTCAGAAAAGCTAGTGAATCATACCTCCGCCTTAGTGTTTGACACAAACTAGAAGGTTTTAACAACTTCCATCTTAACTAGACACAAATCAGGGGCTTCATTCCCATCCAGTGCTCTCCTCAGTTCCCACTCCTATTTCACAGCTTTACACACAAATTATCCAGGAAGTGAGAGACGAGAAGGAAAAGCAGAGACCTGACAGGCAAAGGAAATCTCAGAGAGCAGGAAAAGCTCAAAAAGGGTTGCTTTTATGGGGAAATGACAGTGGGAGTGACAAGAGGTGATGTGTCAGGCTTGAGAGAGGAAGTGGTAAATTCAGCATGTGAAAGTGACAAGGGCTAAAATATGTTCTCTAAATCATGCTGCAGCTGTAAGTGCTGACATCCCAATTCGTGCGCCTCCCCACTGAAGCAAATTGGCTTTTATGAGGCTGCCTTCTATGCAATTTAGTGCAGTACTTAACAAAGCTTCTCCTGTTTACAACCCAAAGCTCTTTCCATAGACGTCAAACAGTATGTTCCCTCTGCCCAGAGCAGAATATAGACTTTACTGGTGAAATCTATTAACTACAGTGTACTCAGAATATTGAATGACACGTCTTTCCTACTGGAAATAAACGTAGCAGCACAGACTCGTATTTACGTGTCAACTTAAGATCGTGTTTAACCTGTAAATCCAAGTACAGTAAGGGAGCTCAGCAGTCAGATAATCATGACTTATTCAAAAAGTATTACTTTGGTTGCATAGGTTTGGCAAAGTTGGCTGAGGAAATCTAGGAATGACATGAAATCGATTTCCAGGACACAGAGTTTGTAACAGGAAAAAACAGATGTTTGTAACACCTTGTATTAGTTTCTGGATTTCATCACATTGTTTGAAATTCTGTGTTGGTTCCACTTTCTTCCTCTTTTGGACAACAGCTTCTTAAAGTGTCAGTTTTTTAAGCTTCTTTTTTAAAGTGAGGTTCTGCGGCATAGGTACAAGCAGTCAGTATCTTCCAATGGTAATCAGGGACAAATTCTCATTACATTCAAGCTACTCAGAGCATTTCCATAAAATATTAAATTTCCACCATCTAAACCAATCTTTTCAGCAATCTGCAGTAACTCGTAGTTCTCTTGGGTTCATCAGGGAAGGTGAAAGAGTGAATTTCTGATTAGATGCAAGAATATCTTATGAGCCAGAATGTAAAGAGGAGGAATAGTCTTTGAAATGAACAACTTTGTGTGGACTCAGCTGATCATTAATATATTTTAACAGTTTAGTGAATTACTTAAAAAGCTTCTTAACAGTAACAGAGCATTTTATGCTCAGACTGCAGTGCCACTTTCATGAGAGTCAAAATGTATATTGGGAGGCAGAGCTTTCACTATTCAAGCTTGGTTATTATGGAACCAGATAATCTGCCTCCCTTTGCTACCATTGGGCCCAAATCCTATTGTTCAGAATCACTTTTACATAAATCAAACTACAGTGTTTATGATTGGACTGAATGCAAATATGACGGTTGAGACTAAAATACATTACTTGACTGTAAATAGAGTTAAATCGAAACTGTTTTTATGTAAGGTGCACTTAGATGACCTTTGTAGTTATTTGATGCAAAATAGATGAACTGAACTGAATTGAAATGAATTTGAGCTGAACTAAATTTAAACTGATCTAAATTGAAATAAATCAACTGAACTGAATGGAATAAACTGAAATTAGCTGAAATTAATTGATTTGAAACTAAAATTAACAGAACTGAACTTCATTAGATGGAACTGAGTTGGACTAAATTAAAACTGAACTGAAATCCCCTTAATTGAATTGAATTGAAATGAATTAAAAATAATCATAATGAATTAAACTTAACTGAACTGAACAGGAAAGTTATGTCAAGGTAGCAGTCTCCTACCAAAAGGTGACAGACTTCATGGACATTTGGTTGAACAGGTGCACAGCTCAGTCTGAAACATTTTAGATTCATTGAATTTGTCCTGTTCTGAGGGGCTTGACTCCTGACGGACAATCCTTTAATGATTCCTAAGATCTAAGAGCTCCCTGACTACTTTCTACTGCAGAAGTATAATATTGACTGCTCATTATTTCCCACATAAGCCCACTTCAAAAGAATAACATTGCTTTTTTCCCAAATATGTAACATTCCGACTGTTCAGGAAATACAACACCATGAAAATAAAAAAAAAACAGTCCGATTTAAATTTTATCATGTAAGCTGATTCTGAACATGAAGACCGAGTTCATGTTTGCCTCTTCAGCGTCTTGCTCCTCTAACCTTGCCTCGGCCATCTCATTCTGATCCTCCCTGTGGTGAATGAGTGAGGTCAGACTGCTCTGACTACTGTGCCTTGGCTGCAGGTGCTGTGACACAGGGGCTGAAGGAGCCAAGCTGTCTGACACCTGTTGTGATCATTTTCCATAGTATTTCAGCACTGAAGTGAACAGGAGAGAAGTAATCATATGCTTCCACACTTACACTGAATCTCCAAAAATGCTGTTTTGATTGCATCCTTCAGAGTTGCTACTTACTTTCTTGTCCCCTTTCCTTGTTTTTCAGCTGCTGGAGTTTCTGTTCCCTTTGCTGCTTCTCCAGCTGCTCATGGCGCTGCTGCTCCATCTTCCTGTGATGATCCAACAGCTCTTGTTGATGCTTGAGGGCCAGCAGGTCCTGTTGATGCTGGAAGGGAGAGGCACAAATGGGTTATAGAAGGAGGAAAAACGATAAAGGAGTTATAGGATGCTGCAGACAAACAACTGGCAACAAAGATCTAAGCTGAAGCAACTGAAATGAAGCAGAGTGTGGGTGCAGTAATGAAAACAGTAAATCGCAGAGACTCTAAAAACACATCGTAGTTATTTTGGGCCTAAACTGATCAGATCTTCTGGCTGCACGGCTGTGTGGTTCCAGTAAAGCCAAAGGGAGTTTTTCTTTTATAAAATTCACATAGAGTGGGTTTATGGGACCAATGTTCTCCTGCTGCCAACAGATCAAATTACACCGGTTTACCCTCTAAAACGAACACATACATTTGTTTTCTTTTGCCCTTCACAAGGTGCTGACTACAGTGGTGCTGTGGCTGTATCCAAGGAAGAAATCCCACCTCACCCTCTGTCCACAGCTCACACACATTTCCTCCTGTTCTATCGCCTCACCTTAATATGTTCCTGCAGTTGGGCTTCATGTTGTCGTGACAGCTGCTCGTGTTGCCTATGAAACTCAGCAATTAGTAGCTGCCTCTGGAGCTCCTGCTTGTGCTTCAGAGCCACCAGTTCCTGCTGCGGGTGCTGGTCCTGACGGCCTGTAGTGGAAGTGTTAAATACCGCATTTACTTCAAGAGTGTCGAGAGAGACCTGCGTTTGGTGAAATCAGTCGGGGGGATCTCTAGGACTTACCAATGACTGGCCCGTTGCCTGGCTCAAATGATGCAGGGCAGGCTGTGGAGGGGGCTGGTGTGGGGTGGGGTTGGGAGACCAGGCCGAAGGGAGGCTGCTGATGGTGGTGGTGAGGGTGGTCGACAACACGCAGGTCCATGGGAAGGATAGCTGAGGTGACAGAGGGAACCTGCGAGGGGAGCGCCGCTGTGCTCACATCCACTAAACAAATAACAGAGATATTGGGAGAATAAACACCCAACATCTGAACCAAATCCTGGGAAAAAACACTGAAAAAAGCCGCTTTGGCAGCTGCACCCGGAGTTAGAGTTTGCAGTAGAGTGGTCACTTGTAGCGTTGGCCTACTTGGAATTTATATCTGTGTCATATTTGTACACAGTAGATAAGAGCATTATCTAAACACCAAAACACAACATGCGTGTACAGTTTTGACAAAAATCATAAGGACCAACAACATTCAGCAGCTTGAGTTTTGCTGTAGGAATTTCCTGACATTCATGCAGGCTTAGTCTTCATGTGACAGAAAGAAAACTTATTTTCATAACTGCAAATACAAGGTAAGATGCCTGAGATGCAAAAGCCTTGAGAGGATGTACATGGTTCTGTACCGACCATCCAAATTAGGCATAATGCACACAGAATGTGATGACTTTTACAGGAATCTGAGCTAAAGGTACACAAGTTTAAGCTGATAACAATATCTCCTGAAGCCAGATGCTTTAAATATAACAATTACTATATCTCAACAAAACTGAGATGAATCAAGCTCTACAGTAAACAAAGTATGAAGCAAAACGGAAAGAAACAGAAATAAGTCAGGACTGAAACTGAAACAGCTGTCATTTTAGTGTGGGAGGTTTTATGGCTAAATTGGACCAGCCTGGTAGCCAGTCTTCATTGATTGCACATTGCACCAGTAAGAGCAGAGTGTGAAGGTTCAATTGGCAGGGTAAGAGCACAGTTTTACTCAAAATAAAATGCACACAACATTATGGGTGACATACCAGAGTTCAAAAGAGGACAAATTGTTGGTGCACGTCTTGCTGGCACATCTGTGACCAAGACAGCAAGTCTTTGTGATGTATCAAGAGCCACGGTATCCAGGGTAATGTCAGCATACCACCAAGAAGGACGAACCACATCCAACAGGATTAACTGTGGACGCAAGAGGAAGCTGTCTGAAAGGGATGTTCGGGTGCTAACCTGGATTGTATCCAAAAAACATAAAACCACGGCTGCCCAAATCATGGCAGAATTAAATGTGCACCTAAACTCTCCTGTTTCCACCAGAACTGTCCGTCGGGAGCTCCACAGGGTCAATATACACGGCCGGGCTGCTATAGCCAAACCTTTGGTCACTCATGCCAATGCCAAACGTCGGTTTCAATGGTGCAAGGAATGCAAATCTTGGGCTGTGGACAATGTGAAACATGTATTGTTCTCTGATGAGTCCACCTTTACTGTTTTCCCCACATCCAGGAGAGTTATGGTGTGGAGAAGCCCCAAAGAAGCATACCACCCAGACTGTTGCATGGCCAGAGTGAAGCATGGGGGTGGATCAGTGATGGTTTGGGCTGCCATATCATGGCATTCCTTTGGCCCAATACTTGTGCTAGATGGGCGCATCACTGCCAAGGGCTACCAAACCATTCTTGAGGACCATGTGCATCCAATGGTTCAAACATTGTATCCTGAAGGCGGTGCCGTGTATCAGGATGACAATGCACCAATATACACAGCAAGACTGGTGAAAGATTGGTTTGATAAACATGAAAGTGAAGTTGAACATCTCCCATGGCCTGCACAGTCACCAGATCTAAATATTATTGAGCCACTTTGGGGTGTTTTGGAGGAGCGAGTCAGGAAACGTTTTCCTCCACCAGTATCCATAGTGACCTGGCCACTATCCTGCAAGAAGAATGGCTTAAAATCCCTCTGACCACTGTGCAGGACTTGTATATGTCATTCCCAAGACGAATTGATGCTGTATTGGCCCATACTAATAAATTATTGTGGTCTAAAACCAGGTGTTTCAGTTTCATTGTCCAACCCCTGTATATATATATATATATATATATATATATATATATATATATATATATATATATATATATAAAATTCAATGAATGGACAATTTATTTAAAAATATTATCAGCGACATCAGGAGCATAATATATATGCAGATAATCCATATCCACATTTAACTATGTATACAGTGAACACACGGAACATATATTGAATATATTTAATGCTCTATGTAATATATATAGGGGCTGCACGGTGGCGCAGTTGGTAGCACTGTTGCCTTGCAGCAAGAAGGTCCTGGGTTCGATTCCCAGCCTGGGGTCTTTCTGCATGGAGTTTGCATGTTCTCCCCGTGCATGCGTGGGTTCTCACCGGGTACTCCGGCTTCCTCCCACAGTCCAAAGACATGCCTGTTAGGTTAATTGGTCCCTCTAAATTGACCTTAGGTGTATGAATGAGTGTGTGCATGTTTGTTTGTGTGTTGCCCTGCGATGGACTGGCGACCTGTCCAGGGTGTATCCTGCCTCTCGCCCATAGACTGCTGGAGATAGACACCAGCTCCCCCGTGACCCACTATGGAATAAGCGGTAGAAAATGACTGACTGACTGGCTCTATGTAATATTGAAATTCCCAATAAGGAGTGGAAACACATGAGGTTGAACCATCAAACAGCAACTATTTTACATAACTGAAGAGAACTATGATAATGTCAACCTTATTCTTATTCTTATGGATACGTCCAAAGAATAAACCTTTTCGGAAAAGATTAACATTGAACAGGCTGGAAAAAAATCTGTGGATATATTTTGCCTCTAAATATTTCTGTTTTGTGTGTTTCCATATATAGAAAAACAGAAAACTCAAATGAAAGAAATATTCAGACTAAAGAAGAAAGGTCAGTGACACTGAGGTCTGAAAGACAATGAGATATTTTATCAGAATAAATCAACAGCCTTTTATTAGGATGTTTGTTGTAGAACAACAAATAATAAAAATAAAAGAAGTCTGGCACAGAATAAAGACTTAAAGTAGAGTTTATATTCCGTCCCCTGTTGGGTTTTTTAATCTGCCACATTTAATCTGCTTTATAGGAATAATCCATAAAACAGCGATACTAGGAGCAAACAACTAGAGGAGTGATGCAATCAGATTATTTCACTCCAACAAGTAAAATAGCAGCTTAAAATGCTGCACAAACACACACAGCATTAGAGAAACATAAAAACACAAACTCCTTGCCCGGTTTAAAGCCTTGATCTGTACGATACCTTAGCACATGTACTAGCAACTGCAAGATTTACATATGAACATGACAGCCAAAACTAAAGTTTGGAGCCCAAGGTGAGAGCAATCTTTAGATTCACAAACTCAAATAAAGTCTTGACTTGCTGTCAGTGTTTCCTGATCAATCTCTGCTCTGTGGAGAACCACCTTCCACTGAGCTAAGCCCTCTGCCAGTGATCAATATTCCAAAACCAGTGCAAAGCATCCTGAGCCTATCATGCACATCTCGCTGTCCCCAGTGACCAATGAGGTGGCAAACTGAGGGGCAGCTAACTTGCTGAGGTAGCCAATGACATCTTTGGTACCGGGCAGGTTTTTAGTGCTGAAGGGAAACTTGACACCACCCACCGGGACAGCAGGGAGTGAAGAAAGGGTGTGGCCAGGCCAGACATGCTGGTGCTTTGTTGATGCATATCACTGTGCTTGTTAGGACCTGTCTGAGAGCTGGACATTAGAAGAATTTGTTCTTCAGAACACATTACTTCTCTAGACTTCACAGCTGAATCACACATGCCCAAAAATGCTGGGCTAACTAAAGTCAGTCAAGGCTTAAAATTGTTTGACTTTAGCACCTCTGACCAACACGTGGTAAAAAGGAAGAGAGCTCCCCACTAGAATTCACCTATTGTCATTGTCACTGTCAGTGCCAACCACCTGGGCTGTTTTCAGTTAACCATGTATTAATTTTAGTTCATCACCTCTAACATTCATAGTTTGCACATATTGTCCAAATATGCCATTCAAGTGCTCACTCAGATAGCTAACGGATATTAAAACAGCAAGATCAAACAAATAAAACTGTCTGTTTGCCCATAGGCTGAGTGCCAATCTGTACACAATAGTCATTGTTGTTTTTGAAGGAACTGAAAACAAGAACAACAATGCCGTCAGCTTTGGAAATATGCAATTCATTTGAGGGGTGAACATCTGTTGCTCTGACTGCAGCTGGGAGGGACTGGAGCTTAAAGACTGGGACACCTGTGCGTGCTTTGGGATGGGGTGAACTGCTCACAGTGGCAAGCACTGCTAGTTGAGAAAGGTAAGAATACATGCTTTCACCTCAAACTGATGAAAGCCAGAGAAAAAGTTACTAAACTTGCTGCCAGTTGATTTTTGATAAAAACAAATGTTGCAAGAGGGATCCTCCAAAAGCTCGCTTTGTACAGCAACACAATCCCTAAGATGGCTATACTAAGGCCAGACCGATGAGAAGTCCGTATTAGCTGACTTTATCAACACAACAAGGCAACTCAACTTCTTTTTTAGTACAAATGAAAGTTTTAAATAGAGACAGAGGGTGTCAACACACACCGAAATGCCAATAAGCTAACACTTATTTTGTCACACAATGTCATATATTGACAGACAGTGGACAGCATTTTAGGAAAGACCTCAATTTGGGATATAAAACTATGTTAGCAAATATTAACAGTCTAAGAAATTCACAACATACCATAGTGACATTTTGGTGCCGTTTTGTCCAGCTGTTCAACGTCCGTGTATGTAGTTACATTGGTTTAGCTTGCTGGTTGTTTCAATCGGCAAAATCAGTTGCAACTTCCCAGTCCGGGCCATATTGGAGAGGGTAAATGGGGCAAAGATAGTTAAAAGGTGCAATGTCGGGTTATTCTGAGGCCTTTTTACGTCTACTAACCTCTTCTTAATTAACAGCCTGTTAAGAGACAAAGTGAGATCCCTATTTAATGTCTTTGTAACAGGTAACAAGTATGCTGAAGTGACTAAATGTGGAGCTTACTGGTTGGAAAACAACTGTTGTAATCTTCGATTCAGCCACTCAGTCTTACTGTCATGCTAGAATGAAAACATAAACTGCATCTTGAAAGTTCGGTGATGGCATTTTCCTTTTATGACAACAAGCTTATGAAAAATGCAAAACCTAGCTTCCTGTCAAAAGAAGCAATATAAATGATGTTTGCATTTGGCAGACTCTAATTACCTTGGAGTTTACATGCAACTGTTAACCTGCTGCCTGTAAATGGTATGCACCCTTTCAGCCTATGTTTCTCTAATAATTTTATTTTCTTAACAACAAAGCGATCTGCACTGCCTGTATTACAGTGATGCAAAATATACACATCAAAATAGGCTTAATTTTTAACAAATGGCTTTACAAATCCCAGCAGAGACAAACACACCATCTAAAACAAATTCATGTGTCCAAAGCCATCAGTAATAATTCCCCGTTCTATCTTTGAACTCAAAAACATAAACATTGACCATGAAAGAGGTAGACTATAAATTAGGAAAACATAAGAGATGTAGAGTGACAATCTGCAGTTGAAAATCAGTTAAAAACCAAGATTTCATACATAAAGCTGCACAGCATTTGAACTGTTTGATTAATAAATATGGACACGTTGTCTTACAGAAGCACACTGGACACATTTGTTTCATTTAGGCACAATGATTGAAGAGACCGCAACTGTCTGAAAAACAACCTCAAGGAGCACATTTACAGTAAACATAGCTTTGTTGAAGGCAGCAGACATGCGGGGTGACCAGCGCCTGGGAGCATATTAGCCCAGTTTACAAGCCCCCAGTGAAAGCAACATAAGGTTAATGTTGCTGTGCCGATATGAGGGCAGGGGGTCGCACAAGATGACTCACAGTGAAGGTGCTGAGCTTGGTATTACAAACACTCCTGCTGCAGGAACAGTTCAGAACCTCAGAATAACAACTGATGCACTCAGGTTTGATGTCGGTTTGAGTCAGATATGCAGTTTATTGGTGCAACTCCATAAATAAGATTATTGAAAAGTTATTTTATTTCAGTAAATTATTCAAAAAGTGAACCTTAGTCTCATTACATACATAATGAACGATGATTTAATGATTTGTTCAACACTGAAAAATGTCACCACCAATCTCCATGAGCTCCACTAAAACTATACTTCAGTATTGGGCATTAAGGGCAATTAGAGTCCATCCACCTGGACAGATATCATCAACATGCACAGGGTGAATTTATGAAACCTGAAAAAGCAGCCCTTTGCCCTTGAGATATTGCACACATTGATATTTCAACTATGATTGCAATTTGGCATATTGTGCAAATCTACATTACAAAAGTATTTTTAATAGAGAAAAGTTAAAGTACATCTGCATACTGTACAGTTAATAGATTCAATACTAACTTAGGGCTCCTTTAGAAAGAATTACTGCATCCATGCAGGATGGCATGGAGGTGATCAGCCTGATGAGGTTTCCTTAGTAGTGACTTTCAGCTTGACTGCATTGCTGAGCCTCTATGGGGTTTAGGAAAGAGGAGTTCAGTCCTATTTCTGTTTAGCTCAGGTTAGACTCTCCTGATATCCTCTCATGTTGAGAAGTGGCTTAACTCAAGGAATGTGAGAACTGTAGTCCATATCCTGGATATGTCTGTGGTGGTTTTCAAAGCACTGATTTAAGCTGCGGTCTATGCCTTGTGGATCTATGCCAAGCAATTGAATAGCGTTTGCATTACAATCCTTGGAAGGCTGTGGTCATCTGTGGTTCTTGTGCACATTTTTCCAACACACTTTTTCTATCCACTTAACTTTCCATTAATATGCTTGCATAAAGCCCTATGAACAGCCGGAGATTCCCCTAAAAGAATGTAAACGGCAGCACCTGTATGTGTGTGAGCAGCTGAGATTATTAAAGTCAGTAAAGGTGGATGTGAGAAACAAAATATGTTCAATACTTGGCAGGAAACTGGCTTTCCTTTAGGGTAAATTTCATTAAGGTTTTTTTTATTTAAAATGCAAAAGGAAGCTGACATCAGAGACAGTAAAATTAAAACATGTCAGGGCCCTAATCATGTGTCTCTGTCCATCCATCACTCCATCTCTGACTCAGCCCATCCCATGTTCCTCTCAGCATAAGACTATGGATCACACAGGCAGGGTTATTTATAGACCAGGATCCCCAGGGGGAGATGCTCGGCCTTCCTGGTCTCCATGCATTCACAGAAAAATCTCTGCATGTTTACACACCGCGACTCTAAATCTGAGTCTGCACACTTAGTCACAGCTCAAATACACTTGGAACAAATGTCAACACAATGCGTGCAGAAAACCTTGCAGATTGAGAATTAACAATGATCGCTGACATAAGACCCCCCCACCCCCCAAAAAAAAAACAAAGCCCAGGTACTCAGGGAGGATGGAGGCAAGCAAACGCCATGGTGACTAGTGGGATTGTAGCCAGCGGTTGGTTGGACAATGAAGTATGGGAAGGGCCTTAGGTAGAGGGTTGACCAATGATGGTGCGCTACTAGTTCAACTCCACTATCAGTGTGCATGTGCTGCTTAAGCTCCAGCCCAACATCTAAAGCCTGGGACGGGTAGTTTGTGATAGTAAGTGTTATGGTGCGCCACCGCCTCCTTGTTTTCTTCTCATCTGTTTTCACTTTTTTTATGACGAAAGAAAGCCAGCGCTCCCAAGGTCTGACTCAAACACTCAAAAAAGTGTCTAAGACGGGTATTTGCAGCTGGCTAAATAATTGCACTCGTAAATCTAACTGTCAAAAGCAAGAAAAAATGGGAGCAGACAAGAAATTAGTAAAATAAACTCTATTCTGTGTACTTTTCTCCAACCTAAATTATACATCAGACTGGATAAACTTTTTGAACCTTTCATATGCATCTCAGCACACTGAGGCATAAACACAAGCAGCCTCATAAGTGCACAGCAGACTGTATGGAGGGACAGGCGCAGCCATCTGCTTCATTCAGCCGAAGGCTGCTGAGTGTCCATACATCAGTACCATTCAATAAACGCTGTCACCACTCAAAGCTGCACACCCACAAACACTCTTCTCAACAGAACATACATACACGGTAACATATGCACTAAAAAATAAAAGCATTTCAGCATAAAAGAAGCTCTATAAAAGGCTGCAGTGAAAAAAGCAACAGTCTGCAAAGCAATGAAAACAGAAACTCCTTGTGGAGAAGTCAAACTGCAGGAAAAAGCTCTCACCCATCAGTTGTGCTTTACTGTCCACGTGTTGGACGTTGGTGTGACAGTGTAGATGAAGATCAGCGCAGGAGATTTTTAAAAAAGTAGGTTTTCTTAGGTGAAAGAAATACAGAGAGCAACGTTCCACTCCACTGTAGACGGGAAGCAGGAACAAATGTCTGACAGGGTCCGTCTGGTCTCTCTGCCTCCTCTCACTGAGTGTGTTTTGCTCTGCTCTCCAGCTGCCTCTCTCTCTCTCTCTCTCTGTTGGTCTGGTCTCCTCCCACTCTCCCTCCCTCCCTCAGTGACATCACAGGGCAGTCTCAGGCATGTTAAGGATTTTACAAGCGTCACTCGCTCATTACCTCCTAATTCACTGACTGACCATAAAAAAAAAAAGAAGAGGCAGCGTCAGCTTCTGGCCACATTCTCAGCCAAACAAACTTCGGGCTTTTGTACAGAGCCTCTTTATGTTTTGACTGAGGAGTTGCACTTGCTCACATTTAATCTTCTACTTGTTGCACACACACAACCACACACATATTCCTGGCTTTTGTCTGTTTAGAAACCTCCTACACAACAGGAACTCAGCACACATAGCTGCTGTGAACTTGACTCAACGATAGATGCAGCTTTGTCTTGCAAGTGAAACATTTTACAACCACTAAATATATTATTGCTGTAAACAGTGCAAACTAATTCTCGGAGTTCATTTACTGGTAAACAAGGGGCAGACCTTACCTTAATTTATTGCAATAAATTAAGGTGCTGTGAACAATTTAATGAAGCAATTCTTAGAAAATAGGAGTATAAAAATAACAAGATGAATCACAACAGGAACAGATTCAGAAGATATGAACGCCTTAAAACTCAGAAGTTGGAGATGTTAAGAATGCAAATTATATATATATATATATATATATATATATATATATATATATTGTTGTGGAAAATTATTTTCAATCCTCTGAACTTCCCTTACCTTTCTCCCCTCTGACCTCTGTGTTTTGTTACCCTAGAGGAGTTGGTCTGTAAAACCATTATCAGAGGTTAAACCCATCATTTAGGGTGATGCCTCCGGAAGAGCCGATGGTCTGTTCCTAGATAACTTTGTTACCTCTGAACCGAGGAGGGTCTAGGGCCATAAAACACAGACTCTTTGAAGTTGAGATAACACTGTCATGTTTGGTATAAATACTGTGTGTAAATGGTGTTCGTGGCTCTGCTTAACTGACTTGCTCAGTGACAGAGTCATTCAAACGCTGAATGCCTTTGAATAAAACTTATAAAGACAAAGCCTGGTTTTGCTCTTTATTAGAGTAAATTTCTCTCCCACTTTGATAAGAAAATTCCATTACAATATATACACACAAACATATATATACACACGTACCATTACGATTTTTAATGCTTTTTAAGAAATTCTTTACTATTCTTTTTTTTCTTTTACTAAACAATTGATTTTGTCCAGTGCATTAAATACAAATTTATTTCATTTCAACAGCAGTTTCTAGTGGACATTAAAAAATTATTCCAGCCTGTTGACCACAACCCCACCAAAACATGCACAGCACTGAAAACCTGTGATTTTCAACCCAACAGAGTAATTAATCCCATATTAGAACATTGCTATAAACATTGAAACAATGAACACAGTTTCTCCGGGACATGAAATCATGTCAGACAGGTGGTTGTCTCGGACATGGTTGAAAGGTGTTTTTCAATGACCTTATTATCATTATTATTATTTTTTGTAAAGTGAAACAACTTCTTTTATGACTTACAGAAACCCATCCTAGTGTTCTCCATCTTAGAGCATTCTGCACTAGGCCTAAAACACAACACAATGATGACAAATTTTGGCATTACTGGCATTCCATACTGCTTGGAAGAACTGTCAGAAATCTCTGAGTTAAAAAGAAATCAGTTCAGTGACACTTTCTCCACCATATGCCTCAAAATCTTTTAAAAGGCCAAACAACATTGTTATTGTACTGAGCTATGGCATGTAAGACAGCTTTGTTCAGGTGATGTTGCGCACAGAAGCATCAGATTTCTCAAACACTGTATTTAAACAACAAACCAAGGGTCAAGAGAGGTGTGCAATGGACTAAAGCTCTGGATGGCTTCCTAACAACATCCTAAAAAAGCCCATAATTGAGTTCGTATTTGGGGGGGAAAAAAATTTATTTAGATGCATTCGAATTAAGAGGTTCCAGTTTAATTTCAAACACAGTTTTGTTTTAATGCTTTTTAACTTTTGTGATGAATTTATTAATTGATTATTCTATACATTTTTCCCTCAAACTGAAAAAAGAAAGAAACCTGGAAGAGTGGACAGCCTGCAGAACGAATAGCTGTTGCCTCAGTGAGAGTATAATTGTTGAAACATTCACAGATCTGGGCCGTTAATCATTCTGACAAGTGGTTGCTTTCTGATGGCTTTCAGTCATGCAGAAGTGAGAGGACTCCAGTTGTGAAATGCACGTTACTGCAGGCAGCGATGACTCCAGACATCTGCACAGTGGAACATTGGGTGATTGTAAAGGTTTATGCTAATGTCCTCCGATGTAAGAGGAATGGCAGATGATTATGGTTATTTTCATTCTCATGGGGAAGAAAAGAAATATGAAGACAGTTTTCTCCAGCGCTTTACAAGCTGAAAATGCAAAACAACATAAACAAAGCAAAAAACAGAATTCAACCTTTTCAGTTTTCAAGTAGTAAAGAAGATGATCTGAAACATAAGCACCCAGTTGGCATGGAGTCTGCCACATGGACTTGCACGGATAAAACATGTTCATAAATAATCTAACTAAGAACATGTCATTTCTTAACGAGAGGACAAAACTCAAATTATAAAACGAAACCAATTTTACTTTATTGTGCCACTAATAAATGCTTCAACATTAAGTTAGCCTGTAATCTCATTCTCAAGCCATTTGCAGTGTGGTCTCTCTTCACCTGTTGTCAAGCATTCAGGCTGTTTTTATATTTAACTGAACTGGACTCACAGCTGATGTTTAACACACGCATCTATAACTTTAACTGCAGCCAAACCCAAACACTAACCAGGAGGACCCGAAACCACCTGGATCAACCAATGAAAACACCAAGCAGAGTCTCAGGTCCACCCAAACAGCAGCAAAATGGAGATGAAAGATTTTGTTGTTCTAAGACAGTGTCTGCACAAGGCTGTAGGATAAGATGGACAGTTTCCACAGTGGAAAAACCTTTACTGAACTGTTACCAAGGTGGCAAGTCCAAACCAACACCACATGGAAACAAACACAGGAACAATGTCAAAGAATGAAAGCTTAAAAGAGACTTTGTGAATGCAACAAGCACTTAGGGTGATGGCACACCTGTTGGACATCTCTAGAACTTTTATAGACTGGAATGATTGTGGGACAATACATTTTGTTTCAATAATTTATACTGGGATAAACTTCTGTCTTTCTTATTTGGACCGTTTCTGATTACAGGTGATGTGGATCAGTTCCAACATGTTTATTTTTGTGAAAAAATGACATGATGTTTAAATAATGCAAATGTCACAAAACAAGAAGCTGCAGTTTAGACACAGCAGATTAGTACAGCACAATGTCTACCAATAACCTACAGTTGAGCTCAAATCTATTCATACCCCTCACAGATCAGTGAGTGCAATATCCATATTGAAAAGGACTGGTTGTAGTGTAATGATTGTTGACTAATATATTCCAAGTGTTATGAACTAGTTAGTGTTCACATGCTAATGTAATATTTAGTCTCATGGCAGCAGATGATCACATTGGACACAAATGACATTACCCAGAGTGCTGCAGGTCACACAGTGATAAAAGCAAAGACGAGGAGGACAGGAAAGAAAGAATCAAGCATATATCACACCTATATATTCACTAATAGTATTGCCATCACAAGATTTCCTTATATTTTGCAGCCCTTACTGGAATTAATATTAACCATGTGGAGTGATCCTGTCAGCTTCCTGACCTGAATGTGGTTGAGAATCTTTGGAGGGAGTTAAAGATTAGGGTGATGGCAAGGAGGCCTGCCAATCTCTAAGGCCTGAGCTCATCACCAAATATAAATTGTTAAAACACTAGAGGAAATATGCAAAAAGCATCAGCCACTATAAGATGTGTTTGATTGCTGTAATGCAAATAAAGATTGTATACATTTTTAAAATCCTCCAAACAAATTAAAAACAAAACAGTCTAAAGAAACTGGATTTGTTTTAATAAAATGCAACAAAAAGCTGAAATTATATTTTTCTTTTATATTGCTTTCATACCATTCGAGAGATGCCTGCTTCATCAGAAAAAAACTTCCTTATTTTCAAATCGTTTTCATTTATAATCTGAACCTTCCACATTTAGTCTAAATAAAGTGTTAAAGTAAATCATTAAATAAGTCTAAAAAGATTGAATTTTAATTTACAAATGCCAAATAACTTTAAAAAAATGTATCTGAGCATCTTTTGCACTGCTTTATTATCCTTTGGTAGATGCCTTTTTCTTGTCCTCTCAGAAACAAATTCCTTGGTTGACCTAAAATAATTTAACATTTAAATCTGCTGGGGGTTTGAATTATTCTGTGCTTAACTTTAGTCAGCCATGGGTTACACTAGGCCCGGTTAGTGCTGTTGTGTAAAACAATAAACATCAGGAGCCAATGTGGACTCAATAAATTCAAAAACAATTTCCCCAGGATTTAAATACATTATTTATTAATATTTTTCAAATGATCAGTTTACCTTGTGGGGGTGTTCTTTACAGTCAAAAGGGTAATTATGAAAAAAGGGTTGAGAATCGGGAATCGATAGGAACTGGAATTGTTCAAATTCCAACAATGCCCAACCCTTCTAGAGATGCACCAATTTATAAGCCAGACCAAGCATCAAGACTAAGAACTCCAACCATTTCCAGTCCATATATACATGGAACAACAGTGTGGGCTTTGCTGCACTTATTTTGTTAACTTAATAAAAATTATACAAAGATTAGGGGGGAGTTTGTTTTGATGCATAAATGGAAATGATCTTGCAATCCCTTTATTTTCTGTGTACTTATGTATAGATGAACTTGCAGAATGCATGTAGTTCTTGGAAAAAAAAAAACTGGAATCAGCAGGTTAGACCCAAAGACAAACTGGAAAAGACTGTCCAGGAAAACCATGATCCCACAGTCCATTAACTTAACTTTACTTAACATGA
This sequence comes from Girardinichthys multiradiatus, assembly GCF_021462225.1. NCBI lineage: Eukaryota > Metazoa > Chordata > Actinopteri > Cyprinodontiformes > Goodeidae > Girardinichthys > Girardinichthys multiradiatus. The sequence goes on from NC_061800.1 coordinate 40,942,373, forward strand.
ACTGATGCTAAACAAGCAAAACAGTTGTCTCAGATAGGTTTGACTGAAGTTTCAATAAGCCAGAACAAACGATTCAGGAGTTTTCCACATAAGAAGAATAGATTCTGCTTAAAATCAACGAATATTCTGAAAAGTAGTCGATTGATCTGATGATAGAACTACTATTAGTGAGGTCACAACACATAGCTTTTTGTGCTGTTTGATTTCAGTAGGCATGTGGATGTTGGGTGGTCTGATAATGTATGTTTGGGGTAGCTATTTCAGAAGTACGGCGCAGAATCCAGGAAGCCAAGTTTTGTTTGATCTGACAACACACCCACACACCTGGCTGCGATAAAGCTCTGTGTTATCAGCTTGTTGTAAGGCATTGACGTCAAAGGCTTAACTGAGCTCCGTGCAGCCATGACACCGACAACAGCTAATGCTGGTGATCCCAAACCACAATGGCACACACAAACACACAAAGGCAAACACATCTTTCATTTTTAGATCAGGGAGAATCACCCCCAGGGAGGGCAGCCATGCAGAGCAGAAGACAACCAAATGAACTCTGCACAGAAAAACACAAAAAAAAAACAAAAAAAACAATCAATGTATGCACATGGGTTGCTGAGCAAGAAACACGGTCAGAGAGCAATGGTGGTAAGGCAGGAACCTGTCACACAAAAAAATAACACTTCCTTTTAAAAGATGTCAGGACTTGTTCAGGACTGTCATTGAGGTTACCTTGATGACCAATAACTGTTGAGGTATGTTAAACACTGCGCACTAGTGTATTTTCACTTTTCTAACAAATGTCATTAAGGGCAAAAAAGCGATTCAAACCACCCAGGCGTTATGTAAGAAAAAAAAAACGCACCACTTGTTAAGTCTTAAATTGACTGTGATTAGCCCCATTGTTAGAAAAGCTGAATTGAATTTCACAAGCCACATCCAGGCATGATTACAGGCAGACCAGTACAATCGCAAAAACATTTCAATAGAGCCCGTCTGAAAACATAAAGAAGGCTAAAAAGAAACACATCATGTCTGATCTCAAGAAATTAATGAACAGATGAGAAAACATGGAACAGTGGTAAACATTTCCAGGAGTGGCCAATCAACAATCAGAGAGAGACTGGGAAAAAACGGCATTTATGACAAAAAGAGAATAAAAAAAAAAGGGTTTTGAAGTGGTCTAGTCAAAGCCTGCACTTAAATCCAGCTGAGATGCTGTGGCATGACCTTAAACAGGCCTTTTGTTCTCTTTTTTTCTGTGTTTTTTAAATTTGTATGTTTAACTGAACTGGACTCACAGCTGATGTTTCACACCAACATCAATAAGCGTTTTTAATATGTCATAGCACTGTCTATTCTGCAAGCTGACTAGTCCAATCAGCTCTGGTCCTCTTTACAAATCGCGTCCATGTATTTTACAGTAGCCAAATTATCCAGGAATCAATGCAGTGTTGTCACATACTGCTGAAGTGTTTTACTACAACTGTTCAGAAAACGGCTGCAGTAAATCTCTTAAGTGAAGTCACCAAATACATGAAGCTTGTTTTAGGGAGGGCAGATTATCTTGATGAAAACACAAATTATAACAAAAGTAGAAAACAAAATAAACTGTCCATGAAATGTTATTGTTTTAGTGATAAACGATATCTTAAGTGATTTTGGCTGATCTTACAGAAAAGGTCTGGCCTGTGACTTCAACAGAAGACACGGGGCATGCATTTAATAAAACGTCTTGTTTGACTGGTAGCCAGATGTAATTCTTTACTATCCAGAGCTGCTAAAAGTTTCAAAATGATGTACTTTGCTGGACTAAACCTTCCAGCTGAGTTTTATTATTTGTATTTTCCATAAATCATGGAACAACACATTGCAGAGGTAGGTTTCCAATCCAGCCATGTGGGAAGGGGAACTCACTTATTTGTTTATTTTTGGATGTTTGAATCAGCTGTACTTTGACACTTGGATTAGTGACATCTGGACTGAATAATCCCAAATGCAGATTCCAAAGTTCAATAATTTGCAGTTTGGTTGCTTGGTTTGGCTCCTAAACCAAAGCTGAACAGGACACCAAAACAGAAACGCTTACAAAAGATCACTCAGCTCCATCACTGCTTTCCACATCTTGGTAACTTCTAGATCTTACAGGCACGATGTCATCAAAAAAAACAGACACTCAAAGACAGGAGAAAAAAAGTTGAACGAACGACGGTGTCTTGGCAATAAGACCTCAGAGACAAGGAAATGACTGCATTTGAAAGAAGACTTTTGCATTAATTTGCAGCAGTCGGAGGAAGTGCATCTGGGAAAAATAGCTCATGTAGCAATCTGCATTAGAGTCAGCGCGCACACGTGTGCCTTAAATAATACATGTGGCATAATGATTGCAAGGCATGCTGAAATACACATTGTGGCAAGCAGGCAGACATTGCTGATGAATAAGTAATGCGCAGTGTCCGACTCGTAATATACATACATTCCCGTACACACACCCACTTCATAACCACAAGTCTGTTCAGACTTGTGGGGGGAGAAGAGGGCACCTCCAATGTTTTCAGCTGCCTGTGTTTGTGTCTTCTGCCTCACTGAGAAAGAAGACTCCATCTCCTCAGAAGAATCCAGACCAGACTCTAAATATCTGCGTCGTTTATTATTAATTTGGGTTATTTATAATACAGACACTCACTACCCCCTTCTTCCACACAAAACCAAAAACACACACAAGCACACTTTGGTATTTTGGTTTTCTCATAGTGCAGAAACAAAATATGACTCAACTCAAAACTATCTATACAAAAAATAAACACACAGCTAAAACATTTCTTTTTGAAGGAACAAAACTATCTTAGTTACATTAAATTTGCAGTATGCAATCCCTTCGACTTTAATATCAATCCCAAACTAAACTAATGCTTCAATCTAACATGTTATTTTATGACACATTTTTCTCAAATTTCCTGGCTTTATTTGTTTCACCAAAAATAACTGCAGTTTACTGAAAACCTCACCAAAAACTGGAAAGTGTTTTAGAAATACTTTATTACTTTAATACTTTAGGTTTACTCGGTAAGACTACATCATACTACAGCAGCTACTTTACAAGCGCTTTGCAAAACAAACTATTGTGGTGTTACAATGGGACCCATGCTTTTCTCCTGGAGTGAGAAAGGTATCAAACATAAATGTAAAAATAAAAACAATCCTCCATCATTTCTGCTTGAAGCCACCATAGTCTCATAGTTCAGGTCTGTTTGGGATGGAAGGTCTTTAATAAATGTAACAACATCAATCTAACAGTCCCGAAGAGCACCTTGAAACATCAAGGCTTCCCAAACACCAGCCAATGTGACAAGATGAGACTACTCAAGTTGTAGCCTGCAGCGGGGAGTTCCTTTCATTCATATTTTACATCCTCTCCTTCCATCTCATTGGTAATGCCTTTCCCGTCTGCAGCGCGGCTCGCAGCAGACGCACAGCCATTAACTGTGAGTGATGTGAAACTGAACTTATAAGAGATGCCAGCACACCACACTGCTGCCTGTGCTCTTCAAATCTAACAAGTCAAACAATCAGATCAGTTCATCAGGGCATTACCCTCTTCTTCCATATAAAACCAGTTCTTTGAAAAGGTATTTGCACCCTTACAGATTTCTCCTTTTAGCTTTTGTCACGTATAAATATTTCAGATCCATCTATTGTCTATACACGCTAAAGCTGTGCAGGGCTGCGGGGGGAGGGGCACTGATTCCCGTCTCTAGAGGCCATCGGGTCGAGAGGTAGGGTACCTTGGACATGTTGCCAGTCTTAAAATGAACCTATAACAACTTTTTAAATTTACATTTGTTAAGGGAAAAAAGTATCCAAACCAACCTGAACCTTGGAAAAAAAATTATTGTCCCCTTTATTAATCATGCTTATTCACATTTTTAGACTTTAACCCTGACCCAAGTACTGCCAGACAAGTAGATTCATGAAATCTCTTACACAGAACCTTTCTTACAGTATGAAGTAGGCTAAAAGACATCAAAAAGCAACACATCATGTGCTTATCTAAAGAAATTTAAGAAGAAATGAGAAAAAAAAAAGGAATTTTTCAGTTTGGAAAGGGCTACAAAGATGTGAGACTTTGGGACTCCAAACAACCACAGTTAAACCCATTTTTCACAAATGGAGAAAACACGGAACAGTGGTGAACCTTCCTAAAAGTGGGCAGTCCACCAAAATTACTCAATGAAGACACCAATGACTGATTCAGGAAGTCACCAGAGAACAACATCTAAAGCACTGCAGCTCTCACTTAATTCAATTCAATTTCAATTCAGTTTATTTATATAGCGCCAATTCACAACACATGTTGTCTCAATACACTTCACAAAAGTCAGGTACAAACATTCCAATTAGTCCTAACCATTGAACAGGGCAGGCGGATTCAGTTATTTATTCAAATTGGATACTTACTTTAGTGTTCATGATTCAAAAGTAAGAAAAGACTTTGTAAAAACTGCATCCATGGGAATATTCCAAGGTGAAAACCACAAAGTACAACCAAAAAGGGCATTCAGAAAAAGAACACTGCACAGACAGTCAAACATGGCAGTGGTAGTATGATGGTCTGGGTGTGTGTTGCTGCATTCAGGACCTGGACAACTTGTCCACTCAACCAGAATGCTGAAGCAAAATGTCTAGCCATCAGTTTTTGACCGACAGCTAAAACACACTTTGAAAAAGCAGCAGGACAATGAACCAAAGCACACCACCAAGTTGACCTTGAAAAGGTCCAATCAAAACAGAGATGTTGTGTCGTAAAGTTAAAACAGTTGAAACCTCTCCAATGATGCTGAAATAAAATGGTTCTGCAAAGAGTGGGCCAAAATCCATCCACAGGGATGTAAAAGACTCATTTCTAGTTGCCTTACATACTTGATGGCAGTTGTTGCCACTAAGGTGGTAAAACTGGTCATGCTGGGACGGATCTGCAACATTTTTTTACTTCATAATTCAGATTTGCATTTGAAAGCTGCAGTTTGCAACTGAGTTCGTCTTTGTCTGATATGAAAACTTGTTTGGCAATCTGAATTACAAACTTGTGACAAATAAGCAACGACAGTAGACATCTGTAAGGCGGCGAAGACTGTTTCACAGCTCTGTACGAGGCAGATGAATGCTCTATAAGGAAAATAACATTCAGACTGTAAATAAACGTGACTGCACATCATTCATGCAAAGATTTGTTCTTTTCTGTAAGAAATGTTTATACTCGTCTAATCCATCATGATATGACAAACGATGGATATATAAACATCCAACTCCTTCCCAATCCGTCTGAACTTCTTCACTTCACTTAGAAAACTCTTAAAGGCAAAGTAAGATGGCAAACAACTGTCTGTTTCTTTCTTTGAATGAGACTGTGGTAAAATACACTGAAAGCTATGCTATGGCCATTAGACTATCAGCCCGTCTTTAGTGAACTTCCCTTTCCCGGACAAGGGAATGCTAGCCTCTGGTTAAGATGGTGTCAGGGCCCTTTCGAGCAAAAAGCAATGGGCCTGAACTTGAAAGGAGTCATCTATAATAGATAGATGATTCTTGTGGACACATTTGGTCATGGTAAAGCTTTTAAAAGCCTTTACAAAGCTCACCTCTGCAAAAGCATTTCAGCTTAGGAGGAAGGCATGGCATGAGTGGTATTCCATGCTAGCTCTGACAAGATTAATAAAATCAGCCGTAATTTTAAAATACAAAACTTAGTCATTGGTACGATTCTTTTTTTTTTTTTTTTTTTGGGGGGGAGTTGGGGGGGGGGGGGGGGGTCCTGCCAGCGGTCATTGCGCAGGATTTACCCTCGACAGTTTACCAATCCATCCTAGGGCAATACAGAGACACAAAGGTCAAGCAACCATGCATACACACACTGAAGGGCAATCGATCACAGGACCTTCGTTTAGGCAAGGCAACAGTGCTGCTAACTGCACGACCGTGCAGCCCAAACTAACCAACTTTACTGAAGTTTAAAAGTACTTAACAGTCTGATATAAGTAACTGTTGGAATTACACGTTTGTTTCCCCTAATATTTCAAAACTACTGAAATACGATGGATCAGCAACAGATTATCCAAATGAGTTTCAGACAGAGAGTACTTGAAGTCTTAACTTTGCCAATGTATTTATTAAATCTCACACAGGTAGGTAAAGTTATGCAAAATGCTAAAATATTTTTTTTTAAATCCACTTTAACCAAGGTTATTTATCCTTTGGTTTAAGAGATTTTATGTTGGTAAACTGTGACAAAATATGACTGTGATTTAAAAAAGAAATAGATATGAAAGCAGAAGCCAGGTTAATGTGTGATTTGTGTTTGTGCTGCAGTAATGTTCCAAAAATGTAATTTTCCTAAATGTTAACTATTTGGTGATCTATCCGGTTGTTTTAATAACCCAGATTAACACTCTCTGTGTTCAAGCCCACAGACTAACAATAGCCCACTCTGCAGACTCCCAATACATTTGTGAAAGCTGATCCTGCCAGCCAAAAACAGCAAAACACACCAGACCCCATGCAATATTTATAACCTGGTAACATGTTAAAAATCTTCTCCCATCCACCATATCCAGACAAACTCCATCTCAGAACCTGGTGTATCTGTTGGGATAATGGACCCCAGGCAGACAAAGTAGGTTAAAACGTCTGCTCTACTGGAACACAAAATGTGCTGGACTCCAGACTCTGCCTTACTTTCTAACCCAGAATGTGAAAGTGGTGTCACTTTTTAAATGGTTTGACGTGACAACTACACCGCAAGTCTATATCCTTAAATGTAATTAGAAAGTGCTCCTCTGGCTATTTGTTAGAATCTAATTTACTTTCACCACAAATTTTCATGCAGGTTTTTTTTTCATAGGGTGCAACTCATGCACTTCCTGATATCCTTTTCATTAAATTAAACCTAATTCAATTATTTTCATTCAATTTAATGCAATTTAACTAATGAATATTAGAAACATTGCATCCTCATCCTCTTAAACTAATATCTAAAGAGGATGAAGCAAAGGACATTGATCTGAATTTGAGCGGAGCAAAAGTTCAACTGATTAATTTGAAGGCTTGCACCCACAGTCATGACACTGCTGGAACACACAGTCACTGTAAGAAGACAGAATCCATGACTGCAGATAGAGTCATGGGAAAAACAAAATACCCCTCATGATTTGGTAGCTTGTAGGCCCATCTTCAGAAGGTATAACTTGAAGTTGTTGTTGTCTGTTACAGTTTAGCAGTATCTCAACTTGTTGAGGAGGAATTTTAGCCTGCTCTTCTTCACAACATTGCTTCATTTTATTGAGGTTTTCACATAACTGTTACTGCACAGCATTCTCCAGGTCCTGCCAATAAGATTAAGGTCTGAACTTTGACTAGGCCACTCCAGTTGTTCATTGTTCAGTCATTCTGTTGCAGATTTGAGGCTAGGTGTGGGATTATTGTCCTGATGATGACCTATTTTGAGCAGAATAATAGCACTCAGACAGAGGACCCCACTCTAGAACACTCTGATGTACAGAGGAGTTCCCTCAGTGACTGCAAGGTGACCCAGGGCCTGTGGCTACCAAACAAATCATTACCCCTCCACTATCGTGCTTGATAACTGATATGAGGTTTTTGTGCTGATATGATGTGTTCGGTTTCTTTAAAACATGATGAAATATCTCCACCACTGTCCCAAGGATGTTGTTCCAGAAGTCTTTTGGTTCATTCAGATAAGTTAAGTTGAGTTGCAATATTAATTTTAGAGATAAAAGGCTTGCTCCTTGACACTACTCCAACCAAACCATACTAGTTCAGATTCTTATAATTGTATTGCCATAAACTTTAACATGTCACATGATAACTGAGTCTACCTAGAGTCCAAGATAAAGCTCAATTTCTCTAACATTGCACAGATTAAATTTGCTGAAGTTCCCACTTTTCACATATCTGCAGTAAGATAGACTTCAAATCATTTGGAAAAGGTATGAAACTCCTCCCAGATTGGGCAGCAAAAACTGCATCTCTGAGGAGACTGCTGTAAACATAAGTAAACATATGCATGGTCCAGATCAGCCGAATTTAAGAAACTCATGTTTTAATGGTAGTGGTCTGATCCTTGAGGTGCTGATCCTTAACTAATCAGGTGTTTTTAACTAGCAACATCTTGCTTGTCCTTTCCTCCTTAAATCCTCCAAATGCAGGAAGGATGTTCTTCATTTTTCCCAGTAAATTTATGTGTGTAACTGTGGCACAACAGGAAAGTGGCTGCTGCTTAATAACTCTTGTCGACACCAAACTGGCAGTAAGTAGGGTTACCCATGCCAGGTCAGGGAGTAGTGGTGGGTGGGGCTTGGTCGGCAGCCTTGAAGGCTCCATGGTGAAAATGTGCACAAAACAGGTGTTCTCCTATTGGTAAAAAGGAGTGAATTTGAGTTAAGGATTGCCAGTGTCACTGCTGTAATCCAGAACTCAATATATGCAGTAAGCATTGTGGTCATATTGGTAAATAATGTATCTCTTACATTAATTAATAATGCCTAATGCTTTAAAAGCACCATACCACAGAAAATACATTGCTTCTTCAATGTTCTCCTTGATCTGTGATAGTCTGAGCACTAACTGGAGTAAAAATCCTAAATCAAGAATATAAGTAATGACAGAGGGGAGCTTTTTAATAAGTTTCTACTACATGAGCATACACAAACACATACAATGAAAATGCCAAAGTCGGGATTACGGTAAAGCATTCAGCCATGTTTCAGCAAGAAGAGAGGGAGGCGACGGAGGGCTGGCCGGCAGACAAGCGTCTGGTCGTTGTGACCTCCAGAGCAGTTGTCCTCTGGAACATACCTCGCTCTCTGTCTCTGGCCTTTTAATACTCCTGCTTTCCTCTCTTCCACTGCACTTCCTCGCTTTTCTGTCCATGTGTCACATTTGATCTTTCAAAATGGGGACTGAATTCTGAAAGCATTTGCAATGAAAGGATTCAACAATTAGGTTTTATGTCTAGATTATGTCAACTATAACCCATCAGAGCATGTTTAGAAATGGAGATACCAGTTCTCAAAGAGTTTGGTTTAGTCCAAAGAAATGGTTCTCCCCATTTTTGTGATTTCCTTTCCAGAGTTTTGAAATGGTAATGAGGCTGATGATATTTGCATAATGTGCCATTCCTCCTTTTTTCCTGCTTTTTCAGACCCTCTCCTCCTAAAATTGCAGTTCTGTTGCTTTTAGCATCTCCACCCACCCCCCACAAATCTCCATTCATCACATTTACACCCACTCCTGCTCTCTCTGTCTAACCCACTCTTAGGTTTTTAAGTGCTCATAGATTATTGACAAGTAGAAGTATAAGATAAAGCTGAGGAGACAGCCAACTGGTCTGCTCCCACCATGAATCACTCTTTGTCCTTTCATATCAAGACTTATGCAAACAGAATATGTGCATGAAGCCCTCCAAGAAAAGAAAAACGCAAAAAAAATCAACAACTGTCAAGGATCCATGATGAAGCCCTTCTGCGAGCAACAAAAACCACTTGTGGTCTCCAGTAACTGTCACTTCTGTTCCTTCTCCCACTCTCCTCCGCTGTTTTTACCATTCTCCACTTTTCCTCCTCCTCCCATCATTGCTTCTCTCACCTTCCCCTCCCTCCTCCTCGCTTCCTGTAGCGTCTGTGCTCTGACAGTTATGTGTGAGTGGAGCGTGGGCTGCTGCTAATTTGTGCAGAGTGGGAGAAAGCTGTTTTGGCTCATGGAGGCAAAAAAGCTCAGTTTAGCCTGTGCGTCGGGATGGACTGATGGATAGACACACAGACTGACTTGCTACGCAAACACGCTCGTATTTATGCATGTTTGTTTAGTACATAATTCTCACCCCCTCTCCTAATGTCACATGTATTCAGATAGCAGCAGATGCTCGATTCCGATATTCAGATCCTCAAAGGTGCCTCCTCTTACAGTACTTCCTCCTGAGCGCAATTTAGTCATCGTAATTAATATGCACTCAAATCTGTTTGCATCAGTCTTCCTCATCCTCATCCTCAGTCTCAATGCTTTTATCCTTCATTTTTAAATTTCAGCAGCATCAATCTTTCAAATTGATTTGAGATCAGTCAAGTTGTCGGCCTATCTTCTTGAAAAAAATAAAACACAAGCGGTCTGGCTGGTAGCTTTAAGGTCAACTTTGCCAACTGCAGTCATTCATGTCTCATTGAGGTCTGAGTCAAAATGGACTAAACACACAGAGGGAGTGTCACTGCTGCTGTTGGCACCCAGTTAATTCATTCTAACACATCTAATGAATGTGTTAGCAGAGCATTTTAGTGTGTTTAGTCCAATAAAACCCTGCTGTCCTTTTTCTGGCAGGTACTTGAATATTTTGTTATTCTTAGAGCTGAAAAAAGCATTTTTCTCTTCAAAAAGTGAAGAGATTTAACTTTTATTAACAAACGAGTAGAGAGTAAATAATCTAATTTGGCTTCTTTACATGTGTAAATGCAGAACCTGCTTTTAAAAAGGTCATATTGGAGGTACAAGACGTTAAGTCTTTAAGAAACATTATTATTATAAATATAATAATAATACTACGCACTGAATGTATTTCATTGCTAAAACAGTAGCTGCAGACCAATGCACTTAATAAAACACCTAATAAATAAATGTTAATAATTAGTTACAAATTTTATACTAATTTATAAACTAAGCATAATAATTAAAATACAACAATTTTATGTTTGGAATGAACCCAAAGCAGAAAGATATTACAATGCTCAGTTAAGTAATTTATCTGAAGTTATAACATCACTGTGACATTCTCTAACGTCATCGTATAACATGATTTCCTGATATGCAGACCTACTAGGTACAGGGGTTTGGTGTGACTGACTTTTAATGTTAAGATGGGGTGTAAGGAGATCTCTCGTCTGTCTCTCTATTTAATTAGCAATAAGCATTAAACATTTAAAAGATTCAGCTACAATAACAAATGTTTCTGCCTCTTAAGATGACAGATGAACCTGCTCGGTTTGAGCGTATTTGGTTTAGGAAAATATATCAAGTGTGTCAGCTTTGTCAGAATAAAAGTGATAAATTATTGGTTTAACCCAGAGAATATCTAAAAATAATTATTACATATAAACATATTTATCTCCCTCCTGATTGAAGACATTTCTGAACAGCTCATTGAGGTTGATAAAAATATAAGACTAAACTGGTACTCATGTTATCCCACTTTCAGTGGTTTTGGCCTCATAAAACTATGAGATAAGAAAGAGAGCAGGTCTGTGATTTAGGAAAAAACAGCAACTTAATAACAGAGTGATTAAGAAACCCTTTATCTGACAATGGCTTGAGGGCAAACTTCTTAATGTAATTAACTCAAGTGAAAAGGGCCTTGCAAATGTTGGTTACTTAATCCCATTTGCAATAACATTACAGATCATCAAAGAAATATTCCAAACTTTTGCTGTTATATTGTCATGTATGTTGCCGTATCGAACAAAGCGTCTTACAAATGTCTAAAGATAACCAAATGAAGCAGCTCATCTTTGAAGTACACATGTTGCTTTTAATGCACTCCCATGTTGAAGAGTACATGTGTACTGGGATCAAAGGTGTGGAATTTGATGTGTTTCCAAACATTTCTTATATGTCAATTTAACACAATGAAAACACAATTGGCATTAATTTGCATTCTTCTATTTTGCATCATTTATGACTTTTCAATCAGCCATAATGACAACAATATGCTATAAGCAAGCATTTATAATTTGATTTGACTTCTAAAGATACATTTACATATTTTCATATCAGAACTGGAAACACTTTATGACCTAATCTTAATTTTTACTTTGAATACCAACTACAGCCTCTCAAATTACCTTTTATTTTCAGTGCTCATAAAAAATTGGAAAAGTCAGCATTTATATACACTGCTCAAAAAAAAAAATAAAGGGAGCACTTAAACAACACAATATAACTCCAAGTAAATCAAACATCTGTGAAATCTAACTGTCCACTTAGGAAGCAACACTGATTGACAATCAATTTCACAGCTGTTGTGCAAATGGAAAAGACAACAGGGGGAAATCTTTGGCGATTAGCAAGACACACTCAATAAAGGAGTGGTTCTGCAGGTGGGACCACAGACCACTTCTCAGTACCTATGCTTTCTGGCTGATGTTTTGGTCACTTTTGAATGTTGGTGGTGCTTTCACACTCGTGGTAGCATGAGACGGACTCTACAAACCACACAAGTGGCTCAGGTAGTGCAGCTCATCCAGGATGGCACATCAATGCGAGCTGTGGCAAGAAGGTTTGCTGTGTCTGTCAGCGTAGTGTTCAGAGCCTGGAGGCGGTCCCAGGAGACAGGGCAGTACACCAGGAGACATGGAGGAGGCCGTAGGAGGGCAACAACCCAGCAGCAGGACCGCTACCTCCGCCTTTGCGCAAGGAGGAACAGGAGGAGCACTGCCAGAGCCCTGCAAAATGACCTCCAGCAGGCCACAAATGTGCATGTGTCTGCACAAATGGTTGGAAACGGACTCTATGAGGATGGTATGAGGACCCGACGTCCACAAATGGGGGTCGTGCTCACAGCCCAACACCGTGCAGGACGCTTGGCATTTGCCAAAGAACACCAGGATTGGCAAATTTGCCACTGGTGCCCTGTGCTCTTCACAGATGAAAGCAGGTTCACACTGAGCACATGTGACAGACGTGACAGAGTCTGGAGACACCGTGGAGAGCGATCTGCTGCCTGCAACATCCTTCAGCATGACCGGTTTGGCAGTGGGTCAGTAATGGTGTGGGGTGGCATTTCTTTGGAGGGCCGCATGGTCCTCCATGTGCTCGCCAGAGGTAGCCTGACTGCCATTAGGTACCAAGTTGAGATACTCAGACCCCTTGTGAGACCATATGCTGGTGCGGTTGGCCCTGGGTTCCTCCTAATGCAGGACAATGCTAGACCTCATGGTGCTGGAGTGGGTCAGCAGTTCCTGCAAGATGAAGACATTGAAGCTATGGACTGGTCCACCCGTTCCCCAGACTTGAATCCGATTGAGCACATCTGGGACATCATGTCTCGCTCCATCCACCAACGTCACGTTGCACCACAGACTGTCCAGGAGTTGGCGGATGCTTTAGTCCAGGTCTGGGAGGAGATCCCTCAGGAGACCATCCACTGTCTCATCAGGAGCACGCCCAGGCGTTGTAGGGAGGTCATACAGGCACGTGGAGGTCACACACAATACTGAGCCTCATTTTGACTTGTTTTAAGGACATTACATCAAAGTTGGATCAGCCTGTAGTTTGTTTTTCCACTTTAATTTTGTGTGTGACTCCAAATCCAGGCCTCCATTGGTTAATAAATTTGATTTCCTTGATGATTTTTGTGTGATTTTGTTGTCAGCACATTCAACTTTGTACAGAACAAAGTATTCAATGAGAATAGTTCATTCATTCAGATCTAGGACGTGCTAACTGAGTGTTCCCTTTCTTTTTTTGAGCAGTGTATACTCTTTATTATTGAAAGCAAAGAGTACCGAAGTCAAATTCCTTGTTTTTCTGTACAAACTTGGGAATAAAGCTGATTCTGATTTGCAGAAAAACAGTGATCTGAGGTACATAAACAGGACATTTGACCTCTTATCTAAACAAATCTGCTAACTCTGACAGAAGAAGCCTTTTACATATAAGGTGAAATGCTTTTTGAAATTAGAATAGAAGTCCAGCTGCCTCCTATTTAATTCTTTAGGATTTCCTGTGTCAAATGACTGAGAATTTGCACCAACATAAGAGAAAGTGGAATCAAAAATACACAAACTGTCCAAACTGGTTCATTCCCTTCAGAAGAAGAAAACATTTGTTATCATTTATCAGAACAAAACATGGAGGTAATCTTTTAACCTGTCACTGAACTAACTTTAGCTGCTTTCTGGGGAGAACAGTCTCTTGCACAGCTGCCCCTGTCGTTGCAGTCATGAAGACTCTGAATTAGTAGATTACAGTTAGGATCTTAATTTAAAATTTAAACTAATGTGATTCCACTAATTAGACAATAAGAATGACTCAACATCAGTCTGTTGACTAACCCTAACCCCTAAGAGCTGCATATCAGCTGATTTCAATTTTAATGTAAATGAGAACAAAATGTCAACACTCTAATTAGTGTTTTTGCCTCTGATGTTCAATTTAAAAATAGAGTTCATTTTCATGGGTACGTATGAATCACCATCCAATTTAATGAAACATTCAGCCCAATGGTGCAGGATGTATTTGGCTGTATGTTTATGCCATTATACAGGCAGTGAAACGTGTTATTAGCAGACCGGAGCAGCACGTCTTCAGCGTCCATGAGCGTGACATCATTGATGCATCAGCATTTCATCTGGCCACATGGCACAAACATGCCGCTTGTGGGCTGATGACCGGCTGATGTGGCGAGATCATCCTACATTCCTGTCAACAAGAACATTAAGTTCCAACAAAATCTGCCCGTTGAACACGTAAATGTACATGCACGCTGACATGCAGGGAGCTAATTCTGAACCGAGTCGCTCACTGAATAATACATCGTCAGGTATTTAAAAACAATGTGCAACGTCAGCTGGTGGACATTATTACATGCCTGGGATGAAATAATAAGCTTGCTCACAAACAGACGTTGACAGATTGCATTGTTAAGCCATACATTAGCAAGCAAAGGCAACCACAAACACCAGATTCCCATTTGAGCACTTAAGTTCTGTAATCATCTGTGGTGCATTACACAAAAAGAAACCCAAAGGCAGGATTGGATCAATCAGTTTGTACTGAGTGAGTATTTTAGATGGCCATGGCAATGAGAATACTACAACTATCAACATAATCTGATGGCAAAATATTTCCTTTATATATAATTTTATTCAAAGTAAGTAATAAACACATCTGATTTAAGCAAAATACTCTGGAGAGCATTTTGCAGAAAGACACTTCAGGTTGTCAGGCTTTAAAATCTGATCTTAAAGGTACTAAAAAACAAGGTCAGTTGTGAGGACTGAAGCAGTAATAAACGTTAAGTCTAAGCAGGATTTTAATCACAGATCCCTGGTATAGATTGCATGAGTTGAGAAACAGCTACAGATGATGTATGTCTGACACTATGCAGTATTTCTTCTTACTACTTCAAGAATGGTAGAGCCATTTTTTTGCATTCTTTTGGTTTGTTTTGATTGTATCCATCCTTTCAGCAACAGCCTTTTAGCTCTTTTAGCAATTCTTGCGCCATTCTTGCACACAGTTTCAAAAGCAGTTCACACGTTTAAAGGTTTGTGTTTTTCTTGTGTGGCAGTTGAATATGCATACACAGCTGTAAGAAATTAACAAAACTTCCTCACATATCTAAAACTAACATGCATAATGTCCAGCTACAAAAGGCTTAATACCAAAGTCCTAGATAAGATCTGGGTCTTCAGTTCAGGATTTGATACATTGTTAGATCTATGACTATGAGCTGGAATCTTTATATCAGGAATACAAATACTGAGGTAAAGGAGTTATTCATGCAGCCAAAAAAAAAAAAGAATTACAAGTAAATAACTGTATTTTACAAATGTTTATTTGTAAAATGGTCTTATTCGTTTGTTGACAATACATTGAAGCAATGAGATCTCATGTAAAGGTCTTCTTAAAAGACAGTGGTATTTCTCGTTTAAGTGACGTCTGTCTCACCGAGTGTTATCCAGTTGCTCTCAGCATGTGACTGTCTGGGGAAATAAGTTAATGCTATTATTAGGAGCCTTTTATATGAAGCTGTGTGTTTTATGCTGTTGCATCTATGTTTGGGACTCTTACTTTGAAGAAAGACAGGAAGTAGATTTTGAGTTGTACAGGTCCTTCTCAAAAAATTAGCATATTGTGATAAAGTTCATTGTTTTCCATAATGTCATGATGAAAATTTAACATTCATATATTTTAGATTCATTGCACACTAACTGAAATATTTCAGGTCTTTTATTGTCTTAATATGGATGATTGTGGCATACAGCTCATGAAAACCCAAAATTCCTATCTCACAAAATTAGCATATTTCATCCGACCAATAAAAGAAAAGTGTTTTTAATACAAAAAATGTCAACCTTCAAATAACCATGTACAGTTATGCACTCAATACTTGGTCGGGAATCCTTTGGCAGAAATGACTGCTTCAATGCGGCGTGGCATGGAGGCAATCAGCCTGTGGCACTGCTGAGGTCTTATGGAGGCCCAGGATGCTTCGATAGCGGCCTTTAGCTCATCCAGAGTGTTGGGTCTTGAGTCTCTCAACGTTCTCTTCACAATATCCCACAGATTCTCTATGGGGTTCAGGTCAGGAGAGTTGGCAGGCCAATTGAGCACAGTGATACCATGGTCAGTAAACCATTTACCAGTGGTTTTGGCACTGTGAGCAGGTGCCAGGTCGTGTTGAAAAATGAAATCTTCATCTCCATAAAGCTTTTCAGCAGATGGAAGCATGAAGTGCTCCAAAATCTCCTGATAGCTAGCTGCATTGACCCTGCCCTTGATAAAACACAGTGGACCAACACCAGCAGCTGACACGGCACCCCAGACCATCACTGACTGTGGGTACTTGACACTGGACTTCTGGCATTTTGGCATTTCCTTCTCCCCAGTCTTCCTCCAGACTCTGGCACCTTGATTTCCGAATGACATGCAGAATTTGCTTTCATCCGAAAAAAGTACTTTGGACCACTGAGCAACAGTCCAGTGCTGCTTCTCTGTAGCCCAGGACTGGGGAATGTGGCACCTGTAGCCCATTTCCTGCACACGCCTGTGCACGGTGGCTCTGGATGTTTCTACTCCAGACTCAGTCCACTGCTTCCGCAGGTCCCCCATGGTCTGGAATCGGCCCTTCTACACAATCTTCCTCAGGGTCCGGTCACCTCTTCTCGTTGTGCAGCGTTTTCTGCCACACTTTTTCCTTCTCACAGATTTCCCACTGAGGTGCCTTGATACAGCACTCTGGGAACAGCCTATTCGTTCAGAAATGTCTTTCTGTGTCTTACCCTCTTGCTTGAGGGTGTCAATAGTGGCCTTCTGGACAGCAGTCAGGTCGGCAGTCTTACCCATGATTGGGGTTTGGAGTGATGAACCAGGCTGGGAGTTTTAAAGGCCTCAGGAATCTTTTGCAGGTGTTTAGAGTTAACTCATTGATTCAGATGATTAGGTTCATAGCTCATTTAGAGACCCTTTTAATGATATGCTAATTTTGTGAGATAGGAATTTTGGGTTTTCATGAGCTGTATGCCAAAATCATCCATATTAAGACAATAAAAGACCTGAAATATTTCAGTTAGTGTGCAATGAATCTAAAATATATGAATGTTAAATTTTCATCATGACATTATGGAAAATAATGAACTTTATCACAATATGCTAATTTTTTGAGAAGGACCTGTACATTTTGGAGAAGGAGCTGACGACTCCAGGTCAATTCACGCCACTGTAAACAAACTATTTCCTTTTATGTTTATTTATATATGTATTATTTTCATAAATAATGGAGATAAAATAAAAAACTGCTCAAATATTAAGAGTAGTTGTGATTCAATTCCATATAATTTTTTGAATATTTTGTATTTAACTCTATTCCTATTAATTTTGGTCCTGGTACACATTTGGCACAGTTGACTGGAATGAAATCGGAGACGTCAAGACCCTCTAATCAAACCAGAATTTCTTGCAGTAACCACCATTTGTGAAGCTCACCTATTTCAATAATTTAAATTAGAATAGGTCCTGACATTTGTTTTTGTTTTTTTAGGCAAAGAAACATGAATAAAATAGTATTTTATTAAATTTACTTAAAAATACACAAAAACTTGTAGAAATAGAGATGTGGCAGTTACACTCCAACCAAATCTCACTCTTAACAGTGAGATTTCCATAACACAAATTCAAATGGACACAGAGTCTGAACAGTAAAAATAAATAAAATAAACATTATTCTGCTTCTAGCAAACCAATAACCTTATGTAAAGGTCATTCTAATTAAACTGTTTTCTTTGATTTCAGACTGTTTATTACTTCAGCAAAAGCTTTCTGTTGAACAAGTTTAATGATGAACAGTTCTGTTTCTCTTCTCTCTTCTAAACTTTTCCCTTTTTACTCTTCTGTACTTCACCCTTAAATTCCTTGACCTTTTTCCTCAAGACCGCAAGTGCTCTGATCAATCTGGACCATTCTGAGAACTTCTCAAATCTATCAAGAATAGTTAACTCTTCTTTAGCCTCGGTAGTACACACAAAGACTTTGCAAAGTTCCGGGTCATTTCCTTTGGTCTCTCCCACCTTGACATCTCTATCAGGTAGGTTCCTTTCCCAGAGAAAGGCTGATCCTGTGAACCAATCGGAGGACTTTAGTTGTTCTGCTGTTAAACCTCTAGAGGCATAGTCTGCAGGGTTGTGCTCTGACATAACATATGCCAATTGCTCTGGTTGTGTGCTTGATTTGATTCTTTGAATGCGATTAGCTACAAACACTTGAAATCTTCTGGCGTCTGTCCAGAAGAACTCTTGCATGTCTGGGATTTCAAGCTCTGTTTTGAGTAGATCACTAACAGCAACAACTGCTGCTGAGAGCTCGAGTCGAGGGATAGTTGTGACACTAGAAGGTGTGACTCTTGACTCTTTACTGAACAAATATGGACTTGATCTATTTGGCTAATGACTCGCAGGTACGTACATGCACCATATCCATTGACGCTGGCGTCTGCAAAGTGATGTAACTCATAGTTTTTGACTTGTCCAAAATCACATGGAACAAAACATCTTTGGACCTGTATGTCAGCTAAACCAGAAAGATCTTTGATCCAAGATTCCCATTGGAATCTTAAATGTCCTGGAAGCTCTTGATCCCAAACTCTGACACATTTGCTGGAGAATCTGCTTGCCTACAAGGACAAACGGTGCAATAAAGGCAAGGGGATCATAAATAGAGGCTACATTGGAAAGTACTCCTCTCCTTGTCAATGGATTTGACTTGACTTGAACTCTGAATTTGAAAGTGTTTGATGTGATGAATCAATCAACTCTCAGAGCTCTTTCAATGCGTGGCAAACTAAGAGATATATCCAGGTCCTTAACTGTGGCACGCTCCTCAACTGGAATAGTGGACCTAACACTCTCACTATTGGACACAAACTTGTGAAGTCTTAACTTCCCTGTAGAGCACAACTCTTTTGAGTCTTTGATAAGTTAAATGGCTTCACTCTCAGTACAAATGCTTGCCGAGCCATCAAAGTCTCTCTGTATGAAGCGTATTGCGTTCTCTGGAAAGCTATCCTCACCGCAAGCTGTTTCAAACCGAATTTGGCACAGCCTGGAGAAGACGCTGCTCCAAAAAGATGAACTTTCATTTGGTAGGCTGATGGTGTCAGTTACAGCTTTCCCTTGTCCCACCATAGAAACCTTAAATAATACTGATCTGCCTTTGTGATGTGGAATTGGTGAAACATTCGTTCTATATCACACTTGAATGCAACAGAACTTTTACGAAAACGACAAAGAACACCCACCAAAGTATTTGTCAGGTCAGGACCGGTCAACAGATGGTCGTTGACAGAGGTATCTTGGTATTTGGCAGCTTGGTATTTGGCAGAGGCATTAAATACAACTCTGATCTTCCCTTTTCTGCGTCACCTTTTGAGATTATGTCTTTCATAAAATTTGTGTAGTCAATGTAGTATGTTTTGTCTTTCTTAAGTCTCTTTTCCAGACACTTGAGATGATGAAATGCACATATTTTGTTGT
This sequence comes from Girardinichthys multiradiatus, assembly GCF_021462225.1. NCBI lineage: Eukaryota > Metazoa > Chordata > Actinopteri > Cyprinodontiformes > Goodeidae > Girardinichthys > Girardinichthys multiradiatus. The sequence goes on from NC_061800.1 coordinate 40,962,175, forward strand.
CAGGTAACTTGGGTCTGCCATCTCAAAATGGTAATGGCATCTCATAGTGACCTCTTTCATTTCTCTTGATGTTTCCTTTAAGTTTGGTAAGAAACTTCAAATCGTCTTACGAGATAGGATTATCATCAACAGCCTTTTCAGAGAAATGTGCCTCTAGCGCCTTGACAATATCTGAAGGAGTAACATCTCTTATCTTTGTTCTGTCCACACAATGAACACTTTTCTGAAGCGTTACAGAAGGCTTGAGTTCTGGAATGACACTCTTGACGATCTCGCAAAGGTGCGATTTCTGATTGTGTTCCAAATGTGACCAAGCTTTGGCTGTTTCGTTAGTTGGAATGTGAGCTTTGTTAGCTGGAATAAACTCTCGTGTATAAGTTGGATCTAAAGTTATCTTCTTACTCAAGTTGAACCCACGAACTTGGAGATCTTGAAGTCTGCATGACTGAACAACTGTGGTCTTAGAAGACATAGTAGACAACTCTAATCTGACAGGTTCTTGGTTTATTCCAAGTGAATCAGCAACTTCACTTAGTACAAATGTAGTGTCCCTTTGCGAGCCCAGTAAGGCATATACAAGGAATTATTTAGGCTTTGCTGAAGATGACAGCCACACAGGAATGATCGCAGCTGTTTGTGTGTTGTTTTCTTTGCTTACAACTCTGTTTGTTGTAGCCGAGGCTATAACTTGCTCTTGAACTTCATTGTTCTGACTTGGTTCAGTATTTGTTTTCAACTTATCTGGTTGTTTATTTCCTTCTTTATTGTTGACTCTATCTTCGTGACGACAAGTGGGATGCCTTTTGCTGCATTTCTCACAAATGTTGCGGTTGGTACAGTTCTTCGAATAGTGACCTAATTTAAGACAACCAAAACACAACTTTTCTGACTGAATGAACTTAACTCTGTCTGCCACAGCTTTCTCCAGATAACCTCTGCATTTGTGTAGATTGTGCTTGGGTTTTGATTTTACAGAATATGCGTAAAAAAGTTAGTGGTATCCTTTCTTAGGAAATTATCATCAGTGTTTTAGCTCAAATTTGTCTGTCTTGTGGGCTTCGGCTTTTCTGCTTTATCAGACTCACCTTGCTTCAGTGACTGCAGTGATGTAACCAGGTTACACGCAATCTTAGCTTCTCTTGTTAGAAATGCAACAAACTGGCTAAAAGTGGGAAACTGACTTGTTTGTTCTTCTATTTCCATGACCTTGCAGTTCCAGCTAGCAGCGAGCCAATCTGGAACCTTGGAAAGAATCTTTCTGTTCTCGTTACAGTCATTAAGAAACTCCAAGGACTTGAGATGAACCATTGCCGCTTCACAACTACGCAAGAAATCTGCTAAGTCTCGGAGCTCAAAACCGTCCTTTGGGCATGCTTGTAACTTATCTCTGTAAGCCTTTGCAATTGTGAATGGGTTTCCGTATCTTTCGTCAAGAATCTTCCATGCTGCAGCATATGTGGATTCTGTTCCAAGCAGGAAGTATCCTTCAAGTGCGTTCTTAACTTGTCCACTCACATATCTCCTAAGGTAGAATATTGTCTCCTTATCCGGGATGTTCTTTTGGTCAATCAGGGTTTCAAATGAATGTTTCCAGTCGCTGTATCTTATGGGATCCACAGTAAACACTGCAGGCTCAGGAAGGGAATGCAGCTGGCACTTAGTGCACTTCCTAGCACTTTAACAAGAGCTGATGTACCATCACTTAGCAGTGTGGCCATAGCTTGTGGTGCAACTTGTTCATCTACATGTATATCACTTTTAACTTCTGTGTTGATTTTTGTTACATCTACCCTGTGTTCTTCTTTAACAGTTCTCTGGTCAAACGCCTGCATTCTCGCTTGTGCTGCTTTAAGATCTTTAACCGTTCTTCCTGATGTTTAACAGAAGATCTGCTTGAATGCTCAGACAGTTTCCTACTTGTGTTAAAGAAGCTCAACTTGCGGTTTGTTGTCTGAAAGAGGGAGCCTGCATCTGGGCAATCTTGATCGTTTTCTTCTTTCCCATCCAATCGAAAAGTCGCTTTCTTGACAATGAAGTTTGAGATCTCCACACACAGATCTACTCTGTGGCGTGTCACTTGATCCGGTGGGGTAAGCTTACTTAATTCTTCATATACCTTTGTAACATCTGCACGAAGACCTGTAACATCACCAATAATGTCCTTAAGTAAGTCTTCACTTAATGTGTCTGATTGAGAGAGGGGCTGCTTGGATGATTTGGCACGTGTTTGCCACTTTTCATAGTTATAGTTAAATCTTTGCTGGAGTCCTTGAATCCTCTCCTCCTGCATTTCTCTTCCTTTCTCTGTGAGCGTTTTCACTTTCTGACTTCTCCTTAGTTTTCTTTGTTCTTGCCGTTCATTAGGAACAGTGGCTTGTTCTTCTTCAGACTGCAACTGAGGGTCTGCACTAACTTCAGGCTCAACGGAGAAGTCACCGGTCTCAGTCATAGTAATGGCTTGTAACGTAACTTGTCACTAAAGTGAATTACGTCTAAACTGCAAATAAGGTCCTTGAAAATATAAATGTCTTATTAAGGGTTGTAAAAAAAGTAGAATATAAACTATAATACCTTATAAGCTTAATAAACAATAAACTTTAAGAGTAGCTTAGTAGAGTAACTTAAAGAGCTATTATGTCATCTTAAATATTCCCAAAATATTTCCAAATGTTACTTAATCAGATTTCAAACCGTTCAAACAGTATACAGCATTAATTTGACTGTTAAAAAGTCTAAATAAGTAAAATAAAAGTACATAAACTTTCAGTATGTGCCTTTAAACTTAAAACTTGGGATTAGCTTGAAAGCAGAAACCAGGTACCTCCGTTATTTACTGTACACTTAGTCAACCTTTAAACTTGTATCCTTTATTTAGACAAACTCTTAACTTCTGAGTGTCCAAGTTCCTTATGGCCTTATCTCAAATGTTGCTCCTCAACCGCATAACTTTGGTCCCATGCGCTCCTGGCTCAAGTGTCCCTTCACGGCTCCACACTGTGCACTGCTGATCACGCTCTGATGAGGCTGCTGCTCCTTTGATCATGCCGCCCCACTCGTGCTCTCCACCCGCCCAGATCAGTTAGAGTTTTCACTATAATTCCTCCAGGTACCGACAGACGCAAGTGGTTTTCTTAACTGATGAATTTATTGAATCCATCTTGGTATAGATTCAAAACACACCGTGAAAACTAAAACACAGAAAAGACAATAACTACCTTGATTAAAATAAAGACAATTTGTAAATAAACTACTTTTACAGCATAAAAACAGACAAAACACCTTGTTGGCTGAGTACTGAGTAAGGAATTAGGAAAATACTTCTTTTCTTCTTGGTTTTGCTTCCTTTCTTAAACCTTTATGTCCATGCTCTTTTCTTTCTGCATTCTTTCCCATTTTCTTCCTGAGATCGCTTCTTCTTGACTTATCTCTGTCCAACACATGTCTATTCTGACACCACAGCGCCCCCTTGTGACGCTTCACAAAATTAACTTAAAAATACACAGAAACTTATAGAAATAGAGATGTGGCAGTTACAAACGCTGAATGTAAATTTTATCTATTCTCTTTCAGTTTTGAACAGAGAGGGTCCTGGAGGTTACTAATGTGTGCTGTACACAAAAATATTACCTAAACGCAGAGAGCACTGATGTGAAAAATAAAAATAAAAGACAAAATATGGCTTGAATAGTGTCTTACTAAGACATCAGAAAATTGTCATTACTATTCCTAAATCAGAGGAGACATAAGAGGAAATTAAACACTGCAGGGAGGAAAAAAATGTGAACGGAGAAAGCGTGTGCTGTGTCACACTTGAATGAGCTGCGCTGCATACCCACACCTACTATAGATTCTGTTTTTCTGGGTTGCTAGGCTCTATTTTCAGCCAAAGCAGACTGCTCCATGACTAATACATGACGGAGAGGCGGGGCACAATTAAAAATTCATGACGTACACAAAAAACGCACACCAAAAGCATTTTTTGAAACTTCTACTGTGGACAAAGCTTCTTTTGTTTGAGAGGAGAGGAGAGGAGTTTTGAAATGACCAAGTATTATAAATGATAGAGCTAGTGTTGGTAAGGTGGCAGCAGCAGATGGCAGAAAGATGACACAGAGACTTAACGGGCAATAGGCAGGCCAAGGAATCACACACTCAAACACACAAAGAAAGAGCTGGAAGTGTAAGAGAGCATCATGCATCTAACTCTCTGTCACCCTCATTTCCCGTATTTGTACTTCGGGTTATACAGATTGCAAGATGCATTTTTCAAACAATGAAAATACTCGAATATATTCTGTAAGCAGCAAAGGTTAAAGAAATCTCACTGACTCGTGATGCTTTATGACCGATACGTAACTCCTGTGCAGGAGAGGCAGGTCGAGTGCTCAGTGCTCAAGCACACTGTGATGTGAAAAAATCTCCATGGGAACCACAATAAACAAATATCCCAAGAGTGGGAGAAGCACATTCTTCCACAGTTGAAGAATAATGTTCTTTTCAACCTCATGTTGCTAGAATTAGCACTGCAGCCTGAATAAATGCAATAAAGAGACGATGTGGTCTAAGGGCTGGAGAATGTTAACACATTTTACTGTATGCAAGATGGATGACACAGTTCACTGTGCAGAACTTAGGCTTACCTCATCCTCCTTTATGTGTTTTCAGCATAACTGTTTATAAAGGTTAACATTCACAGCTTTTAGGAATGGTTTTAGCAGTGCATCAGCTACTGGCACCCTAAAATAGCTCTAAGATACATGAAACTGAAGTATATTAATAATTTGTCTTTTGCTTTTTAGGTTGATGAGAATGTCTAAGAACTTATAACTATGACTTCTTGTTTCCTCAGGGAATATATACCACACATCTCACAGATCCATTTCTTTTAAGTTTAAAAATTAAAATGCACCTAATGGGTCAATGGAATCTGAGCATTTGACGAGACAAATACTTACAACTCCAATATTTTTCCATCAGTGAACACACCAAACTAAGCTCTACCAGATCCTGCTGACAACAACACTCTTTAGTGTGGGCCCTATGACCGAGCAAAGAAGACTCAAAGTTACCTTTGTTTGATATCCGTGTGGTGTTTAAACTGACTGCAGATTTAGAAGTTAATTTAGAAGTTTAGATTTAGAAGTTATTTTCTTTGACATGGTGAGACCCGTCTATCATTAATCTAGTCCGAGGGAGAGCAACACTTTAAGCAGATATATAGGAAGGCTAAATAGTTACATAAAAATGCCACGGTTTCATAATATTATGGTATTTTCACAAAGATTTCAAACAAAAATTTATAACATGATGATTTAAATGAGAAATACTGTTTTTTGTACAGCTACTAAAATATTGCATTATTATTAATGCCTGGAAAGAAGGCAAGGACATCTATGGTTGTGCCGTATTTTGTTTTGATGGCAGTACTTCCTTTCCAACGAGTAGCAGCAGGGCTAACTCTAGTACTCCTGGTATATATGGCGAAGGTACAAGTACACAAAATAGCCCAAGTGTTTTATACCATGCCCCGCACATGCAGCAAAAGTCCAGTCACCACAGAATGAAAGGTTCTGGCTCAATAAGACTGAGCTTGTTAATTAAATACATAGCTGACTAGCTAGCTGGCTGACAGAAAAGCTGATATCAGTTGGTGAATTCAGCTCAGGTGAGGCTATTAGAGGTAGAGCCTGCAGGTCGCCCATTATGTCCGTCTGTAGTGCACCAACTTTTAAACAGAGTTAACTTACTAAGAGCGATGATTGGGGCTAATTTAGTTTCCACACCATGACTGACATTCTTTTCAGCAAACATAAATATTTCCAAACAGCCAAATTTGTTTTTCTTGAAAGTAAAGAAAAAAATGTTCTTCAAGCAAACTGAATGGCAGTGCACAGCATCAGCAGTAGGAGGGGCACCACTATGTTACTCTATGCTCCATCCAGGAAAATTCAAGTTGGTCCATCAACCTCCGTCTTGTCTGTCAGTTACAGAAAATGCATGATTTGGAACTATTTCCAAATCACCTTTTTCCAAAAAAAGGAGTTTTAGTACAAAAATGCTGACCAAAAGAAAATAATGTCCAAGTATTGTATGGTATTGTAAGTACTCAGAACTTAGTTAGGCAGATGGTAGGCTGAGATGCACCTGTATCCCCTTAGCTACTTGCTTGTGAACCTTTTTCTTTTAACAATTTTTTCCTTCCACTGAACTTTCCAGTAATATGCCAAAAAACAGTACTCAACGAGAATGCAGTAGTTTAAAAATTTCCAAACATTGAATTTTTACTGTAAGTTGTAATAAATAAATGTAAAAGAAAGATGCTTTCAAATATAATACTTCTTTATGTAATAAATCACTAAAATGAGTTCCACAGTTTTAATCAAAACACAAAAAAATAAACAAAGAAAGAAAACTGCTATGGAACATAACATATTTGCAATAACTTCTTAAAGTTGTTTAGAAGGCAGGTTGGCTGTGCTTTATGTTACACAATCTTTTTTAAACACAAGAAATGTCCTGCAATGTGTTTTTCTGCTCTATGGACACATGGACATCAAGTCCGTGACAGTGGAAAACAGCAAGTGATGGATACTTTAATGCTTTAACCTATGTGACCTGTACCATATGGAAGCATCTCAGCATGTATTCCCCAGCGTCATGAAGGAACACACATACGGCTTCTAAATATATATTCAAGTTTTCAATGTTAATTGTTCTTGTGAGATTTCGAAGGAAAGGGATTTGTTTTGTTTCCATGTGTCACATCTTATTCGTAAGGGCCGAGATGCGTCGACAGACTTCCTTGTGGATAGACATACGTGATCACCACATGGAAAAAGGAAGAGGGGGGATGCCAAGTTACCGATGGCTGGCAAGACGACAAGTTGGCTCAGAGAGTTGCAGGAAGCAGGAGTGTCTGGTTCAGTGGATGTAAACCTCTTCCTACAATGCTGAGGAGAATCCCTCCATATTAAAAAGAACACATTCTAGGGAGTATATGGATGTCTGTAAGAGTTGTGTCCTAAGAAACAAAGTGAAGCACAATCAAACACGTGAATCAGGAAACACCTTTCGGTCCGACTCAGCTTCAACACGACTAACAGTTCACAACACAGCGGGCCACGCCAACCTGTCTGGTCCATTACAGCCCAGTCTGGTGTATTACCAGCTCTCAGTATCAGCTTCAGAGCTTTGCCACCCTCCACTCTGCCAACTATGCCATCCTGTCTGCTGAGGCTCCACCAAAATTGTCCTTCTGCTACAACCAAACTCCGAGCCAGCCTCAATAGAGTGCCAGCAACACCAACCTGTCACTGCAACTCTAAACCACAAGATAATCTGCCGGGGAAGCCAGCATATGAGAAGATTCACTCCAAAATTAGATATCCATGTCACTGACTGCAGAAACAACTGACACTTGTGACAGCAAATGGATAGCATGCATTCTCCTAAAAAAGATAATTTATTTATCAAAGTTGATTGGGAATCGATGAGTATTTATGTTTTATAGTGGCATCAAGAGCTTTTATAACTACTGGCAGTCCTTATTTGTAAGGATAAAAATGCTAAATATCCATAGGACCAAACAAAAATGTATGTTTACTATTCATTCCTTCCCACAAAGGGTAACCTTTGTAAAGAATTTATGCAACAAATGAAACACTGTAACTTCCAGGTTCTGTGACACTCGAATGTTTTAATGATGAATTTTATCAATGGAGAAATCTACACCTGTGCAAAGTTGTTTCTAACATACAAAGAACAGTTTCTGCTTCAACAATTCTCATGAGTGGTATAAAGAAAATGGAAGAAAGTGTTAATTGTTTACATTGGTATGTTTTACCTTAAGTAAAGACTGAATTACCGTAATTCATTTGGATAACGTTCGACTTCATTTACAAAACAGATTTTTTTCCCACACTGTCAAAAAGCACCAAGTCCAGACCTGCCTAAAACTGTCTCTAATATTGTTTACTTGTGACCAAATATCAGCATCCTGAGAGGGTTTATAGCCTGGAACCCAATATGATTATCTCACATTTTTAACATCCACAGATTAACTTTCACCAACTAGAGCATCTGTTAGACTTCCCATGTATACTACGTGTTATACAGAAACTAAATTAAATTATGGAAAACATAAAATCAAATCAGAAAATGAATTATTTATGGGTATATACTGACGGCTTTGGTTGTGGACTGTGTGCTGAGTAAATTCCCACCGCTGCTCTGCTACAAGCCACTTGTTGATGTTGTGGCCATGTTTACCAGCTACTCCACTCCTCATGTGGGCATTTTCCAAGCCATGTCGCTTGACTTTATTTTTAGTACTGAACCTTTTCATACTTGTCGGCCTGGGATTGCATGTTTCTGTGTTTGCTTGCACTGTACAACTTTCTGTGCAAACAAAGTTTGTTTCGGTCCTACAGTGACCACAACATAAATATCTTTGATCCAATCACCTCTATAGACTATTACCCCAAGATGTAATTTAGCCTTGCAATGTTGTTTATGTGTACCTGCAACACATGTGTTTGCTTGTCCAAATATGTAAAAAACTTTTTCACCTTTTGAAGTCATAACAATATGTTTGCCTTTCTTGTAACTGACTCATATTTTTCCTAGAACCCTTTCATCCTAACCCCCAAAATTATCATATATATGGCAAGTTTGGGTAGCTTATGGACCAATGTGCAAAGACTGCATGATAGTACCTTTAAATTTATGCAAGCTTCACCTGAATCATAAACTTTCAGAAATGTTGCACACACATTTAAAATGACTACAGAGATAACTGATGCAAAAGATAAAACAATAAAATAAACAAACTAGTCTGAAACTGCTTATCGAGTATTTCATACAGCATTTCTTATTAAAAAAAGACTTGATCTTTTCCAATATCTGCATGGCCTGAACCGCTCTTAAGCGTTTCCAGTAGCATTGCAAAGCAAACCTAATGCTGGATTCTTAATGTGCTATCCAGCAAATGTCTAATCGGTGCTGACCAACCATTCTCCTGGTATCAACCATTCTCCTGGTACCAACCATTCTCCTGGTACCAACCATTCTCCTGGTACCAACCTCTCTCCTGACCAGACTCTCCTGGTATCCCTCCTTCTTGATACCAGGAGAGTTTGGTCAGTGTGGACACACTCCCCCCGCTGTTCAAAACGTCGGCAGATCATCCGTCTGGACATTGTTATCTCACTCAGAATCAGCTTTAGGACATGTGAGCTCTCCACAGATGAGGTTTTATATGTCCTTACATGTAGCAGTGCACAACCTCTTATTTCTTTGATGAGGAGGCGTTGTGTTAATATTAATTTTCTGTGTTTTTCCACATATGACATTTTTCTAACTTTATCCTCCAGGTTGAAACTAACTGTTCAATTCAGGGCACTGCATCTGCTGTTCAGTCTCAGAAGCAAATATTTCAGCAGATATCAGAAAATCACTCAAAGTTCTGTGTGTGCAAGTTTGACCTAAGCTGAGTCATGAATCTGAATTATTTTGTTCATTTAATGCAATTAATGTTCTGTGCCTCCTCTGAGCTCTCTATCTCCCTCTTTATTTTGAATCACTAATCTAAAGGGAAGGCATACAGAGGGAGTAATACTCCTGACAAACTATCTTTGGTTCATATCAGGACTACTTTAAATAACTTCTTTTAATATATTGAGGAGTAGCAGATATTTTCCCAGTACATGAAATAAAATAGCCACCAGGATTATATTCAGGCTCACATTCGTAGTTAAAGGTCAACATTTTGATATAAGTCAGATAATGTTGGCTTATAATTTATCACCCTCCCTGTGCCTCCCACACATGGTCACAGTCACTGATCACAATAACAGAGGCCATGTGGTCTGGCAGCAGGCAGGCTGTGTAAGTGAGTCCACAGGGAGATGGGAGATCCCACTGACACACAAGACGGGAACAGTATGAAAATGTAATAAAAGAAACTGAGACATCTGAAGGAGAGGAAAAGGATCAGCGGGCATAGAGAAAGGGCCCCTCTGTTAGTACGAGTATCACATGTGAACATCATCTGAAAGACCACAGTTAAAGGTCACACGATGGATTGCAAGAATCTCAATTTATACAGCTGTATGGCAGAAGTAACCTCGGATAAGTCAAGTTCCTTTTCTCTCTCAGCACCCACAATAACACAAATGCTTCAGAGCACTAAACTGTCAGGCTAAGAATGTCCACAATTAAGCAGAGGGGGAAATACTTGGAAACCTGCATATACTGAAAATGCGACGGCAAAGAGAAGAAGGAAAGTAAAAAATTGTTCCACATGTGGCCGAGATTCTGAAAATATTACAAACATATTTTTTCCCAAATGCAACATTCCTGGTGTACTCTGAACCTACAAAAAAAGATATAGGACTAAGGACAAAAACTGACATAAGCTGAGCAGTTTGGTCTACGGAGTCCAGTGCAACCAAAAGTGTACAAATCTTTATTCCATGCAAATTAACAACAAGTTTTCAAACATATGCTTATTTTCACTTTCTTAAAATAAAGAAACTGAGCAATGAAATGTACAGGCAAGACAAACAGCAAGATTATGAATTTGCACATGTTAATAAGCTATACTGTTTTTTATTCTGTTTGTCTGTTTTACGAAATCACTTGTGCCAAACTCACACTAATTCCTAAAAAATAAATGTAACTGAAACATTTTTGTAAGTTAAGCTGTTTTAAGTTCAGAGTTCTTTTTCTTTTAATTAATGATCCATTAATTCCATGTTTCCTTGGAGTATAAACAAGGTTTGACACAGGCCAATTTCTCTTAGCATCTCTTAGAAATGAGACAGACAAGAGAACATGTAGATTACACCTAAAAGGTGTTTTAACAACAGGAACTGTGACACACAAGCCTGAACAAGGAATGACATTTATGTTACTACCAGGTGGATGGTACGTGAGGTTAAAAAAAGCAAACAATGGCATCTTTATTTAACCAGATCTCAATAACAACATTTAAACACCATGGGAGGCTGGGAAAAACCTTTCTGTCCTACTATCAAAAACACAACTGTGTAGTGTTTGCTACTGGAGCTGTGTGCTTAGTTCAGAGAAAAACTAAAAGTTTTTTTTCTCCAGCAAATACTTCAGGCTGATTTAGTGTAAACAAAGAAGGAATATTTGGAAAACAAAAAACACCTCATGCCCACTGTTAGGTATAGTGGAGTATCAGTGATGCTGTGGGCCTGTTTCTTCTCCAAAGGGCCCCAGAGACAACTTGCTGTCTAGATTTAGGTCTTAGAATGGTGGACAGTTAAAAGAAAATATTAGTGTTATAATATTATTTTCCATACATTATTATTGAAGCTTGTAATGTTTTCAGTTTGTGATCATGATAATGCAATATAGCATGTTTTGACATATCTCTACCATAGGAGCCAATGATTGTAGCGATTGCTGTGCAACTTGCCTCTCCTCCAGAACTGCTTTTACAATCAGTCCCACCATGGACCAGAAGAGCATTTATTAGGCGGGTGAACATCTCAAAGTTGGGAACCACAGAGACAACATACAATACCCATGGATGGGTCTGTGTGTGATTCTGCAAACTCTAATGATTTGTTCAAACTAAAGACGTGTTTTGGCTCATAATAGGAGATGGGAATAAAATCAAGAGTTCGATGGATGCAGATATGGATCATTCTTAATCAATTAACAAATGTCAAAATTTTATTATCTTAATGTTAATTTTTGACCCAATTTTAAGGAGTTATGCTGAGTATATAACAGGTTCCCATAGACCACACTCAGCGCAGGCGGCATGTTGTTTACTCCAAATGCAAACAGTGAATGAAAGTTACACAGGTCTAAGTATGAATGGGATTTATAAGCATGTAGCAGAGTAGCAGCAGATCCCCAAGAAGGATTTAATTTCAGTTATGAATGAGAGATCTTAAACTTATTATTTAGTTGTAAATTAGTTCAGAAAGTCCAAGAGCATTTGTAGAGCTGGTGTTACAGAATCTATAAATGTGTCATGTTGCATCAGCAGTCCATTTGTAAATGATTTCTATACCTTCTGAATCATAATCAGGTCTTAAGCACCTTGAGGTCAGAAGTGGTACTGTACTATGAAAAAGTATATATAACATTAAAGATTTCTTTATTTGATTTTGTAACATTTAAAATTTAGGATCAAATTTATTTTAATATTAGACAACGACCTAAGTCATCAGTTTTTGTCAGACTGTTTTCAAGCAATCGTTTGGTTTATTAAGGAAAAAACAATTATCCAGACCAACATTGGTTGGACATTCTCCTTTAGATTTTTCAGCTTGAGAGCAGAATCCATGGTTTCACCAATCAACCAATCACAGCAAGGCATCCAGGCCTGAGCAGACCCAGACCATCATGCTACCACCACCAAATAAGACCGTCAGTATGATAATATTTGTCTGAAACGCTGTATTAATTTTAAACCATAAGAAAACACGCCTTCCAAAAATGACACTTTTTGCGTCAGTCCACACGATATTTTCCCAAAAGCAAAGGATTTTTGACAAATGTGAGATGGGCTGCAGAAATCTAAAATAAGGTGAATAAACTGAAAAGTTCAGTTGCCATGTACAGGGGTTGGACAATGAAACTGAAACACCTGGTTTTAGACCACAATAATTTATTAGTATGGTGTAGAGCGTCCTTTTGCGGCCAATACAGCATCAATTCGTCTTGGGAATGACATATACAAGTCCTGCACAGTGGTCAGAGGGATTTTAAGCCATTCTTCTTGCAGGATAGTGGCCAGGTCACTACGTGATACTGGTGGAGGAAATCGTTTCCTGACTCGCTCCTCCAAAACACCCCAAAGTGGCTCAATAATATTTAGATCTGGTGACTATGCAGGCCATGGGAGATGTTCAACTTCACTTTCATGTTCATCAAACCAATCTTTCACCAGTCTTGCTGTGTGTATTGGTGCATTGTCATCATGATACACGGCACCGCCTTCAGGATACAATGTTTGAACCATTGGATGCACATTGTCCTCAAGAATGGTTCGGTAGTCCTCGGCAGTGACACGCCCATCTAGCACAAGTATTGGGCCAAGGGAATGCCATGATATGGCAGCCCAAACCATCACTGATCCACCCCCATGCTTCACTCATGCAACAGTCTGGATGGTACGCTTCTTTGGGGCTTCTCCACACCGTAACTCTCCCGGATGTGGGGAAAACAGTAAAGGTGGACTCATCAGAGAACAATACATGTTTCATATTGTCCACAGCCCAAGATTTGCGCTCCTTGCACCATTGAAACCAACGTTTGGCATTGGCATGAGTGACCAAAGGTCTGGCTATAGCAGCCCAGCCGTGTATATTGACCCTGTGGAGCTCCCGACGGACAGTTCTGGTGGAAACAGGAGAGTTGAGGTGCACATTTAATTCTGCTGTGATTTGGGCATCTGTGGTTTTATGTTTTTTGGATACAATCCGGGTTAGCACCCGAACATCCCTTTCAGACAGCTTCCTCTTGCGTCCACAGTTAATCCTGTTGGATGTGGTTCATCCTTCTTGGTGGTATGCTGACATTACCCTGGATACCGTGGCTCTTGATACATCACAAAGACTTGCTGTCTTGGTCACAGATGCGCCAGCAAGACGTGCACCAACAATTTGTCCTCTTTTGAACTCTGGTATGTCACCCATAATGTTGTGTGCATTTCAATATTTTGAGTAAAACTGTGCTCTTACCCTGCTAATTGAACCTTCACACTCTGCTCTTACTGGTGCAATGTGCAATCAATGAAGACTGGCTACCAGGCTGGTCCAATTTAGCCATGAAACCTCCCACACTAAAATGACAGCTGTTTCAGTTTCATTGTCCAACTCCTGTACATAATCAAGCAATAAGGAATACCATAACCTGGATAGCTGAAAATCTATACTGGCAATTCCAAATAATTGTATTGATTGTACGATGATCCCTGGAAGCTGGGTGTGAGTCCAAGCATGTCAAGTCCTGCTGAACCATGAGAGTGTTTGTGAACAAGTTCGTCAGCTCCTTGATTTATTTCTTTTACTCAACAGGCTATGTTTATGCAAACGAGAGAGAGAGGCAGTATTTAAAGTAGTAACTGCATCGAAGGAACATCTGTGTCTTTAACTCTACGTTAATGAGGAATCATTAAAAAAGGTAAACTCACCAAAAACCTTTAAGTTTTCTACGTTTCTAACTTGATACCACCAACAGAACTAAAAGGCAATGCAACAATCTAGAAGACTTAGTCATGATAATGTAAGCTATTTGTAATAAATTGCACATTACTTAGCCATAGTGGTCTTAAGAGAATCTGAATTTCACATTCAGGGATCAGGGATTCAGGGAAACTTGCCAAAAGTGACTAGTGTGTCGTTAAATGCTCAGACTGATTGTTTTTCTTTTGGGTCTGAAGCATTTATGTTAAAATGTTCATAGCTTTTCAAACTAGATCTTTAAAAGTGTTAATTTGTATTTCACTTCCATCCACAACAATCACATGAGTCATTTCACCATAACACAGTCCTCCATTCTTATTTAGTTTGTCCTTCACCATTAAACCAATCGCACCCTAAGTAAAGCACTAATAAAAACTGAAGCAGAATACAAACAATTATCCAGTTTCTTGTTCTGACAAAAACTCTGCAAATGCAAACATACCTGGCTCTCTAATGTGTCATTTAACCCAGTTAAAATATCACATTTTTGGGTTTTTAGAAATATGAAAAAATTAAAAATAAAGTTGCAATAAACAGACTGTGAAGTGTCCATTCCCTTTAATCAATACTTCATTGAAGAACATGCTGATTCAAAAACAACCTTTATACATCTCTGGTCCACATCCCTCTTCAGATCACCCCATAGATTGTCATAGATGCCAGTTTTAGTTTGAACTTGAGAAGGCCATTCTAAAACTACATGGTAAGGTCGTTCGTTTGTTGATTTTGACACATGCTTAAACTCCTAGTAATGCTGAAAAATAAAATGGTCATATGCCACATTAAAGGTAATAATGCTTTTTAAATGGTTAGTGATTTAAAACGTCACAATGTCCCCCACGCCATGCATGAAGCTGCTCCAGAACGCGAGAGTCCCTGCACTGACAGACTGCTGCATCCTAGGCGCACAAAGGAGCATTATCGCAGATCCTTCCTCCCAGCAGCTGTTAGACTTTATAACCATCACTGCTCCCAGCAAACTAAAACTAAATAAGCTGTTTCTATTCCTGCTGCTATTCGCACAGTTTTTTCCATACTTTTGTGTATTTATGCACAAATATTCAAGCACAGTTTGTACATTTTTTTAAATTATTAACTAGAATAGAAACCTAGAAAATCTAGGAAATCATCCTACTCAGTTGCAGATCTGGATATACTATTTCTTATAACTGTCTAGCATTTTTCTCTTTTTCTTATGTTGATAATTAGCCCTTGTACAGACCCTATGTGTGTTACCCTTTATTTTTCCCAATAGGCACCAGACTGTGTGGTTATGTGATTTGTTTCAGTTGTACAGTGATCCGTGGAAATACCGTGACTGAGTCAAAGTGATTCAGATGTACAGCAATTGGTTCAGAAAATATTTCTGTTACCTTCAAATATTGAACAAAATCTCGAGGTCCAGATGTTTTTTAGGCCTGTATTTACTCCTCTACCACCCAGTAAGCATATGTTTACTGCCTTTTGGGGAGCTTCATGGTTTCTCTGAACTGTTTTTGTAAAACAAAACAAAAATAATACAACTTTGCAATAAAAAAAATGTTTTAACATTTCCCTTAACTTCCTTGACTGCAAAACAAAACAAAGAGGATACGGGCTATTAAACATTAAAAATAAGAATAGAGGATAATAAAAGTGTAGAACTCTGATGTAAAACTTTAGAGAAGAGTGAGGTAGGAAAATCAAATGTAACAAGAAAATACAACAGCGTGATTAGCCCTAAATAATTTATGTCGAGTAGTTTTTCAAAGAAATGAGAATCAGCCAAAGGCACCTGGCACCATATAAAACTATTTATCCTGCAGGATTAATTACTGACTGAAATGTGGGGAATGATTGCAGTTTGGACTGACGGGAGTGCTAATTTTCTGCCATAAGGTCACCAATCTGATCATTTATCTCCTGAACTAAATTCTGCTTTCTCAGGGACAGTAACGCAGACCCACTGGCACTACAGACCCATCATTTTAGAGGAATATTATTTACTCTAAACATTTAGTTTCAGCTTGTTGAAGGATATAAAAAAATAGGCAGGTTACAGAATGAAGTGAAAAAGGCAGTCACAAGGGGCAGCCTGAAAGTTTTTCTCCTTCCAGTACATTGCTGGAAAGAGAAATACAATTTGCAGATCCAACTTCAGTAGGTCAGCAGAAATAAACACGAGTCACAAGAAAAAAACTGTACTGCTAGAGTCGACCGAGGGTCATTTTAACATTTCTGCCACAAGTAGGGAATGGAAAAGAAAGGAAGGATGCAGAGAAGCATAAGAAATAGCGGCAGGGAGGAAAAAGAAGGTTAGCTAATATGATGGAAGGAAAGGGGAGAAAAGTGAAAGGAAAAAAATAGAGGATTTAAAATTTTTGTGTTGGCTAATCTGTGAAAACAGAGACAACTGTTACGACACAAAGGTAGACGAAGTATAAAAGCAGGGAGGGCAATAAAAGATGAATATGACAGGGATTTTTTTAAACGGTAAACCCACGGCATTCTGGTAATTAGGAAGGAATTTCTTACATGTGGCTCTCTCTGACGTCAATCCTGTACCTTCCCAGAGTTTGCTTTCTCTGCTCTGGCTCCGAGTGTGTTTAGAGTTAGGCTGCTCTTGGCACACCTCCTGGATCTGTGTGCTACCAGAGCTTTAGGTAGGAGGCAGGGGTTTCTTTGATCATTAAGGAAAAAAACTGATAGAATGAAGTAAACTGTTTCACTTGTACTTCAGTACAGTATTTTATGGGTATGGACTTATTATTTAAGAAGATGTTTAAGATTTTTTGAGCATAATAATACAGTACACTAATTTACTCTGTTTTTGTCATAATTTTTAAATTATTGATGTCACTGTAGATATACTTGAGCTGTGCATAGTGGCCGTTTAGTTTAACCATTCCTGGCTGATGAAAATCATCATACATCTGTCTTACCCATTTTGAAGAGTGGATATTAGAGAAGTGGTTCTGCATCATGTCATGTTTATAGCCCAAAGAAACAGGAAGTTATGGTTAACGAATTACTAGTGGTGTAATAATACATGTACTCGTACAGAAAATCTTGGTAAACCTCTTTCTGTATGGCACACATATGGACCAAACAAAGAAAGCGTTGTTCTGAATCTGAACACGTGAAGAACGTCTACAAAGTGCAGAATCTACTCCTTTCCTGTGCAGCACCAACACAAAGCAGAGGACTCCCAGCTTTCACTAGTCTGCTGTCTGGGAACAGTGATGATACGATGCACGATAAGATGGACCAAACCTAAGCTTTATGTCAACATTTTTCAACAGCAATGAGGAAAACATCTAGATAAACAGAAACCTCCACACTGGTACTGTGTCAAAAGGAGTCCGTCTGCCTGTCCATGTTTCCCCACCAGATGTGCTTCCAGGATGCATTCAAGTACAACTCGTACACTATACTGTCTATTCTGTCTATATTAAAACAGCTAAAAATAATGATTTAATTAATTGACACAATTAAACCAAATGCCAGTTGTACACCGGCTAGATTTTATATTGATGGAACATTATGTTGAAATCTAGATATTTTATGGTCATTAATAAAGTACATCAATGTTTTTTTATTATAAATTTTTTTTTTTATTATTGAAGCATACACAACTACTAATTGCATTTTCCCATTCACTAGATGGGTTAAAAACATTTATATATTAATAAATGCCTCCAAATAAACCTATTTTATGGATGCTAGTAAGTGTGGCAACAGAAACGAATTATTTAATAATGTTAGATACGTTTCCCCACCAAATATATCTACTCAAATTAAAAGTTGGATTTTTCTAAATCTTTCAGCATATGTTCATACTTTTGCAATAAAAAAATTCTGCTGGGCAGAAGTTTGGTTCTCAGCAGTCCTATCTGCTGGCAGGGGCAAACCCTCACTCCCTAATGACCCAGAACAGTTATTTTTACAGGATCTGCAAGACAGGGCCATAACTGAGGAGAAGCTGAGAGTACGGAGTAGAAGATTCACAGTTTAAAAGGTGCCTGATATTTCAGGGAAAAATTATAAAGATGGGTTTAGACAGAGAAAAACTCTAATGTTTTCCCATTGAAGCTGATCCAGTATTAAACCAGGTCTGGTGTAAAAGCCAGCTAATGGGTTCCAAGAAAAAAAAACAAATACGTTGTATTTGCCACAGTCAGGCAGCCAAGTTGGTGCCACATTACTTAAAGTTTTGATACTTGATTCATCTTCTGTAGAGGATCGTAGTGCAGGCAGGAGGTTTACCAACAATAAATTACTATTTCTCCTGTTATCCCTGCAAAAAGGCCTCATTATAACCAACTCAAGATATATAAATGCTGTTTTAAACAACAGTCAGCGTTCCAGTGCTCTTTTCATAATATCTAACAGAAATATTGATACTGTAACATTTATAAGCAATGCTAATTACAGTGTTCATAGATTAGGGTGTAAATAAATCATGATGTAAAATAAACAGCAGATGCCTGAAATGGAAGATGATAGAAAGAAAATTGTTGTCATTGTAGGGGTAATCTGACTTTTTGCTAACGTGGAAATTCAGCATTTCATTTAAATTAGTGTAGAGTAATTAAAAGTAAAAGTAACTCAGAGGTTTAAAACATGGAGCTCACGGCATTTAGACTGTTTGCTTGTCCCCATAAACAAAACTGGATTGATGTGGGAACAACTAACTTAGGGTTAGGAAGACATCATGTCTTGCCTTAAAACAGACAAATATGTATTTTAAGTTGGGTTTCTAATTATTTCAATACAACCTGAAAGGCTTTCTTTTAAGCATGTATTTAAGGAATGGTCCACATCTTATATTATCATAATTTTTCTAATGGATGCATGAAATCCTTACTCAATGAGGTAGTTTTTAGTATAATACAGGTAATCATCTGTAATCATCCCTTGCACTCTGATCAAGCCTCCATTTTCTGGAGCAGCAACCTGCTGGCGGTCTAAGTTGCAGAGTGAAAGAACGTTACTTGGAACCAAACAATATCAGTGCACCATTTATTGGGAAATTACTTGGTTCAACTATCACTCATGTCATAACAATAAATCTCACAAAAACAGTTAGTCGCCAGTGGAAGCTATAAAATATTAGAGTAAAAATCTCAATGATAAAGGGATAAGGTTAACTTCAAAATAAAGTTTAGAACTGAGATTAGATTTCCATCTTGTGCTCATGTGCAAAACTGCAACCCCTGTGAAAAAAAAAAGTTTTGGAAAAGACGCAGAATGGAACGATTTGCAAATTATTCAAACTTTAAATAACTTGTAAGAAAGCAGCTGAAAGGTTTTTCTTCTTTGTTTGATTGAAAAAAATCCAAAAAGCAACAACTTTTAAAATGGTGAGGCTATATTGGGCTTTAAAACATGTAAAGAACAGCTCTAAACTATTTAGGTTAATTAGCAATGATAAAAACAAGGGGTTGAGTGTGTGTGAAAGGTTGAAACTGGAAGGGGCTTACTTTGTTGTTTACCGCCCATTAGTGACTGGTTAAGAAAGAAAGAAACATGGCGAAAACAGTAAACATTAAACGGAAACTGCCATCAGCATTTTGCAGTGATCTGAGTGGAACCATTTTTTGTATTTTTATCACAAAGTGAGGAAATTTTGACAAAGTGAGGACATTTTCCTGGTCCTCGCTTTTTCAAATTCCGTTCTTGGGATAGGGGTTAGGTTTAGGACTAGGGTATGAATTGAGTTATTGTTAGGGTTAGGGTTAGGTATTAACTGGTTAGGGTGAGTTTAGGGTGAGGGTTAGGCACTAAAAATCAAGGAAAATGAATGGAAGTCAATGGAAGTAACCGAAAAGTCCTCATAAAGATAGTAAAACCCGGATGTGTGTGTGTGTGTGTGTGTGTGTGTGTGTGTGTCTGTGCACCAGGCATTTACCAGAACATCTCACAAACCACACTGAGAGATTATTTATAATAATAGTGACTCACTCTGGGTTTAGCAAGAGTTTACAGCGGGATTAAAAAGCAATCTGATGCTGAGTGGATTGTGTTGTAGTGCTGGTTATTAATATTCATGCTGAGGTCTGGCTTACACTGTGTGTTTGATTTCTACCAAGAGTCCCATTTGCACCAGCCTCCTGCTATAAAAGTATTCTCGGATTGCATACCTAAATACAAAGAAAAACCACTATTAATGCCTTGAAAACATTGTCAGAATAAAGGTTTTCTGTCTTACGAGTTTTGTTATTGTATCTATAGTGGTAACAAAAAGGCAGCCATTATGCTGCTGCCAGTGTCCATTAGGGAAATGGATCATATTACACCTCATTAAATCACCGTATTTTTAGAACCAAAAACATGAAGGAACCCCCCCAAAAAGTATGCTTTTAAGTAGTTCAAGGTAAAGGTTGTTCGGTGTTTTTGAAGGCTTTTTTTTTTATCTTTCTTTGGTCATTTGATTATTTTCTATCTATAATTATCTATCTTTTCTAAGTTCAGTCCATGTACCTAAGCATTAACAAGGCATCTGAACTCCATGAATGAAGTAGTGTTATGTAACAAACATACATTTTAACTTAGGCATTGATTTAAATATCAAGTTTACAATTAATCTTTGGACACTGTGTTACTAACAGCCTAATTAAATGACACAATAGGTTTTATTTCCACCTAACTATTACACCAGTGCCAATGCTCCCTCAACAGAGGTTCTTTCTGGTTCTATCTCAGCAGCAACACTTTGCTTGGCCAGAGGAGCTCAGGGTGGAGGCTCTATGTGACCAAAATTATTCAAAAGGTTGGGAGCATCATGGGTAAAACACTGCATTATTTATCTTTCAGCTTAATATAAGACAAAAGCAAAAACCAGTCATGACAACTCTGGTGAGTTTAGGAACAACTCAAATCAAAAGTCTCATCTTTCTGCTGATTTATGATGCTCCTTACATTGTTAATGTAGGTACTGCACTGCACAGAGCTGAGATCCAAATCGCTATTGTCAGCTGAATCTATAAATCCAGTTTGCAACTCAGTTTATAAATTTTGCCGGGGCTTGCAATATTAGGATGCTGTGTGTAACAAATCCTGCTAGCAAAGAGTATGTAGTTTCAGCGTTCAGGACTGAACATACAGGGGTTGGACAATGAAACTGAAACATCTGTCATTTTAGTGTGGGACGTTTCATGGCTAAATTGGACCAGCCTGGTAGCCAGTCTTCATTGATTGCACATTGCACCAGTAAGAGCAAAGTGTGAAGGTTCAATTAGCAGGGTAAGAGCACAGTTTTTCTCAAAATATTGAAATGCACACAACATTATGGGTGACATACCAGAGTTCAAAAGAGGACAAATTGTTGGTGCACGTCTTGCTAGCACATCTGTGACCAAGACAGCAAGTCTTTGTGATGTATCAAGAGCCACGGTATCCAGGGTAATGTCAGCATACCACCAAGAAGGACGAACCACATCCAACAGGATTAACTGTGGACGCAAGAAGAAGCTGTCTGAAAGGGATGTTCGGGTGCTAACCTGGATTGTATCCAAAAAACATAAAACCACGGCTGCCCAAATCACGGCAGAATTAAATGTGCACCTCAACTCTCCTGTTTCCACCAGAACTGTCCGTCGGGAGCTCCACATGGTCAATATACACGGCTGGGCTGCTATAGCCAAACCTTTGGTCACTCATGCCAATGCCAAACGTCGGTTTCAATGGTGCAAGGAGCGCAAATCTTGAGCTGTGGACAATGTGAAACATGTATTGTCCTCTGATGAGTCCACCTTTACTGTTTTCCCCACATCCGGGAAAGTTACGGTGTGGAGAAGTCCCAAAGAAGCGTACCACCCAGACTGTTGCATGCCCAGAGTGAAGCATGGGGGTGAATCAGTGATGGTTTGGGCTGCCATATCATGGCATTCCCTTGGCCCAATACTTGTGCTAGATGGGCACATCACTGTCGAGGACTACCGAACCATTCTTGAGGACAATGTGCATCCAATGGTTCAAACATTGTATCCTGAAGGCGGTGCCGTTTATCAGGATGACAATGCACCAATACACACAGCAAGACTGGTGAAAGATTGGTTTGATGAACATGAAAGTGAAGTTGAACATCTCCCATGGCCTGCACAGTCACCAGATCTAAATATTATTGAGCCACTTTGGGGTGTTTTGGAGGAGTCAGGAAACGTTTTCCTCCACCAGTATCACGTAGTGACCTGGCCAGTATCATGCAAGAAGAATGGCTTAAAATCCCTCTGACCACTGTGCAGGACTTTTATATGTCATTCCCAAGACGAATTGACGCTGTATTGGCCGCAAAAGGAGGCCCTACACCATACTAATAAATGATTGTGGTCTAAAACCAGGTGTTTCAGTTTCATTGTCCAACCCCTGTAAGTGATGATCGGAAGTGGCTGTGTGGTTTGTAAAGAGTGGTCACAAACACTCCCCCAGTGGGCCCACCATCTGCAGGGGGAACCGTGAGGGACCAGTGCAAAGAGGATTGGGCGGCGGACGAAGGTGGAGACCTCGGCGGCCCGATCCCCGGATGCTTAGGCTGGCTCTAGGGACGTGGAATGTCACCTCGCTGGGGGGGAAGGAGCCTGAGCTTGTGCGGGAGGTCGAGAGATATCGACTAGAAATAGTTGGGCTCGCCTCCACGCACAGCGTGGGCTCTGGAACCCATCTCCTCAAGAGGGGCTGGACTCTCTTCTACTATGGAGTGGCCCACGGGGTAAGGCAGCGGGCTGGGGTGGGTTTGCTCAGCCGTCTCGTGTTGGGGTTTACCCCAGTGGATGAGAGGGTCGCATCCCTGCGCCTTTGGGTTGGGGAAAGGTCTCTGACTATCATTTCAGCCTACGGGCCGAGTGGTAGTGCGGAGTACCCGGCCTTCTTGGCGTCCCTGTCGGGGGTGCTGGATAGTGCCCCTCCTGGGGACTCCATTATTCTGCTGGGGGACTTCAACGACCACGTGGGAAATGACAGTGACACCTGGAGAGGTGTGATCGGGGGAGGAATGGCCTCCCCGATCTGAATCCGAGTGGTGTTTTGTTATTGGACTTCTGTGCTAGTCACGGATTGTCCATAATGAACACCATGTTCAAACATAAGGGTGTCCATCAGTGCACTTGGCACCAGGACACCCTAGGCAGGAGGTCGATGATCGACTTTGTTGTCGTATCATCAGACCTTCTGCCGCATGTTTTGGACACTCAGGTGAAGAGAGGGGCTGAGCTGTCCACTGATCACCACCTGGTGGTGAGTTGGATCCGCTGGAGGAGGAGAAAGTCTTGGCAGGCCCAAAAGCATAGTGAGGGTCTGCTGGGAACGCCTGGCGGAGCCCTCGGCCAGGGATGTATTCAACTCCCACCTCCGGGAGAGCTTTGACCAGATCCCGGGGGATGTTGGAGACATAGAGTGCGAGTGGACTATGTTCTCCTCATCTATTGTCGATGCTGCTGCCCGTAGCTGCGGCCGTAAGGTCTGCGGTGCCTGTCGCAGCAGCAATTCCAGAACCCGGTGGTGGACACCGGCAGTAAGGGATGCTGTCAAGCTGAAGAAGGAGTCCTACCGGCTGTGGTTGGCTTGTGGGACTCCTTAGGCAGCTGACGGGTACCGTGAGGCCAAGCGTGCTGCAGCCCGGGCAGTGGCAGAGGAAAAAACTCGGGCCTGGGAGGAGTTCGGTGAGGCCATGGAAAAGGACTACTGGTTGGCCTCGAAGCGATTCTGGCAAACCGTCCGGAGCCTCAGGAGGGGGAAGCAGTGCTTCGCCAACACTGTTTATAGTGGGGGTGGGAGGCTGCTGACCTCAACTGAGGACATTATCGGGCGGTGGAAGGAGTACTTCGAGGATCTCCTCAATCCTGCCATCACGCGTTCCGTGGTGGAAACAGAGGCTGGGGACTCGGGGCTGGACTCTTTCATCACCCAGGCTGTAGTCACCGAGGTGGTTAAAAAGCTCCGTGGTGGCAAGGCTTCGGGGGTGGATGAGATCCGCCCTGAGTACCTCAACTCTCTGGATGTTGTGGGGCTGTCATGGTTGACACGCCTCTTCAACATTGCGTGGCGGACGGGGACAGTGCCTCTGGACTGGCAGACAGGGGTGGTGGTCCCCCTTCATAAGAAGGGTGACCGGAGGGTGTGTTCCAACTACAGGGGGATCACACTCCTCAGCCTCCCTGGTAAGGCCTACGCCAGGGTATTGGAGAGGAGAGTCCGGCCGATAGTCGGATCTCGGCTTCAGGAGGAGCAGTGTGGTTTTCGTCCCGGCCGTGGAACACTGGACCAGCTCTATACCCTCTACAGGGTGCTCGAGGGTTCATGGGAGTTTGCCCAACCAGTTCACATGTGTTTTGTGGACCTGGAGAAGGCATTCGACTGTGTCCCTCGTGATGCCCTGTGGGGGGTGCTCCAGGAGTATGGAATTGGGGGCCCTTTATTAGGGGCCATCCGGTCCCTGTATGAGCGGAGCAGGAGTTTGGTCCGCATTGCCGGCACTAAGTCAGAACTGTTCCCGGTGCATGTTTGTCACCGGTCCTGTTCATAACTTTTATGGACAGGATTTCTAGATGCAGCCAAGGGCTGGAGGGGGTCTGGTTTGGGGACCAGTGGATTTCGTCTCTTCTTTTTGCAGATGATGTGGTCCTGCTGGCCCCCTCTAGCCAAGACCTACAGCATGCGCTGGGGCGGTTCGCAGCCGAGTGTGAAGTGGCTGGGATGAAGATCAGCTCCTCCAAGTCCGAGGCCATGGTACTGGACCGGAAAAGGGTGTCTTGTCCTCTTCAGGTTGGAGGGGAGTTCCTGCCTCAAGTGGAGGAGTTTAAGTATCTCGGGGTCTTGTTCACGAGTGGGGGAAAAATGGAGCGGGATATCGACAGACGGATCGGTGCGGCTGCCGCAGTAATGGGGACTCTGTGCCGGTCCGTTGTGGTGAAGAGAGAGCTGAGTCGAAAAGCAAAGCTCTCAATTTACCGGTCGGTCTACGTTCCTACCCTCACCTATGGCCATGAACTTTGGGTCATGACCGAAAGAACGAGATCCCGGATACAAGCGGCTGAAATGAGCTTCCTCCGTAGGGTGGCCGGGCACTCCCTTAGAGATAGGGTGAGGAGCTCGGCCATTCGGGAGGGGCTCGGAGTAGAGCTGCTGCTCCTCCACATCAAGAGGAGCCAGTTGAGGTGGCTCGGGCATCTATACCGGATGCCTCCTGGACGCCTTCCGCGGGAGGTGTTCCAGGCACGTCCCACCGGGAGGAGGCCCAGGAGACGGCCCAGGACATGCTGGAGGGACTATGTCTCTCAGCTGGCCTGGGAACGCCTTGGGCTCCACCCGGAGGAGCTGGAGGAGGTGTCTGGGGAGAGGGACGTCTGGGCGTCTCTGCTGAGTCTGCTGCCCCCACGACCCGGTCCCGGATAAGCGGAAGACGACGAGTACGAGTACGAGGGGTCACAAACACTGTTTAAAAATAACCTGAAGACAGCAAGCTGGTGATATTAGGATAACTGTTTGCAGGGAGCTGAGCAAGGTTCCCTTCTGCTTTTAATGCTCCATCATCACCCTGGTCTCTGATAGACTCACCATCACAGGATTGAATGACTACAAGACCTTTTAAAGAACCAATTAAAAATCAGCTCTAGTATCTGCACCACAGTACCAATAAAAAACCAAAACATATTTCCAGTTTGCATAGCTGTAGTTTTAAAAAAAAGACTGTAGATGAATATGACAAACTACTTCTGGTCCAAGAATGTAACTGCCTTGCGAAATAATTTGGCCCCCTTGAACTTTTCAACCTTTTGCCACATTTCAGGCTTCAAACATAAAGATATAAAATTCAAACTTTTTGTGAAGCATCAACAAGTGGGACACAATCGTGAAGTGGAATGAAATTCATTGGATGTGTCAAACTTTTTTAACAAATAAAAAACTGAAAACTGGGGCGTGCAATATTATTCGGCCCCTTTACTTTCAGTGCAGCAAACTCACTCCAGAAGTTCAGTGAGGATCTCTGAATGATCCAATGTTGTCCCAAATGACTGATGATGATAAACAGAATCCACCTGTGTGTAATCAAGTCTCCGTATAAATGCACCTGCTCTGTGATAGTCTCAGGGTTCTGTTCAAAGCGCAGAGAGCATCATGAAGACCAAGGAACACACCAGGCAGGTCCGAGATACTGTTGTGGAGAAGTTTAAAGCCGGATTTGGATACAAAAAGATTTCCCAAGCTTTAAACATCCCAAGGAGCACTGTGCAAGCAATCATATTGAAATGGAAGGAGTATCAGATCACTGCAAATTTACCAAGACCCGGCCGTCCCTCTAAACTTTCATCTTGAACAAGGAAAAGACTGATTAGAGATGCAGCCAAGAGGCCCATGATCACTCTGGATGAACTGCAGAGATCTACAGCTGAGGTGGGAGAGTCTGTCCATAGGACAACCTGGGAGACACACCAAACATGTGGAAGAAGGTGCTCTGGTCAGATGTAACCAAAACCCCACTGTCCAACATGGTGGTGGCAGCATCATGGTTTGGGCATGCTTTTCGTCAGTAGGGACAGGGAAGATGGTCAAAATTCATGGGAAGATGGATGGGGCCAAATACAGGACCATTCTGGAAGAAAACCTGTTGGAGTCTGCAAGAGACCTGAGACTGGGACGGAGATTTATCTTCCAACAAGACAATGATCCAAAACATAAAGCCAAATCTACAGTGGAATGGTTCACAAATAAACGTATCCAGGTGTTGTAATGGCCAAGTCAAAGTCCAGACCTGAATCCAATCGAGAATCCGTGGAAAGAGCTGAAGACTGCTGTTCACGAACGCTCTCCATCCAACCTCACTGAGCTCGAGCTGTTTTGCAAGGAAGAATTGGCAAGAATTTCAGTCTCTCGATGTGCAAAACTGATAGAGACAAACCCCAAGCGAGCTGCAGCTGTAATTGCAGTAAAGGGTGGCGCTACAAAGTATTAATGCAAGGGGGCCGAATAATATTGCACGCCCCACTTTTCAGTTTTTTATTTGTTAAAAACGTTTGACACATCCAATAAATTTCATTCCACTTCACGGTTGTGTGCCACTTGATGTTGATTCTTCACAAAAAATTTGAATTTTATATCTTTATGTTTGAAGCCTGAAATGTGGCAAGAAGTTGAAAAGTTCAAGGTGGCCGAATACTTTCGCAAGGCACTGTATAAAGCTCCAAAGGCTAAATAAATAAACACACAATGAGAAAAATATTCCTGAAAAAGACAACTGAAACAGGATTGTGGGATTTAATGGATACACCATACTTAAACATTCTCAGTGTTCTACAATGAATCTATTCATTCTGTTCCCATTAGTGGGTTTTTATTTCGGACTTTCACTGATAAGCAGACGGTCCTCTTATTCATCCTCTTTCCTGACCAAATATCTATGGTAACGGTCCAACTGTGGGGATATTTACATCAGGCTTAGTTTATTTGTTTTTCACCACCGTCTCTCTACGTGCCCAGTGTAGGATTGCCCGATCTTCATCACTATGTGTGTGTGTGTGTGTGTGTGTGTGTGTGTGCGTGCGTGTGGATTCATAGTTTCCATGCCATCTGATGTCAACAAACTGCTTCAGCAACACTAATCCACATCTAAAACTTCCCATAATCTGTAAGTGGTGCACCAAACCGAGACTGCCAAGTTTCACACAAATGTTGTTTATATAACCTTATAAAATGTATTACTACCCTCTTTTATTTCATCTCGTTTAACTGTGCTGTCAAATGCCTGACATTTATTGTTACTTAAAACTGACGGAGGTTAAATTTGTCTATAAAGGTGCCGAAAAAAGTAAGAAGAATATTACGTCAAAGTCATCTGAAATGTAAATTTGGACACAGAAGCAAGATCATCTGCAGCTATGGCACCATAGCATGCACCTTTGCAGTCTAAAAGACAACTTATCTAATCAAAACCCCTCAAGGTCAATCTCTTCACTCCTTCCCGGTGGTAAGCAGTCCATTAAGAGCTCATCTTTCTTTTAACTGCTGGCATATTTCGGGTGGCAGTACTCGGGAGGGCTGCTCTAAGATGTCAAAACTGTCAACATGGGCCTCTGACGGAGCCAAAGCACTGCCATTACCATCATGTGAGCGGATGGGTTAATTATAAGATTTGGTTTCTAATATGGAGCATTTTAGAGGAAGAACGGAGCATACACCCGGTAATTAGACGTAAATCGTTTGACTAAGTAAAACTGTAGGGAT
The DNA here is from genome assembly GCF_021462225.1 of Girardinichthys multiradiatus. Taxonomy (NCBI): domain Eukaryota; kingdom Metazoa; phylum Chordata; class Actinopteri; order Cyprinodontiformes; family Goodeidae; genus Girardinichthys; species Girardinichthys multiradiatus. The sequence goes on from NC_061800.1 coordinate 40,990,599, forward strand.
GTGGGTTGAATGAGCTCATGTTTTGTATTTAGTAAAAGGGAAATGCAAAGTCTCTTTGAAACACAAGACACATTTTATCCAGTTTTGAGAGGTTAAAGGATAAATGGAACTGCGCAACAATTTTAGTAAATGTATATCCATTTCTAGAAGCATAAAGTGTTTGTGTAAAAAACAGCAGTGCAGTGTACTTAAACAGCTCACGTACTTACAGTTTATGTCATTTATCTTCAACCCTTAAATTATTAGAAGAATGTTTATCTTTTTGTAGTTTAATTTTCTGCACCACTTTGCAAGACTTACATGCAATCCTCCCATTTCCATAGATTTGACCTCCAGAATAAAACCAAATTGCTAAAAATATCTTATGCTTGGTAAGGAAATCTAAATCAAATACCAAACAACTTTATCAGAATCAGAATCAGCTTTATTGCCAAGTTCGTACATACAAACAAGGAATTTGACTCCGGTACACTTTGCTCTCTGGTTTTAGTTTTTTTCATTAAAAAATATACATATATACAAAATACAAATATACACATATATAAATAAAAAAGTGCATTTGCAACATATGCATGTTGTTGTTCTGTACTCTATTGAATGTTCAACAGAGAAACAGCCTGGGGGAAGAAACTGTCTCTGTGGCGGCTTGTTTTAGTGAACAGTGCTCTGTAGCGGCGGCCTGAAGGTAAAACTCTAAACAGTTTATGTGCAGGGTGTGTGGGGTCTGCAGAGATTTTTCCAGCTCTTTTCCTGAACCTTGACCTGTATAAGTCCTTGATGGAGGGAAGGTCAGCCCTGATTATTCTCTCTGCAGTCCTGATTATTCGTTGCAGTCTGGATCTGTCCTGTTTGGTGGATGAGCCAAACCACACTGAGATGGATGAAGACAGGACAGACTGAATGATGGCAGTGTAGAAGATGACCAGCAGCTCTTGTGGAAGGTTGAACTTCTTGAGTTGCCTCAGGAAGTACAGTCTCTGCTGGGCCTTCTTTCGAACAGGTCCCCAGAGATGGTGGTTCCTAAGAACCTGAAGTGGTCCACAGCTGACACTGCGTTTTTGAGGATGGTGAGTGGGGTGCATGGGGGTGGTGTTCTCCGAACGTCCACCACCATTTCCACAGTCTTGAGTGGGCTGAGTTCAAGGTAGTTCTGACTGCACCAGTGTACCAGCCGATCCACCTCCTGTCTGTATGCAGACTCATCACCGTCCTGAATCAGACTAATGACAGTGGTGTCATCTGCAAACTTCAGGAGTTTCACGGACGAATCCACTGAGGTGCAGTCATTTGTGTACAGGGAGAAGAGGAGTGGGGATAGAACACACCCCTGGGGGGCACCAGTACTTATAGATCTGGTTCCGGAGAGGATGCTCTCCAGTCTCACCTGCTACTGTCGGTCTGTCAGGAAGCTGTTGATCCACTGACAGGTGGAGGCTGGGACGTTGAGCTGGGTGAGCTTCTGGTGGAGGATGTCTGGTATGATGGTGTTGAAGGCCGAGCTGAAGTCTACAAACAGGATCCTGGCGTACGTCCCTGGACGGTCGAGGTGTTGCAGGATGAAGTATAGGCCTAAGTTAACAACATCATCTGCCGACCGGTTTGTTCGGTAAGCAAACTGCAGGGGGTCCTGTCTTTCAGGTGCTTCAACACCAGCCGCTCAAAAGATTTCATGACCACAGACGTCAGGGCTACAGGCCTGTAGTAATTTAATCCTAGGAAGGTTGGGTTTCTTGGGCACCGGGATGATGGTGGATACTTTGAGGCAGGAGGGGACCTCACATGTCTCCAGTGACTTGTTGAAGATCCGGGTGAAGATCGGAGCGAGTTGATTTGCACAGGCTTTCAGGCATGATGGGGAGACGTTATCAGGTCCTCCAGCTTTCTTTGTTTTTATGCGCTGAAAGAGCCTGTTTACATCTTGGGAAGAACTTGTTCTTGAATGGGATGTGGAGGAGTTGGTTTGAGGTGTGAATGGCTTCCTGTCATGTCTGCAGTAGAAGCCATTCAAACGGTTTGCCCGGCGAGGATTCTGTTCAGGATGGGTGGGGGAGGGCTCCTGTAGGCAGTCAGGTTTCTCAGACAAGTCCATACAGCCGAATTATCACCAGTAGAAAGGCTGTTCTTCAGCTTCTCACTGTAGCTTCTCTTGGCTGCTTTGATCTCTTTTATTTGTTTGTTCCTGACCTGCCTGCCCAATCTCCACTGCTGTGAGCTTCTTCCTTTTCCCTGTGCAGATTCCTGAGGTGTGGAGTAAACCATGGCTTGTTGTTCCCAAAGGTGCAGAATGTCTTGGTCTGCACACACATGTCCTCACAGAAACTGATGTATGATGTCACCACATCAGTTAGTTGGTTTAAGTCAGTGGCTGAGGTTTCAAAAACAGTCCAGTCTGTGCATTCAAAGAAGGCCTGTAGCATCTGCTTTGATTCCTCAGTCCACTTCTTAACAGTGTGAACCTTGGGTTTGGAAGCTCTTAGTCTTTGTCTGTAGGTTGGGATGAGGTGGATAAGAGAATGATACGAAAAACCCAGAGCAGCCCTGGTAACAGCATGATATGAGTCCTTTAAAGCTGTGTAACAATGGTCCAGTGTGTTTTTGTCTCTGGTGGGACACTTAATATGCTGTCGGTATTTGGGGAATTCATAGGTGAGGTTTGCACTGTTAAAATCTCCCAGTATTATGATGAAAGAGTCCGTGTATTTTTTCTCCACGTCTGTAATCAGCTCAGCGAGATGTTTTCCAGCGGCATAAGTGCAGCCATGCGGTGCAATATATGAGCCAATTATTATAAACGAGAAAAACTCCCTCGGCGAATAAAACGGTTTACAGTTTATATAAAATGCCTCCAGATCAAAACTACATGTTTTCCCCAGCACTTTTATGTCTCTGCACCAACCTTCATTTTTATAAAAGCAGATTCCGCCTCCTCACCTCTTCCCCGATAGCTCCACACTGCGATCCGCTCTGAACAGCTGGAAGCCTGGCATCAGCAGTGCGCGGTCCAGGATGTTTTCACTCAGCCATGTCTCAGTGAAGCAGAGAACCGCTGATCCACGGAGGTCCGTGTTTCTACCGGTGAGGAGAAGCAGCTCGTCCATCTTGTTATTTAGAGAGCGGACATTTGCCAGATGAATTGAAGGCAGTGGTGTGCGAAGTCCTCTTTTGCGGAGCAACTAAGCTTGCATGGGTGTAAAGCGGTTGTTGCCTCCCAGCAAGACAGTTGTACATCCAAATCTCAGCTGGAGTTTTTCTTGTGGAGCTTACATGCTGTCCTTCTTGACTGGAGTTAAAACAGCACCAATCCGGCCGGAGAAGGACCCACTTAGTGTCAGCGGATATAATATAGATAAACGCCCCGGCTTTCAGACCGCACAACACAAAAGCACATTAAAAACCAGCCAAGGTCAATTAAAGGTTCCAGGAAGTTACGATGTGGGAAGAAAAGAAACCAACGTTCAGGGGCCCATAGTCGAAATACCCCTAAAGAGTGGTATTCTGGGGTCACCAAGTCTCCATACCACCCAGTAGAAGCTAATTAGAAGGTCAACCAGTTGTCTCTGTTTTGCACAGACAAGTGTGTTCCTCTTCTTCATCCCCAGTCTGGTTTAATGGCCTTTAACACCACCTCCTTTCGTTTTTCCAAAGCTAAACAGAGAATTAGTTCTGCCTCACTGCCCGTCATTGCAGAAAGTGTGGGCAATGTAGGAATTTTTCACCAGAAATATAGGAAATTGGAACGCTCAACTATGAAGCCAGGGACAGTGTGTGCAGAGTATGCGCTGCTCACAGTACACTGAAAAAAAGGAAACTGGCATCTGTTGAATCTATGTAAACGTCTTTATTAACTTTAACTAGATTGTTTCATGTAGTGAAAGAAAATGTAATTTCATTGTGTGTATACTATATAATATACATAGTTTGTGTTTTAACATGTTCAATTCATCTTGGGATAAAGTGAATCAGTCATGTTAATACAAGGTTTCTCGCGATATCGCTCTCCTAAAACGAGAAAGTTTTAAAAAATCCCGCCCAACGGTATCTGACTCCTTCACATCCCCAGCGAAGCAGGTTCGAGGTGCAGCTCAGCTCAGTAAGTATGGAATCTATTTCAGTATTAACTATGCAGAGATGTTTAAAATATTCTCGGATAGCAACATGGAAGACCAGTTTTTAAGGGATCTATTCTTGTCGTGCTGTTTAATGGGCATATCCAGAGTTTCAGCTGCCATTAAATGCACCTCTTTCTGTGCAAGCTAACTTTATGTTCCTAACTAGATGTTCCTAACTTGTTAAATCTGACAGACTAGGACATATACCGGCAGAAAAAATGACTTAGTATGAATAAGCTGTGCCATAATTATTAACGTTAAGGCGTGGCTCCCTTGTAGTTTTTCACCATGCTAATGCTGTCTGCTAAATTAGCATCTGCTCTCAAATATTTGATATATAGGACTAGCGTTGTTGGACAACCAAGAGCACATCTAGTGTTTTTGGCCATTTTTTCCGACAGTACAGAGATTACTTAATGGGGCCATTAATGGAATGCTGCAAAGTACATTTTCGTTTGCTCATGTATTTAACGTTGGCTGCAGTCATATTAGTAAGGGGCGGGAAAAAGACGTCCATCACCAAAGGCTCTGGCTTGAGATCAGGTACTCTCTAAGCGGATGGATACGGGACTCTCGCTGTTCCCTCAAAAATAATCAAATACACAATCTAAAAACTTCAAAATGCTGTCGTGGACACTTTGACCTGCACATTCACCACGCTATGAAATAATAACGTATAATTATGTAAAATTACGAGACATGAAGCAAATACTCATAACTACATTCCTAGGACGGGTGTAGCTGTACGCCACCCGCGCTTTTGAAATCCCTCCGCACAGCATCCGTCTCTGTAATGTAGTTCAGGTTCTGTGCGAAGTTCTGTTTCCTGAGCTTGTTTAGGTTTTGGCTAGAAAACAACTATGTCTCGTAATGTTACAGTATTATTTTATAGCGTGGTAATTATGTAGGTCACTACTTTTCCACGACAGCGTTTTTGGGTTGGTGGATTGTGGATTTGAGGGAAAGGTAAAAGTTCCGTTCTCTGCATTGTTTTTGTGTTGCTGTTTTTGCTGCAGATTGACAGACCAAATCCATCTCCTGATATCCTGTTGTCAAGTCTTTTGCTGTGGGCTCTAGTGTTTGTGGTGGTGAGTTGAGTTTTTCTTATGTAATCCAATGTAAAAGATGTGCCATGAATTCTACTTTTAGAAACAGTTTTTTTTTTCATTGTCAGGAAGATAAATAGATGCTGCATATGTGCTTTATATTAAAAAGTGTTCCTGATATTGTCTACCCTCTCAAGTATGTTAATAAATTAACTAACCTTTCAAGATATGACAGAACATATAAAAAAAAAATCATTAACTTTTTAGCTCCTCATTGTTCACTACTGTTATCTCTGATATATAGACTTATTTTAGCCGCTTGTCATGCATTATTAAATAAAAAAGTTGTGGATTTCTTATCAGATACTAATCCATTATTTTCCTTTTTCTTCTTTTCAGTGAATGATGTTGCGAATGTGGCCCTGTAAAGCCTGCCCCTCAGTTTTACCAAGCAGGTCTAAAGTATTAAGTCATTATAGAGTAAAACATAGATATCATGGGAATAATCATCATTTTCTATGTCCTCATTTAAGCTGTCCATGCAATTTTAGGACATGGAATGCACTTTTGATTCATTTGAATAGATTTTATGTGGCCATTGTCAATCAGAGGGCTGTATATTTAGTTGCCATTTATGTCCTTGTAAAGATCTTGTCTTTGAAAGGAATTATTGGGCTCATATTTATGCACACTTGAAGAAAAATGAGGTGGTGACCTGCCCATTTTTTGATTGCAATTTTCAAACGAATATCTTTTTAACATTTAAATCCCATAAGAGCAGAACACACAATTCTTATTCAATAACAAATTTTAAGCCTGGAATCATAACAATAGCTAATGCTGTTCCACTGGAATCTGTGGAAACCCCTATTGATGACAGTGACAGTAATGAAGCATTCTTGAATGCACAACCAAATTGCAGTGTTGATGCCCCAGTTGACCTTCCAAATGAAATAAAGTACACATTTGCTGGCACTTTGTTAAAGTTAGAACATTTTAACCACGTTCCAAGCACAGCAATCGATGAGTTTTTGCAAGAGCTTCACCACTTAACCAGTTCTGTCTCAGCAGCCCACACAGATGGTGTTCTGGCTAAGATCTTTCATAAGCACAGGCTCCAAATTGACAGAGATATCATAGGGGAAATAACTGCTTCTCTGTGCAAAGGGAACCCTATTAATAAAGCCATAGAGAAGGGTGGTCCTTTGAGTTCTGCATACCAAAGAAAACAATATTACAAGGCAAATTTTAATATTGTGGAACCAGTGGAATATATATTAAATGCTACAGAAAAGAGAACCTTTCAGTACATCCCCATTCTTGAGTCCCTTAAATTGCTGTTGAGTCGGAAAGATATTGTGGATAATATAGTGTGTTGTTACAAAAAACAAGGTGAAACAGAGAAGGAAGAAGTTGTGTACAAGTCTTTTTGGGATGGTTTGTATTGTAAGCAAAACATTTTTTTTCACGGCAAGAGTTAAGGGTATCTATTGGTTTGTATGTTGATGACTTTGAGGTCTGTAACCCCCTAGGCACCTCCCGTAAAACCCACAGACTTTGTGGAGTGTATTGGGTGCTGAGTAACCTGCCGCCAGGGTCTCATTCATCTTTGTCCTCGATTTACTTGGCTGTTCTTTGCAAAACGGATCATGTTAAGTTATATGGTTATGATAAGGTTTTAGAGCCACTCACACGTGATCTAAAGGCGTTGGAAGTTGATGGAATTTTTGTCCCACAACTAGGTACAACACTGAAGGGCACAGTGCTGACTGTTGCTGCAGACAACTTAGGAGCTCATGGAATAGCGGACTTTGTTGAAAATTTCACAGGCCCCTATGTTTGCCGCTTTTGTACTGCAACAGCTTCAGAAATTAGATCACATGAGGTTAGAGAGGGTTCTTTCAGCCTGCGCACAAAGGACATACATCAAACCCATGTCAAAGCAAAGCACAGTTTTTTCAAAAACGTAATTAAACACACAAGTTGCTTCAAAAACGTTACCCTCTCTCTGGCTGTCAAACATCAGTTCATGATTGGGTACCACTTGTCCTCACCAAATATTGATAAACCAATGCTGGATGTCTCAAGTGTGTCTACTGTTCCTTTAGATTTTTTAAAGAAAGAAGTAGCTCAGGCTTTTAAACGTCAATATTTTGATGTATCTAACATACATATTGCAAAACACGTTCGCAGCAAAGGATTAAGCTACAAGGCAGGTATGATAGTTATCCATGGGTCTGAAGATGGCTTGCCTGAATTTGCAGAAATGTGCTTTTGAACAGAGAATTTTTTTTGTGTTGAAACTGCTGTGTGGGTGGTATTGTGAGCATTATGGTGCTTTTGAGCTGACTCCATCTCCAACAAGAGAATTTGCTGTTGTGGAAATATGTGAACTAATGGATGAGTATCCCCTGGCTTCCTATTTGGTTCGGTGTGCGCGGATGGTGACCTTAAAAAGATCAGTCTGTGTAATGAGGTAAGGAAACAAATTTAACGGCTTGCGCATTGCAAGACCTTAATGTTCAACTAATATTACACTAAGTCAGTAATCCTTCAAAGACACAGGCTTCTCATTGAACATGTGAGATTTTGATGGTTATGTATTCCTCTGGAACAAAACATGATTGACTTAACGTAAAAAAAATTTTTGACAGACGATGAACACTACGATGTCCTCAGCAGTCCTCAGAGTGATCCTGGGGCCAGACAGCTGCCAAAGGGTGGTGTTTCCTACTGGCCTTCCTACAACTGTGCCTGAACTGCAGAATGAGATAAAAACTAATTGCTAACTTTCTGAACCATTTCGTCTGCAATTCATGGACACGCTTTTTGACAATTCGTTTATGAACTTAACTTCCATGGACGAAATAGAAGACAAAGCTACAGTCAAGGTGATATACACAACCGCCGAAGCTCAAGATGCTGGTGCTATTAGTTTTCCCTGTTCAGCCATCACTCCTGCTCGTGACATGACATCTGATTCTGGTGGCTGTGCTGTGATTCCGACATCAGAGTCCACTTCTTCACGGTCTTTATGGCCTGATACATTCATTGTACCTCATTTTTCGTATGATGAAGAGTTGAAGCTTGAAAAGGCGCATGAGGCTCTCAGAAAAAATGGGACTTTGCTGATCCCCGATCCAAAGCTGAAATCAAAAACTTCCTTACACCTTTGAGGTTTTTCAAAAAATAATAATGGAGTTGGATGCAGCCCAACTTTCAAAAAAGGTGCAAAGCCTGAAAGCTAAAATGCATCAGTAATGACCAATCCCTGTTTTTGAAAAAACTGATGTGGCTTGTTCTCTTCCACCACTAGTATTTGTTAAGCAAAGATGACTGCAACAGTTAGCCAATACAGTAAGTGTTAATGTCTTAGTGTATTATTTTTTTCAAGTTGACATTCATTCACATGTTCATTTCATGTTACTTATCGTCAGTGGAAAACCTGAATACCAGTTTTCCTGGACATTCGGTGCAATGTGTGCATCAAACTCTGCTGTTCTATAATGGATGTAAAATGTGCCATTTTGACTGTTCTTCCAGGTTATAGAATAAAATGTTGTGTGGGGAGGGAGGGGCAGGGGATCAGATACCAGTTTTGTTGTACATTTTGGAGCAATGTGTGCATCAATACATGATTTATAATGTATTGCTGTGCCAGTTTGACTGTTTTTCCAGGTTATGGAATAGAATGACTGCACCAATGAGCCAATGCAATAATTGTTAATGAGCCATTGCATTTAAAAACAAAGTGACATTTCATGTTTGTGGAGGTCCAGATACCAGTTTTGTTGTATGTTTTGGTGCAATTTATTTTCATCAATACACCATTTATTATGGCTGTAAAATGGGCCATTTTAACTTTTTCCAAGACATTGAATAAAAGCTTTTATTGTTTCAAAATTATTTCTAAACATCAACTTATTTGGTGGGGAGAAAGTGGTTAACAGGATGTTGAAAATAGAATTAACTTGATTTACATTTAAAATCTGTTTTTGATTTAGAATAATGTATGTTTTTGGAATAACAATTATTTTGAAATTGTTAATGATATTAAAGTAATAACATTATTAACTAACATCATTAAATAACATTAACTAACCCTAACATTATCAAGGTGTCATTAGAATATAAAATTTATGTTGAATTTAAGTAATCAAATTGTGTTGTAATAAAATGATTGAGTTGTGGTGAAGTCAAATGACAAAAGTGAAATGATTGCAGAACTTAATTTATTCAAACACATTTTAATCATTTTGTAGCAACATAAAATACTTGTGTTTACTGAATATAACAACTTTGTATTAAATGAACACAACAGAATAGACTGCTGCCAAAGTAAAAACATTGTGTGCAACCAATGTCCACTATTGCATTGAGTAAATCCAATGCATTTTTTTTTCAGTGTACATCCGACTACAGTCAAGGATCAGTCAAGGATCACTCTCTCAGTTTGCTCAAATCTTGAAACATGTTAAAGAAGAGGATTAAATGCAGTAAAAAAAAGTTGGACAGAGTATTAAAACCAAGTGTGCCATTAATTGATGTTGAAAATAATTACATATCTAAAGGTGAGATTGTTTTTCTAATGTATAAATATTAGACGATGAATTTAGTTGAAGGTTTTCTTACAGCTTCAGCAGGGGTACCGATAATAACGCTGCTAAAATCTTCATTGCGGTGCTGAACTTTCCTTAAATGCGCCTGCTGTAACAACAAGTTGTTGCGCAGTCGATGAAATGTTAAAATGTGTCATGCTCAACAAGCAGCAACTGAATAAAGGAAGAACAACCCCCCAATCCCCCCCCCCCCGGAACACTCTCACATTCAGTGATGGATGAAACCTATGACTAAGCACGCAACACTCACAGCCTTTGACTAAGAGATTCTGAAGTACCATTTCATGAAGTGTGAGCCATGATAGCTTCATTATTCACATAAAAGGTTAACACAGGCTTCTGACTGTACTTACCCTGGAAAAGCACACAGAAAAATGGATCCTCACTGTGGAACACCACAAACATACACACATGCAATAACTCGATGCCTACAGTTGGCTCAGCCTTTACATCAGTACTCCCTCTGTCTGATTACAATTAAAATAGTCACGCTTGTTTTCATGCAGTCTAACCACAGCGACCCCAAGGCTGAGAATGGCTCGCTTGTTTGTTGTGGTCACGATGACAAAAGGGCTTTCAATAGCAAGGACCCGTGTCAGCGGAGATGGAGAGTTGTTTCTTCCTTGGCCAGCATATAAGTAGATTAGTTCAGCAATGCCATGCAGGAGCTGAGAGGTTGTGGGTTCAAATGCACCATGCTAAGTGAGTCACAGAAGCAAAAAGGTCAGGATATTTGGGGAAACTGTAAGCTCATAAGCCTCGTTGATGTATTTGTTCTGACTAAAAAATAATTAAAGTAAACTTTCAGGTAAACTTGTGTTCCTTGTGCTCTAGACGAAATGCTAATCAATAACAGAAACATTGACCTGAAATAGCAACTACTGTTATAAACTTGGAATGAACCAAAATGGTTGCGTTTCACAATAAAATCTGTTAATATACTCCTGCACAAAATAAATGTCATAGTTTTAATCAAAACCTCAGAGAATACATAGGTCATACAGCACTCCATGTTCAAAAGCAGAACAATCTGGTTTCTATAAAACAGATTTCTAATTTTACCCTGTTCAGTTTTTTTAATCACCGTATTTTATGGCTGCATTCGTCAATGAACCATTACCAAAAGTTACATATAATATACTACTACAATATACTACAGATGTTTAAGAAAATAAGTTGACCAATAGCCAAATAATGACCAAGGAATAGAGCAGAGGGGTCAGAGGATTGAGCACTGATCAATCCTTCATACGAAAATGGTAAAACCTACCAAGACATGGCTATCTGTCTAAACCGACAAGCAAGGCAAAGAAGGAATTAATCATAAAAGTAGCCTTTAAACCCCTGGTAGCTTTGGAGGAGCTGCAAGATAGGAAGCGTCCACCAAAACCTAACTTGTTGACCTACATGCACAATGTTCTGTATGACAGAAAACAATCACTGCACGAAACCAAGATGACCCCAGACATGCAACGATGCTACAATGGAATGGTTTAAATCAAAGCATATTCAGTGTTAGAATGGTCCAGTCAAAGTCCAGACCTAAAGTTGATTGAAAATCTGTGGCAAGACATGAAAATATGTTTACAGATGCCCACATTTCAATTAACCTTTATTTAAACAGCTAAAAAAATTGACAACTAGTTCTCATTTGCAACTCTCCATTGAATCCAACTGAGCTTCAACTATTTTGCAAAGCATTGATAAAAACCTCAGTGTCTGGACTGCACTTGCAGTGAAAGGTAGTTCTACTAAGTACTGCATACCACACATTTCAGACTTTTACTTTGAAAACTTTAAAAACAAAACATTTTATTTTCACTTCACAGTTTATTTACTACTTTGGATCATCTCAAACCACCAATAAAATTCACAGAGAATTCAAGAGGTACAAAAATGATCGCCAGCTACTGTACAATTTGACATTGGCTCAATGCGATTATAAAACAATAAAACTAGCAAACTTGGGAGTACGTATTGTTATGTTGTTTCTGCCTCTTTGGAAGTAGAAAACCCTGCTTCTGGTGCAGACAAAAAGAGGACGGGGGCCCCTTTCTGCATCTATTAATAGTGTCTATAAATAGACTGAAAGCATGAATATTTCTCAACAATTAGTCATGGACGCTGGCCGTGGTGAGAGGGGAGATGAAGGCTGGCATGATAGAGGAGGATGCAGAGGATGGAAATAAAGTAGCAGCTCTAGAGACCCCATGACCCCTTGTTCATTTAACAAATATGTATACCTTTGCAAAGTATTTGCCCTCATGAATTGTGGTAGACTTTAACACGTAGCTCACATTTTAGTCGTTACTGGTCTGTGCTAGAGGAGGATTAGACCATGACTACAGGATTTGTTTTATATCTAATATTTCTAATACATAGTGTTGATGGGAACGATATTAAAAGAAATAGTTTTTTTTTTTTTTTTTAGAAAAAGAAGATATGTGCTAAACATTGAGTAATGATGTTGTGACTGCATGCCAAACTATTAAAGTATATTTTTCTTTATACACTGAAACGAGGCTGCAGAAGCGTCCCAAATGTTGCTTCTCCTTTCCGCACCCACTATGTTCAGTCACTCCAGCCTCCTGAGCGTGCATCTCTGTCAGGTCAAATAAACATTCCCACGGACGGACCAGTGTTTGCGTGTATTAAACAGAGTGTCAGCAACTTCCATTTCCATGAGACCCAGAAGCTTGCTGAGCGGCTTGTCGTCATTGCACGGATGCTCATTAGAGTTTTAGCTCTCGGTTCAATCATGTGCGAGGAGATGGTAGAGGTCCATTTGGTCATCAGGGATACTCCAGTGCAGCCAGTGGGAAAAGACTGGAATTTAAAGTTTATTTTATCTGAAAGTTCAAGACTGTATTTTAATCTTTGTGTTGTTTGTGTGACCACTCGGCAGAGCCATATATGACAGAGAATTTACAAATCCCAAATATCACTGAGGACAAGTTGTCTAGAATCACAGCTCACAATGAGCTATATCTATTCTAGTCCAGTAGCTTGCTTTGTACCACCTCATTTTTCTTCCCAGGATTAAGTCTGCTGTTTAATCCATCTGAGAGGCTAATGCCTCTGAAAGCTGGAGAAATTAGCTCACTATGTAGTGGTAATGGATGAAGGAGAAGTCTGGCAAAAACAAAGTGGGAGGACAACAAACCTAATTTTCCTGCCATTTGACTGATGATAAGTACAGCTGACTTCAGCAATCTTGCATAGATTTTTACAGTAATTTAGAAATCGGCTCTGGAAATGTTCACAACAGCAAAAAAGGTGGCACACAATCGCTTTTCACACAATGTTTTTAACCTGGGCTCTAAAGGTCGCAGTGGCTGTGCAAAGCTTTTAACAACACAGAGGTCTGCAAAAAAGAAAAAAAAGAAAATAAATTAAATAGGTTTTTAAAAGGCTGTGCAAGAATAAAGTGTATTAAACAGTGCTGTTATACAAAGCAGCTTCAACAAACTGCTTGGAAAGGTCATTGAAGAGAAAAAATAAAATGCTTGTGCTTCAATACAGCTTGCAATAATGATCTGACTGACACGTTTTGGAAAATGTGGTTTAAAAGAAGATCAACACTAACCTAAATGGTTATGTAAAATCACCTGATATACTGTTTTTAACTGATTCCTTACATGTAATATTAAAATATGTGGTTAATAAACATTTAACAGTACATTAGAAAATAAAATATTCTTCAGAAAGCCCGTCTTAGTTCGGGACGTGTGTACCTTTCAGTTCAGGGTGTGAGCCTTCCTGCCAAAGTCAGAGCAGGCGTTTATTTCAGCAGCAATATTGTATTGGTCAGAAAGTAGTGCATCTAAAGATTAAAGAGGCACTGGGGTGATGCTTTATGTCTGGCTGCCTGGGACTGATCCAGCCTTGTGGACTGGGTCTACCTGCCCTTTGCTGCTCTTAGGTGCTGTGAATCACATGCCTTCTATCGTTCTCGACACATTTATACTTCTGGGTGATAAACTCACACTCACCCACTCAACACAAGCACACTTTCTTCTACACACAACTTCACCCACCCACACACACATACAAACACCCACGCACCAACACACGAGAAACCTTAGAAATTGTATCTGTGGCAGCTGGTTTTTTAAAAATCACTCTGCAGAGCCAACCTGAAGGTAAAAGTATCAACAGTTTGTGTCTAGGATGTGAGGGGTCTGCAGATATGTTAGCTGCCCTTATCCTGACCCTAGACCTGTACAAGTCCTGGATGGAGGGAATGTCAGCCCTAATTATTCTCTCTGCAGACCTAATTGTTTGTTGCTGTTTGGGCCTGTCCTGTTTTGTGGATAAGCCAAGCAACACAGGGATGGATAAACAGAGGACAGACTGACTTATGGCAATGTGGACGATGACCAGCAGTTGCAGAAGTAAGTACAGTCCCTGCAGGGGCTTCTTCCGAACAGTGTCTATGTGTGAAGACCATCTCAGTTCCTGAGAAAGGGTGGTTCCAAGGAACTACAAGTGATCCACAGTGGACACAGTGTTGGTGATGATGGGGAGGAGAGGGGGTGTGGGGGGAGTTCTCCGGAAGTCCACCATCATCTCCACCGTCTTGAGCCGGAGATGACGGTGGACTTCCAGAGAACACACATATGTTTCACTTTGGGCTGTGCTTGCCTGTCATCGCACTACCAGAGTAGCAAAGACAGCTCATCGCAGACAAACATTTCTGGTTAATGAAAGGATACTGGTTCAGGCTAAACTTTAGACTGACATGTTAGTCTTTAACAAGCTAATTTACAGCTTTATTCCATGACCCCAATGCAACCCTTCCTGTGATTTCCTTATATTGTCATTTTTTGACTGAAGTCTTTTTCTAAATAAGGACTGTCTGACAGAAGTTTACTTTAAATCTCTTTAGCAACATAATATCAATGTGTTTTCCAAATTAAATGAAGATTAAGGGATTCAGAATTGTGTTTTGTTTCTGTCTTACAACCTCTCAGAGGATGTCATTACACAATTAGCTGGTTTCTTTCCTTAATCCAGTCCCTTACCCGTTGGTAGTTTGAAACCACAAAACTCATACTTGGCTGTTTTTAAAACCAACATGAAACAGTTTATCATAATAGGATAACATCTCCTGCTGAGCTTACATGAATAAATCAGTGATGGTAGACCAGAGAAAATTGGGTTGCCAAATATCATTATCACCAAAGAAAGCATAAAAAGCAGAATAATTATTCCTCCAATGCCTGATATTAAATACCCTTTGAGGTGTTTGCCTCCTGTTTTTACTTTGTTCTTGTTTCTCTCTGAGGTATCTCAAGAACTGATAAAACTACCCTCTCTGTTTAGGCTTTTTATCTTCATTTGATTGTTTAAAAGTTCAGAGGTCTTATACAGTACAATAAATAAACCTGAAACATAAACTTGGCATTTAGAGATAAAAAATACCCACTTGATTATCCATAGGTTCCACAAAAGCACATGTTTATTCAAAACACAGTGATAATGTCTCTGTTGTGGGTCATATATGTCTGTACATTTCAGACTTCTCATGTTTACAAGGCATTTTGAGTTTCAGAATCAAATTACAATTTAGAACCACAAAAAGATCATTTGTATAAATTCCTTCAAAATTCAACATCAGAATAACCAATGTATATATTCAGGATCTTCTGTACTTTGTGTCCTTGGTAACTTTTGCAGAGTTAAAGGCGTCTTTTGACCTCCTACAGCTTAATTATCCAGAACGTTTTATTTTGCCCGGGCCATCAGCTGTGTTTTTTCACTGTGGGGTCCAAAACAAGGTATATACATAAATTACATCAGCTGACACTGAGAGGCAGGATGTTCATGTTTTCAGAGATAAACAGCAGATACAGAAATTAACCTAAATCCATAAAATCAGATCAACGCAGCATCATTACCAGATTGTTCTAGAGAATTTATGCGTTAAAAGTCAAGGAATGTCCAAGATGTGTGAAAATATGCTATTAGAGCAGATTTTAAATGATACGTGCTGATCCAGAGTTGACAAAGCTGTACAGTTGATTAAGAGAGCATTTACACAGCTGGCCCTGTCCAGGGATTGGGTCCAGAGAACTGTAAAGGTGAGAAAATGCACACCTTCAGTTTAATTTTTTTTTTAAATCAGACCAAACAAAGTCATGCAGTTGCAACGGATTGTTTCGGATGGGGGGGGTTCAGTTCTAAAAGGTGAACTCTAAAGTTTAGTGCTCACTTTCTCGAATCATGATGCTTACATTTGTTGCCTGACATTCTAGGTTCTCTACTAACTAAGAATTGTTTTTTGCTCTTAGCATTTATTTAACCCTCACAAAGAGTTAGCAGTGCTATAATTAACTGCAGGACTGTTCCTAAAGTTTATGGTGTTTGTTTCACGTGGGTTTTGTTTCTGCCTTGGAGTGGTTTAGACTCTTCAAATGGAGTGCCAGGCAAACCACACTCTGACAATTTTAATTTCATTCTTTGTTTCAGTCTTTTAAACCAACCAGAACCATAATATTGCATAAGCAAACCACATCAGCACTAAACAACAAAGAGTGACAAGCAACTAGAACAACAACCAAATAACAACCCAAAGATGCATTTCAGTGTTTAAGTTTGTACTATTTAGAATGTAATTTATTTTTATTTTTATTAATAAAATCGTTTTAGTTTTGATTAATGCGGAAGCTGATTAAAATTTAAAGTTTTAAAAGGGAAAACTAAAGTCAACATATATGATTTTTCATTCGCCTGGGTCTCGGGTTAATTTGATGAGACCTGAGTCTTTCAACTGTTTGGAAAATAGTCCACAAGTCAAAGTTATTTAAAACAACTGCCAACATGCCCAGGTCTGGCCGTCCATGCAGGTTCGTCCGGATAGCATGCAGAAAAATGCTGAAAGAAGACCCAAAAACCTTAAAATGTCATCATGAGACCTATAAGCTCATTGTTGCTGTTGTAAATACGAAAGTACAGGTCTGTACGAAAGGAGAGATCATGCACAAAATTAATTTGAGAAAAAAACATCAAGGCCAGAATGAAGTTTTCCAGCAAGCATATAGACAAAGGTCAGGACCTCTGGAATAATGTTCTTTGGACAGATGAGTCTAACATCAAATTATTTGAACACCAGAACATGTTTGAATGAAACCAACTTATACATTCCAGGAAAGGATCCCAGTACCAACTGTGCACAGAGCTGGAAGTGTCATGGTTTGGGAATGCTTTGCTGCAGCAGGACCTAGTCAGCTCACTATCAAAGAATCAACAGTGACTTCTTGTGTGTATTAGAGGGTCCTGAGAAAATGGGGGCAATCTGTAGAGGATATTTAGAGCTGAAGCAGAACTAGATCCTGCAACATGACATTGACCCAAACATACCAGTGAATCCACCAAGGACTGGCTGAGATTTAAGTTCTGAAATTGTGTCAAATCCCAAATCTTGATCTCACTGAGATGCTTTGGGGAGAGTAGAAACAATCTGAACATGCAAGAAACCCTGCTGAAGTAAAACCAAAATATTAAATGGGTTGTTTTAATTTTTTAACATGACTGTATATCAGGTGTAGTCGTAAGACAGTAAAGGTCCATCTAACTGACTAAATATATTACTGGTAAGACGAAATTGATTGCCTAACTATTGAAATGTGAAAGCTCACCAAATATTACAATCAAGCAGTGATTACAATAGTGCTTTTGCACACATCAACACTGCAATACGGTTTGCAGTTAAATATATTGTGTACTTTATCCTGATAAATACTATCAGCTTTGAGGCCTAACATTTACAGGAGGGAGTCTTTTCACTTGAGGTGAATTATGGTTTAAATGAAACAGAAAAGCAACAGTTTTATTCAGTATTCTGAAAGATACCTACTCTAGCTGTAACATTTTCCACACAAAAATAGCATAAAAAAAGTCTTCAAATCCCACACAAGCTGCCAAAGGAAGCCACAAGAGTCTGCTCCTGGCAGCGGAAACTCTGTGGTGGAGCAGCAGGAGTTTATAAGTCTCGCTGAGTGGAGGGTATATTATATGTTCACTTAAACAAGTCTGATTCCCCTGGTTGATTCACAATGATAAAAAATGCTGCTCTGAAATCCTCAACATCAGTATAGTCGAGTCACCCACCATCTACGGTGGACCTAACCAGCAAACTGATTTGAGATATGATGATGCTTAGAAAAGCTGAAGGTTCCCTGATAGTCCAAACTGATCTACAGTCCTGCTCAGCCTGAGCAATAAGTGAAAATGGTTTGGAGTGAGGAAATATTTTGCCCAATCATGATCATTTGAGTAGACAAGAAACAAAAAGTTCTACTGTAAATCAGCAGAGAACCTCACTGCCTGCAATATGGACACTCTCACAGTTGTGAAGGAGGCTTATGGGATTTATTATAGCAATACCTATTACTCTGGGCATCCAGAAATAGTAAAGGTATACTTTCAATACTGTTATTAACTCTGCAACACATTTATTGCAGCCTTTGAGCAAATAAGCGGAGTGTTCCATCACATAAAATTCCAATAAAATATATTTATGTTTTTGGTTGTAAAGTGATAATATGTGGAAAGGTTCAAGGGGTATGAATACTTTTACAGGCCACTGTATATTCCTCAAATGTTTTCCGTCCCTACTCTCTATCCATTTCTCTCAGCCAACCTCCAAGGATATATCCACGTGCCTGATTCATTTATTTAAACAAAGCATCATTTAAAGCCGTTTTGTCTGAATTCAAGTTATTTTAATTGACATGCATCCAGCAGGGGATACCAACAACTCCAAGAGGCATTTTAAACATTCTAGCACAGTGTGGCACGCAGGGGAGTTTAAAGGCCTCTGTTTGAAGCCTTGAACTCGGATTAATTCCTGCAAAAGTTCATTCAGCCCTTGGAGATTCATGCTGTACTGAGCCTTTCTCCGCAGAGATTGTGTGACTGTTGTGAACTTTATATTTTATTTGGTTTATAGAAGCAGAAGGATTACGCACTCAGAGCCCCACCTGACCAGGCTCCCTCTCTTCGTCTCTGTCCCGTGATCAGCCCCAACACCTGACTGAAACCTCCCACCCAGATGGGAATACAGTGATTCTAATTTTTTTTTTTTTTGTTACTTTACCAACATTGTTTGCCAAGGTAAACTCTCAGAAACAGAGCCATTTTTTATCTAATTTATTTTGTAAGCAGACAAGAGATGTGAATACATGCATGTTAAACTTTGTGCCCATTTTATGACACAGTCTACATCCTTAAATAATCTAAGTTTTTCACTAGTATGATATTTCAGGTAATAGAACAACACAAAGTAGTGTGTAAGTGGGAGAAAATATGTTTACAAATACATTTTTGAAAACTTTGGTGTGCATTTGTTTTCAGACCCTTTGAATCGGATACCCCTGGAATAAATCCTCAACAGTTATTTGAACTCAGATGTCAAGTAAATATTATTGTGTGAAATTCAAGCTTAGTTCAAAAACAACTGTTCTCTGAAGACCTCAGAGGGTTTGTTAGAGAACATTAGTGAACAAATGGCATCATTGGGACCAAGGGACACAGCTTAGCACAATTAGTTTATAAAACAATACCCCAAACAGAGCACTATTCACCCGATGGGACAACTACAAACCTACTGAGACATGGCTGTCCACCAAAACTGACAGCATTTATCAGAGAGGCACCAAAGAGACCCATGATAACTCTGGAGGAGCTGCAGGAATCCACAGTTCAGGTGGGAGAATCTGTTTAACATGTCAGCTATTAGTAGTTTCCATTTTTCACAAGCCATGTAGGGGGCACGGCAAACATATGAAAGAAGGTGCTACTCGCAAAACACTGTGTGTCACCTTGAACACACCATCCTTACCCTCAAACACAGAAAATGCTTTTTTCTTTAGCAGAGAGAGGGAAACTGTCCAGAGCTGATAGAACGATGGATAGAGCTAGCTAGGTAGCAATTCTGGAAGAACATGGTTCAGACCAAAGCATATTCATGTGTTAGGATGGCCCAGTCAAAGTCCAGAACTATGTAAATCCAAATGAAAATCTGTGGCAAGAGTCTAAAACTGATGACTATTTACACTCTACGTCCAATCAGTTAGTTTGGACAATTGTTTATAAGAAAAATGGGGAAAAGTCTCTAGATGTTGAAAGATGGTAAAAACAAACCCCCCAAAAAACCTTCTGCTGTAATTTTAGTGAAAGGCAGAAATACAAAGTATTGAGTCAGAGAGGCAGAATGCAAAGACAACCCACACTTCCTTCCGTTTTATAATTATGAACTGCTTTGTGTTGGATTTCCAAAATGTGAAAATGTTTCACAAGTTAGGAATATACTTGCACGGCACTGTATAGAAGCTATAGTGTAGTATCCAAAGCCTTACTTGTAAAGACTATAAAGCCCACTAAATGTTTTCTAGCTTCTGCATGGTATCCAAACTTATGGTATAAAGTAGTGCCAAGAAAGATGGAGAAAAAACAAAATGCATATAATTAAAAAAGCAAAATAGAGCCTCTTTTCCAATTACAATGTTTTAAGGAAAGGAGTTTTTCTTAGCAGAAAACGTTTCAGTTTGGAGTTTTTCTCCCCAAAGAAGCTTTAAGTGCCTCAAATTCTTCCAAAGAATTCCTGCTGCACAGTTTCATCTGACAATGCAATTACTTGAGTGGAATCTTCTGGAAAACTGAGCAAAGGAAAACAATGATAAAGCAGTAATCTAATTTAACAACTGAAGCTTCCATTGTTATCTCAGAAAGGCCTCTTTTAGGTCTTAATCAACTGCTTTCAATCCATCTCTCCACCGAGGAATGTTGGCAGAGCCACGGATGAATCAGAAAGATAATATTTATGCCATACTGCAACACAGACTGGAGAAGGTGAGTTGTACAGCTCTAGCTATTTTGGGAAAAAGTAGAATGAATCCAACTAAAAGTGTCACATTTTCTTTTAAATCCCTCTCCTAATGTGCTCCTTTCAACTTCAGTTTGCCTTTCACCTCCGTCATCTTCAATCATCCTTACCTCCAGCTTTTAAAACCTTCACACTAAAATCCCTCAATTAACACTCAGCATTTTCCTCGATGGACTGGCCTCTCAGAATGAGGCGCCATCAGTGTGGGCCAGCAGGTGTTAAACTTCCTTTTGAAGATTATGCTACACTTTCCAGACATTAACTGATCTCCTTTAATCTACCACCGCAGGCTTCTGATAGCTCCCGCCGTGAATTCATATAGCTACTGACTGAAAGTGGGAGTGATGGAGAAGAGGGCGCGAAGGTCAAGTGAAAAAAAAAAGAAATCAAAAACTAAAAAAGGAAAAGCTTCAGCTTTTAAACAGCAGCCTGAGTGCTTAAGACATGAATTCCTTTAAAGAAAAAAACATCTTCAATGCAATACAAACAGGTGATGAAGAATGTGTTGAATATTTTAAAAGTCAGGATGATTGTTAATTTTCTAATTCTAAATTGAGACAAAACTGAAATTGTCTGTGGATCTAGTGAAATGTTTACCATGGTTGACATTACATGGGCTTTCTGAACCAATAAGCACAACAGAATTATATTTGACCAAGAAACATCCTTAAAGTCCAAAATAAACCAGGTTTCCAAGACTGCCTTCGTCTACCTATCTACTGTGGACCACTTTCGGTTCCTAGGAACCACCCTTTCTGAGGACCTGAGATGCTCCTCACACATAGAAAATGTTTAGAAGAAGGCCCAGCAGGGCCTGTACTGCCTGCAGTAACTCAAGAAGTACAACCTTTCACAGGAGCCGCTGGTCATCTTCTACTGTGCCATCAGTCTGTCCCGTGTTTGTCCATCACCATGTGGCTTGGCTCATCCACCAAATAGGCCAGGTCCAACTTCAAAGAACAATCCGGTCTGCAGACAGGATCATCAGGGCTGAACTTCACTCCATCCAGGATTTGTACTGGTCAGCTAAAAGGGCAGCTAACATCTCTGGAGACCCCACACATCCTGGACACAAACTGTTGATACTTTTACCTTTAGGCTGGCCCTGCAGAGCGATATTTACCAAAACCAACTGCCACAGAGACAGTTACTTTCTACAGGCTGTCTCTCTGATGAACATTCCTATTAGCAGTAATTCAACATTGTGTTAAACATATTCTGATTCTACGTAATACTGTAATCTTCATGGATCTATTACGTGTGGGCTTGACTATTTTAAATCTTTATTAGAAAGAAATGTTCGGAGAAATCACATTTATCCTATTTTTGTTCATTGGCTTCCTGCTAAATCTAAAACAGAGTTTGGCATACTTCCTATCAAGCTATTAATGACCAAACTCAACCATATGTTTTTCCAAGAAAGCATTTTGCTGTCAGACTGCAGGCCCACTGGTGGTTTCTACAGTTAGTAAACATAGACTGAGGGCCTAAATGTTCAGTTTTCAGGCTCTTCTCCTGCAGAACCAGCTCCCAGTTTAAATTGAGCTTAAGAAAGTAAAACGTACAGAAAACTTTCAGAAGTAGTTTTAACAATCTCACTATCATTAAATGGGAAGCTGATTTATCTACCAGTACAGATATTGATAACTGGAGTAAAGGCTTAAAGGCTTTTAGAATGACAGAAGATCCCAACCTTCAGCTGACAATATGTGTTGTGTGTTCCTTCATTGAACACATGGAAGATTTACCTAATGACTATGTAGATGCTCTCTGGAACTGACCGCCTGACTGCGGCTTCAGGCTAACAGCAAGTGAAGACCTATCACTTCCCAAGGTTTTACAGTTCCAATCTGCCCCTCACTTCGCTTTCTTGGTGACATCATGAAGGTGGATTTGGAAACAAATAGATGCCTCATACTTCTTGTAGTTCTCAGCATTGCTAAAAAAAACAGTATTTACGAACTGGAAAAATAAAGAGTTTAAATATAATACATTTTGAAAATAACATTTTGGTGAAGAGAGAGCTGAGCCGAAAAGCAAAGCTCTCAATTTACCGGTCGGTCTACGTTCCTACCCTCACCTATGGCCATGAAATTTGGGTCTTGATCGAAAGAACGAGATCCCGGATACAAGCGGCTGAAATGAGCTTCCTCCATAGGGTGGCCGGGCACTCCCTTAGAGATAGGGCGAGGAGCTCGGCCATCCGGGAGGGGCTCGGAGTAGAGCCGCTGCTCCTCCACATCGAGAGGAGCCAGTTGAGGTGGCTCGGGCATCTATACCGGATGCCTCCTGGACGCCTTCCTCGGGAGGTGTTCCAGGCACGTCCCACCGGGAGGAGGCCCAGGGGACGGCCCAGGACACGCTGGAGGGACTATGTCTCTCGGCTGGCCTGAGAACGCCTTGGGCTCCCCCCGGAGGAGCTGGAGGAGGTGTCTGGAGAGAGGGACGTCTGGGCGTCTCTGCTGAGTCTGCTGCCCCCGCGACCCGGTCCCGGATAAGCGGAAGACGACGAGTACGAGTACATTTTGAAAATATGTTATTACAATTTGTTTCTATGGAGAGAATGTTTGCTTGTAAGAAAAAAACAACAGAATAACTTCAAATTGGTTTGGTCTCCTATAATTGAATACTATTAGCATTGCCACCTGAGCATTGGTCACTGGGTGGTATGTGGTTGCTGGTGCCAGGGAGGTGCTGTCTCTAGGCAGACTGGGCATTTGGGTGTTGCCCTGGGAAGGCGGTGGGTCTGGCATAAAGGTGTCTGGATACCTTTGTTGTATTCAGAATAGGATTGATGCTAATTTATGAAGCTTGTCCTAAAATGAGTTAAAACAAGGTGCTATCGTGCTCTACAGTCATCACTCCATATAATGTAGACTCTGTTTTATGAAGGACACACTCCAGAGATTCTCACAGGGTTAAAAAAGTGCATTTATGAGTCTGCTTTGAAAATCCGTAGGAGTGGTTGCCATTTATTTCATGTTAGTACTGTCAACATTTTTAGGTTGCCTGGCATCAAAATATGATTAAATATGCCCCTAAATAAAGTTGGAACAATGTTTATAGAGCTGGAGTGTGCAACAACTTACTGAAGTCTCTAATATCAAGATGCATAAAAGAAACATCAATAAAACCCAACATTTTTTTTTTCATTTGTGGGAAACAAGCCCTGAATTGAGGTCTCCAGCAACAGCTCTGCATTGTTTGAGCCCTCTGCTCTGCATGAGAACTTTACTAACAAAGGTTCCCTGCACAGACAGGACAGGACAAGACAGCGATTATTGCTGCTGAAGAAAGAAGATGAGCAAAGGACAGAAGGAGCAGGGGTCTTATGGGGATGAGACTTTTTGTTTTAATGCTGGCTCCAGGGCCGTTAGCCCTTCTCCAAAATACCAAGAAGCATGACAACATGGTAGGAACTGCCACCCACGTCTAAATCTGACAAAAGGGCTCTTTAGGGCTGTGACATGGTGGTTTTGGAAAAGGAAATTATGATCTGTCAAATGTGGAAAAGGGCTTAGCAGTATTGCTCCAACTTAAAGGCGACAAGAAGAAAATGAGCCACAAACACGAAGTCAGACTGAGAAGTGAGAGCTTGTTCACCAGTTTCTGAGGTACCAAAATAGAAGAGTCGGTCTAAAGCTTTATGCTTAACACAAAGTTTAAGCATAACCTCTTTCACCTCTACAAGACAGAGGTCATGATCCCTGCAGTAATGGTGGACTTATCTTTTTTTTTCTATGAAGTAAATATAAAGTTAAAATCAACACCAAAGTTACAGCAGCTAGTGAGAATTGAGAAAAAGGAAATCATGGAAGTGATTAGTACAGGGAGGGACATGAAAAGAGGGAAATATGGCCCACATCGTTGTTCCACTTATGTAACATGACGTTAGAGGAATTAAGAGGAACATAACAGCAGGAATCTCTCAGTCGTGGCTGCAATTAAAGAGGAAAAACTGAGAAGGTCAAAGATTTCTGGTAAAAGTAGAAACCTTGAAATGTCATTAAACAGGCATGTTAGACGTCATACATCCTGAGATTTAAAAAAATGCCTCCCAATTTGAATCTGCTCAGCTGCATCCAAACACTCAAAGGTAAAATAACAAGTTCAAAATAGTTACTCCTTAACTGGTTCAAAATAGTTACTCCTTAACTGGAACCAGCTGTTTTTGCCTTGTGAAAACTACTTAAATGCCATGGTACTTCATGGTACTTAAAAGGTTTTAGTACAAATCCACTTATTAGAATGCACTTATTATCCGATTCTTAGAGGAGATAAGCAGCTTAACAGTTTATCATATCTGGGAACATTTTGTGGTTCGAGTATTTTCAACAAATCACTCATAATAATTAGCATGCTAACGTTAGCAAGCTAAGGGGAGTTATCCAACTGCAGGCACTATTTTCTGCCCCAATTACTTCGTGATCCCTTCTGGTTTACACATCCACCAAAGTATTTGCTGTCAAACCCTATCCGCTCAACCTATCTAGAACCATCGTCCCTGAATGCTTACCAAACGATTGACTTTACCTAGCTTAATTAGCGTTGATGAAGCTACCTGCATGTTGAACTATCTTTCACTGCGGCAACATTTTGGGTATCAGGTAGAAACATGAAACAGTGACAGAACAGAGACACAAACGACTAGCTAGTAGTGCTAAAGGTCACATCTGAGTCACAGTTAAAGTAAAGGACTATTGTAAAGAATCCTGATTAAATTTATATCAACTCTGGTTTAAAATCTAAAAAACACAGACCGATCAAACCTCAGCTGGACACTTCTTTACTACACAAGTTTTTCACTACTGTTGGATATTTATAAAACCTTCATTCTATTTGTGAAAACAAAACCTTTGTTTTTCTCTTGCACTTCTCTTTATGAGCTACTATTGTTGAATTTTGTAGTGGTTTTTTATACAATGATAATAAAGGGATTCTGATTCTGAAATGACATTTGGACTGCTTCGGGCCTGAAAAAAAGAAATCTACTTTCTGCTTTTTTGGGGGCATAAGGATCAAAGGCCAATACAGAAAACCAAAGTTCAGAGAAATCTGTTGTGTCCACTCAGGTGGCAAGAGCTGACCAGAACATTTCAAGCTTCACAAGAACTAGAAACTCTGGAAACCTGGACAGCTCTAATGCAGCTCTGATAACAAGAGAAAATAGGTACAACACAGCTGCAACTTTCTCCTATTATAAACTTTAGATGAAATTTATATTTCTTCGTCAAAACATCCAAAAAAGTCAAAAAGCCAAAGCAAGCAGTTTAAAGTGCGTCAAGCATCACTATTGGCTATGCAAATTATAATTGGATTATTAGGACCATCAAAATCTCTTATGCCAAACTCGACCTTTTCTTAAAGTGAATGCTCTTCCCAGCAGCTACATGGCCTCAGAGAATAATTTCTTAGTACAAAAACAGTATTTCTACATCTTACCTTGGTGACTGTGAGAGTTCATCATTTTACAGGCTGGTGCCAACTTGGCAGAAAAGCCGAGGAGAGAAGTGTGGGTGTCAGTGCACCTCTTTGGTGGATTTAGTGATCATCATGTTCCACCCATTCAGGAGGAGACCTCTCAGGAGTGTTGGATTCCTTCCAGCAAACTGCCAGACTGTGAGGGGAAATACAGGAAAGTGTTTTTAGATAGACACTTATCACTACAAGGACTTTTTCCACCTAGATCTGTACAGAGAAAGATTTGTTAATGTTTGTTGACACATTAACACAGACTGCATTACCAATAGAGCTCTAGAGGTCAGCTCAGGAGGTCAATGGATAATTAAAAGGCTCTAATGTGTGGTAATCACTTAATTAGATCCACAAATGGGCTTCCTGAAGTCTTAGATATGCTATTTTTATGAATCCCATGCCAAAGAGATGAGGAAAAGTTTTTATTCTTTTATACGAGAAATAAACACAATCACAACCACATGCTTCTGGCATTCTTTGGTTAATTCACTTACAATATCAAGTAATCTGAAGGCTTATCAGAAATGTGACTAACTTGATTCTTATTCAATCAGTCCTGCTAATTTGTCAGTATTTCATCAGTCTGAGATAGACAAAGAATGAACTTTGTGCTCTTTTTTTTTTTAACACGTCTCAAGTTATACTTAATTTTTCCTATTTTTTTTCCAAAAAGCCAGACTTTTATTTAAAAGTTGTATTAACAGTTCTCCATGTTTTCTGAAGATCTGTTCTGGGTTTTATTTCGGATGCTTTTTTACTTCTATTTATTCCAGTTCTTGAGGCTATTTTAGTGGAATCAGTTTATTTAACAACTTGTTTTTGTTCTGGTGGAGGGGTTTGAGTGCCCGAATGATCCTAGAGGCTATGTTGTCTGGGGCTTAAATGCCCCTGGTAGGGTCTCCCATGGCAAACAGGCTCTAGGTGACAGGTCAGACAAAGAGCGGTTCAGGAACCCCTCATGACGACTACAAAATCGAGGCACGTGATGTCGCCCGGTACGGCGGAGCCGGGGTGCCACCCTGGAGCCAGGCCTGGGGTCGGGACTCGTCGGAGAGCGCCTGGTGGCTGGGTTGCTCCTCGCAGGACTCGGCCGGGCCAAGCCTGAATGAGAGATGCGAGAACATCCCCCAGTGGGCCCACCACCTGCAGGGGGAACCGTGAGGGACCGGTGCAAAGAGGATTGGGCGGCGGACGAAGGTGGAGACCTCGGCGGCCCGATCCCCGGATGCTTAGGCTGGCTCTAGGGACGTGGAATGTCACCTCGCTGGGGGCAAGGAGCTTGAGCTGGTGCGGGAGGTCGAGAGATATCGACTAGAAATAGTCGGGCTCGCCTCCACGCACAGTGTGGGCTCTGGAACCCATCTCCTCAAGAGGGGCTGGACTCTCTTCTACTCTGGAGTGGCCCACGGGGTAAGGCGGTGGGCTGGGGTGGGTTTGCTTGTCGCCCCCCGTCTCGTGTTGGGGTTTACCCCAGTGGATGAGAGGGTCGCATCCCTGCGCCTTCGGGTTGGGGAGAGGTCTCTGACTATCATTTCAGCCTACGGGCCGAGTGGTAGTGCGGAGTACCCGGCCTTCTTGGCGTCCCTGTCGGGGTTGCTGGATAGTGCCCCTCCTGGGGACTCCATTATTCTGCTGGGGGACTTCAACGCCCACGTGGGAAACAACATTGACACCTGGAGAGGCGTGATCGGGAGGAATGGCCTCTCCGATCTGAATCCGAGTGGTGCTTTGTTATTGGACTTCTGTGCTAGTCACGGATTGTCCATAATGAACACCCTGTTCAAACATAAGGGTGTCCATCAGTGCACTTGGCACCAGGATACCCTAGGCAGGAGGTCAATGATCTACTTTGTTGTCGTATCATCAGACCTTCTGCCGCATGTTTTGGACACTCAGGTGAAGAGAGGGGCTGAGCTGTTCACTGATCACCACCTGGTGGTGAGTTGGATCCGCTGGGGGAGGAGAAAGCCGGACAGACTTGGCAGGCCCAAGCGCATAGTGAGGGTCTGCTGGGAACGTCTGGCGGACCCCTTGGCCAGAGATGTGTTCAACTCTCATCTCTGGGAGAGCTTTGACCAGATTCCGAGGGATGTTGGAGACATAGAGTCCGAGTAGACCATGTTCTCCGCATCTATTGTCGATGCTGCTGCCCGTAGCTGGGGCCGTAAGGTCTGCAGTGCCTGCCGCGGCGGCAATCCCCGAACCCGGTGGTGGACACCGGCAGTAAGGGACGCTGTCAAACTAAAGAAGGAGTCCTATCGGCTGTGGTTGGCTTGTGGGACTCCTGAGGCGGCTGACGGGTACCGTGGAGCCAAGCGTGCCGCAAAAACCCGGACCTGGGAGGAGTTCGGTGAGGCCATGGAAAAGGACTACCAGTTGGCCCCGAAGCGATTCTGGCACACCGTCCAGCGCCTCAGGAGGGGGAAGCAGTGTTTCGCCAACACTGTTTATGGTGGGGGTGGGGAGCTGCTGACCTCGAATGGGGACATTATCGGCCGGTGGACGGAGTACTTCGAGGATCTCCTCAATCCTGCCATCATGCATTCCCTGGTGGAAACAGAGGCTGGGGACTCGGGGTTGGACTCTTTCATCACCCGGGCTGAAGTCACCGAGGTGGTTAAAAGGTTCCGCGGTGGCAGGGCTTCGGGGTTGGATGAGATCCGCCCTGAGTACCTCAAGTCTTTGGATGTTGTGGGGCTGTCATGGTTGACACGCCTCTTCAACATTGCGTGGCGGACGGGGACAGTGCCTTTGGATTGGCAGACTGGGGTAGTGGTCCCCCTACATAAGAAGGGTGACCGGAGGGTGTGTTCCAACTACAGGGGGATCACACTCCTCAGCCTCCCTGGTAAGGCCTACGCCAGGGTATTGGAGAGGAGAGTCCGGCCGATAGTTGAACCTCGGCTTCAGGAGGAGCAGTGTGGTTTTCGTCCCGGCCGTGGAACACTGGACCAGCTCTATACCCTCTACAGGGTACTCGAGTGTTCATGGGAGTTTGCCCAACCGGTCCACATGTGTTTTGTGGACCTGGAGAAAGCATTCAACTGTGTCCCTCGTGATGCCCTGTGGGGGGTGCTCCCGGAGTATGGAATCGGTGGCTCTTTACTAGGGGCCATCCGGTCTCTGTACAAGCGGTGCAGGAATTTGGTTCGCATTGCCGGCACTAAGTTGGACCTGTTCCCGGTGCATGTTGGACTCCGGCAGGGCTGCCCCTTGTCACCGGTCCTGTGACTTTTATGGACAGGATTTCTAGGCGCAGCCAAGGGCCGGAGGGGGTCTGGTTTGGGGACCAGAGGATTTCGTCTCTTCTTTTTGCAGATGACATGGTCCTGCTGGCCCCCTCTAGCCAAGACCTACAGCATGCACTGGGGCGGTTTGCAGCAGAGTGTGAAGCGGCTGGGATGAAGATCAGCTCCTCCAAGTCCGAGGCCATGGTACTCGACCGGAAAAGGGTGTCTTGTCCTCTTCAGGTTAGGGGGTTCCTGCCTCAAGTGGAGGAGTTTAAGTATCTCGGGGTCTTGTTCATGAGTGAGGGAAGAATGGAGCGGGAGATTGACAGACGGATTGGTGCGGCTGCCACAGTAATGGGGGCGCTGTGCCGGTCCGTTGTGGTGAAGAGAGAGCTGAGTCGAAAAGCAAAGCTCTCAATTTACCGGTCGGTCTACGTTCCTACCCTCACCTATGGCCATGAACTTTGGGTCATGATCGAAAGAACGAGATCCCGGATACAAGCGGCGGAAATGAGCTTCCTCCATAGGGTGGCCGGGCACTCCCTTAGAGATAGGGTGAGGAGCTCAGCCATCCGGGAGGGGCTTGAAGTAGAGCCGCTGCTCCTCCACATCGAGAGGAGCCAGTTGAGGTGGCTCGGGCATCTATACCGGATGCCTCCTGGACGCCTTCCTCGGGAGGTGTTCCAGGCACGTCCCACCGGGCGGAGGCCCAGGGGACGGCCCAGGACACGCTGGAGGGACTATGTCTCTCGGCTGGCCTGAGAACACCTTGGGCTCCCCCCGGATGAGCTGGAGGAGGTGTCTGGTAAGAGGGACCCAGTCTCGGATAAAGTGGAAGATGACGAGTACGAGTTGTTTTTGTTCCAAAAGAAAGTACGCCTGGCCAAGTCTGGGTCCCATTGTGTTTCGTTTTATAATCAGGACATAAAGAGCCATTGCAGTCATTACCATTGGTGCCCCCTCCTTTTTTCCCTTTCCTACACTGCTGGCTCATTGCTTACTGTTTGCAGTTTTTTTGTTGCAGCAGATGGCATCTCGTGTTCGCCCATGTATATGGCAGGAAAAGTTAGTGTTTGGGGTTTTTTACTTTCATTTTGGGATGTATCACTTTGGAAGTGAGCACAGAATATACTGTGTGCAAATATGAGCTTGGATCCATTGTGCAGCAGAGAAAAGCCAAAGTTTATCACAGAATTAGAAGTCCATACTATTTCAAAATGATCTGATGATATACAGAGCGATATTTCAGGGGATTATGTTTATTGTGAGTTATAGTTGATCAATGATGATCACTGTTTTGTTGTACATATTAAGATTGTGTGTTTCCTTGTTTGAACGGATTGGTTTTTTTTTAATGCTGAGTGGCCATCAAGTAATTTTTTTCCTCCAATGGGTGTGATTATAAAGTTAGGAAACAATCTAGAAGCAGGTTTGACCTGTCAATCCAAAGCTGTAAAAGTACATGCAGATTTCAACCAGTGGTTTTTTTAACACGAAGTGAACCTTTCAGCTGGAGATTGAGGAAGCGGACATTTAGACAAGAGCAACTGTGGAGTTTAGTTCAGGGAACTAAAGTCGAGATGGGTTTATCTTTGATCAGCTGATGAGAGTCTGATGCACATGTCGAGAATGTGTCACAATTACGGCTTGTGCAGTTCTACAGAAAGTCAGGATTATTTTATGCTCTGCAGAGCATGACATGATCTTTATCCACAGAGACTTTATCTGTGTGAGGGACTACGTTTGTGTGTTTTTTAGTTTGTCCATAATTTTTTGTTCAGTGCTGTTGTTGCAAGGTCACTGAAACTATTAATAAATAGAGAAGTAGTCTTTAATTTACGATTGTTTCCAGCTGCCGAATTTAGCAACACCGTTTTTTTTTCGTTTGCTGGGATTGGCAAAAAACATAAAACAAGTCCTACAACCATTACTGCGCCCAAATCCAAACCCGTCTTTAATAATCTGTGCTCAGTGCGCCTCGTTCCACTGTAGTTTATTTCCTTTCTACTGTCGCCACATGCTTGCTCGGGATGTAGGCTTTCCACAGAGTAAACGACTATTAAAACGTTTCGGCTTCATTGAACAGGCAGCTTTTTAACCACCTGGTATTTATTTTATTACCTGAATTTGGCAGTATTATAACTGGACTGATTTGGAGTACATGTTATTAGATCTGAATCTGACTATATGCTTGGATTGAACTAGATTCTGAATTGAATTTGGACCAGACTCAAGTCCATTTTATCCAATGTTAATGAGCCAGTTTTGATGTTGTGAGTCGACATCATATAAACAACTTGAACTGAACTGAGTGTAGCACCAAAAGGGTGATTGTGAAAGAGTTTTTAGGAGGAAGGAAAATGTTGTTAATACATGTTGACAGGTTTGTCCTTACAGAAATAAAAAATTACTCTTTTACTGTAATGTATGAACAGAAAGAATGAGCCTGAACAGACCAAACAAAAGAAGAAAAAAAAAACATGACAGCAAAGTGAATTTGGGACAGCGAGATATGAGATATGTTCCTAGATGGAAATTGTTGAAAAGCAAAGGTCTTTGAAGTGACGTCAAAGCTGCTTGTTTACTCTCCGTCGCATAATTTAGCCTCTTCATAGAGAAGGATTTTGCTGACAGCATCTGTCAAATCTCCTTTCTTCAGCCAAAACACTTTGAAACTGTTACACAAAGGCGTTAATTGAAAACTCAGAAATTTGAGGTACAAAAGTGTTCACACCCCTGTTAAGATTTTGAGATGCAAGAAAATGAGACCATGATAAATCATTTCAAAACTTTTTCCATCTTTAATTTATGTAGATCAAACTCTGGCTTCAACAACAGGATGCAATTTAACAATCAGGAAAATCCTGCCAGAACAGCTTAACTTAAGTTTCGGTTAAATCAGATTCTTTATAATCGATGGTAGCTATTTTCTGAATGCTTCAATGAAATCTAAAGGTGCTTCATCAAAGCATTTGTTTGGGCTCAATTATGCAACAAGGCCACTGCAGCTTGTTTAGTTCTTACCTTTTTCCCACAATCTGATTTGTTTGTTAATTAAAAATGAGAGAATATGACAAATTAAAGTTGGGAAAAGCTTTGAAATTATTTATCTTGATCTCAGTTTTATACATTCCATAAGTCTGGCATTTTAACAGGGCTGTTTCCACTTCTAAGAGCCACTGTTTAATAAAAACCTGGATATCAGGTTTCTAATACTAACCCAAAGAAAAGGTAACAAGAGAGCAAACTTTAGTTGAATTTTTGATTATATGTTGCCAGTTTTCATCAGTTTGTTATTCAGTTTGTTGATGACAGAAAGGAAACGTTTCTGGAAGCCAGTGATCTACAACCAGGTAATAAATATTTCTCAAAAACACTTATATACAACCTTGTGAAATATGTAAGCAATGACCCCAGGCATTTACTATCTCCATTTTAATATAAACATGCAGCTCAGAGGGAAGACTGGGAGATTACTGACACCTATGACCCAGTCCGTTGTTGAAGATGCAAATTTTACTGAACCTACTAAACGACTTCCCATTTTCTCATATTTTATGTGCTGTTCAACAATCATGTGGATAAGTGGTTGGCACTGCTGTCTCATAGCAGGAAGGTTCTAGGTTTGAATCCTGGTCTGGGCCCTTTGAGTTTAATTGAGTTGTTGCATGTTGCCCCTGTGCGTGCGTGGGTTCTAATGTGGTCCAACAGCTTCCTCACACAGTCTAGAAACATGAATGTTAGGTTAATTGGTCTGTCTAAACTGCTCTCAGGTACGAGGGTGTGTGTGCATGGTTGTTTGAGCAGTGTTGCCCTCTGATGGACCTGTTCAGAGTGTACTATGCCTCTTGACCAATGACAGCTGGAGACAGGCAGCAACCCCTGTAACCCTTCACAGATAAGCGGGTATGGGCAATGGATGGATGTTCCCTAAGCACATCTGAGTTTAGTACTTGAGGTGTTTTTCCCCCGAGCAACACTGAGTCATTAAATACATTTTTGGCATCTCTTCAAACTCTCCATTTCCACAGGCTGGAACTTTAAACTGGACAGGATTTATTGTGTTTCTCTGAAGTAAAGTTTCATGATGCTTGACAGAAAAACAGCTTCTAGAACCTCTTAATGGACTTTATTTCCCAGGCACTCTAAGTGCTGTCGGGAGTAATCTCCATGGCATAAAAATAACATGTGGTCGGATAGCGAGCAGTAAACAACAATTAAGCACACCCCGAGCAAAGCTTATGAAATGAATCATTGAAAACGCATGTGTGCCAAGAAGACTTCTTCAACCTCTCAGACTTGATTGAGTATGAATAATTCAGCTGGTGAGGGAGGACTGGTTGCGCATCGGTTGTGTGCCAGGGACTGAATTGTTCTTGATTTTTGTTTTTTGCAGGCTAAAATGAAGAAGGCACAAAAATCGTTATCATCCTGCTAGTTTAAAATAGCACCAGTGATAAAAGCAAGACATCTCAAAAATCTGTAGTTGATAAAACAAAAAACAACTAACACAATGTCTAACAGCCTCCATACAACACACAACCATCTACAACTGAAGACAGATTTTCATGGTAAAAAAACAACAACTCAATGTCAGGATTTTTAATGAGCAGCAATTATACTTTTGTTTTCTGATCCTCTCCTTCTGCTTAATAGCTTGAGTGTTGATAGAGTGAGGTAAAAAAAACTACATGAAGCCAGGCATGGGCTGGTGTTAGGGTTCTAACCTAGAGAGAAAATACAGTATTACTGTATTTACACAAAGAACCTTAAATTCATTTTATTTAGAACAGAAAAGAACAATCAACAATTACTCCAACTCTTGCCGAAATATGTAGGTTATTGCATATTGTCGCTTTTTACTATTTTGCTCTTGAAGGAGTAACACAAACACAACACATTAATATTAGCATGTTAATTAGTTGGGCTATCTGCTCTGGTAGCCTGCCTCCTTAACAGACATGCTGCTTGTAGCTTGCCAACTATAGTTGTAAGATAGTCCTAGCATGAGTGATGGGTGTTGCTTCCTATGTGGTGCCCGTGATTTGAAACAAAATACAATTTGTGACCCATGTTCATGTCAATCAGCAGTTCATATCTGCTTGATAAGAAAATCTCCTACTAAAATCTGCTTGCCCTGTATTTATTTAACACGGTTTACACAAATTTATGGATGATCACTACTGCCTTACATACTAAATATGTTTCATCTCTAAAAATCAGAGGAGTAAAGAACAATCACATTAAATAAATAAAAAATTGTGATTAGATTTTTGTCAGTTTTGATGAAAGTAATACTGTAAGAAAGAGGTAAAATGGTAAAACAAAAATGACAGGAAGCTCTGTACGTCCATATCAAACTAAATGTGAGGTCACCTTCCCAAACCACCAACCAATAACAAAGGAGCTAAAATGGGTTTATTACTGATGATGTGAAGTCCAAAATGATGGAAAAGGCTGGATGAGGGAGAATGATTTGCAGCCACAAACTTATTGGATGGCTACAATGATTAACAATGATGATCAGGCCTCAACATAGACTCAAATCAGATCAGTTGAGGCTGAGAGCTTCCGTATAGTTGCTCATTAAAAGGTCTGAGACGGTTTTACTGCTTGGATCTTCCTCTCGTCTAATTTCACTGAATCTCTGGCTGATGTCCAGTTTCCTTTTCTTCACTACCTTGGATAAAAGCCCAGTCCAAAAACCAAAGTAACCCAAGGGAATTTGCTCCTACTGACCATCTTATACTTGTTTTTTACCAGTAGGAAGAGCTGCAGGTACTTGAGAGATTCCCCAACATGTCACCCAGACCGTCTTCTAAATCACTCCGTGTAATCGAGGTACAGGCAGACAGATGAACAGAGAGAAATCAAAGATACTATAATATCCTGTATGGTGAGCTGTTTACAAATTCCTGCTGGGTGACAGAGTACCGCCACCTTTTTTGTCCCAGAGCACAACAGTGGCACTAACGGACCCCATTAGAATTCATTAGTGTGATAACATCAACAATCTGTCCACAAACAAGTAAACCTCCTCAGTGCCAGCTTGGACCAGACCAAACACAGTGGAACTGAGCTAAATTATCTTGTTAATGGAATTAGAACAAACAACCTGAAC
Organism: Girardinichthys multiradiatus; assembly: GCF_021462225.1. Taxonomy (NCBI): domain Eukaryota; kingdom Metazoa; phylum Chordata; class Actinopteri; order Cyprinodontiformes; family Goodeidae; genus Girardinichthys; species Girardinichthys multiradiatus. The sequence continues at coordinate 41,026,087 of NC_061800.1, forward strand.
TAAACCCAATTTTAAAAAAGAACATTTAAAAAAACAATTGAAGCTTGAAAGGTTAGCGTTTTAAGAAGAGGTCTCATATTTTCTAGGAAATATGTGTGGGAAACTCTAAAAGTTTGCACAAATATTACTTCAAATTATGTAGGGTTGAAATGATCCATTAACTAAGTTTCAGATACTGTGCAGCTGCTGGAGAAAGTTGTTTAGGCCAGAAGCGTCTTCTTTTGTCCTTTTGTAGTTTTATTTACCGTTATACATCTATTCCTTCAGTCCAGGTCTCAGTTGAAAGTGTAAAAGCAGCATCTGATGCAATTAAAGTTTCATCTAATCTTTTTTGATTTAACCTTTAGTGTGATTTTGATCAACTTTTTTCTCTTTATCTTTGGCCTTTAATTCCCTTTCTTTCTGTCTTAGACTCCTTGAGACTGTCTGCCAGACAACTGCCAGGTCAGCAGTCTGTCGCTATGACTGTAGTCCAGTGGCGTCCAAATCATCAAGTTAAAAAATGATTGTTGGCCACATTATTATGATTATTTCATAATGCAAAACTAAAAAAAAAAAACATGCAGCAAACAAGCGATATTTTATAGGAACAAACAACCTTAGAGCAATGTCAGCAAAAAAAAAGGGTTGCTCCATGGTCATGCATGTTTCCTTTATTAAAAGAAAAAGACAGTTTCCTAGATTTTCAGTGTGCTGTTCTAGACAATGGTCTATGCTTAGCAACAACAGCAGGACACGGGTCACTCTCTTTTAAAGCAGTAGCTCAATTTAACCAAGTATAATGAATCAGTGCTTAGAAGTTCGCTTTGGAGTGGAAGGTGTTTGTCGTCCAAATTACTACAAACTTGAAATGAAAGCAAAAAATGGGATCCATTAAAGATCAATAGTTTGTATTGTAGCTACAAAAATGTTGTTTTAAAAAGATTTCAACTTCTCAGAAAAAAAGTGTCCTCCTCTCTATGCTGGCAGGCCTAGATTCATAGCTTTCTTAATCAAGGCAGCACAAAATCATTCAAACAACTAGATCTTCTAGATTAAGCATTAAAGTTGTTTAATTTTTTTCATTAAAGAAATGTCTGCATTGTTTGGATTCATTTGCACTTCGTTTGAATCTTTCGTCTGTAAACATCTGCAGCCAGTACAGAAAGACTGAAGACATGCAGGTCTGCAGTGATTTTGTTCCTGTGGGGTCTGGAGTTTACAGGCGAGAGTCTGGGAGCATTTTTCCGCTTGTAAAAGGCTAAAGAGGAGCGTTAACGGAGCAGAGACACAGCCCTGTGTTTACACTGCAAGAAGACAAGTTTACACCCAAAGCTCCCCAACACAAACACAGCTTTCTACCTCTTACACACACACACACATCACTGGGTTTACATGACGGAGAAGAAATGCGTGGAATGGATACCAAACAACCTCTGTCAAACTTCACCGCCAAACATATCAGAACCTACCGGGCGTTGTGCTCCAACACCAGTAAAAACAGGTCAGTCCCAGTTTCTCCTAATAAAAACCTGCGACTTTCACTGAGGTTGGTGCTTAAAATGACGCAATTCAAGTCATGCAGATACAATGTTGCACATTTCAGCCGACATTTCTTTGTTTTTAACTGCAAACCGGTACCAACAGGCGCATTGCGCAACAACTGCGCCTTTTTGCTGACTTTAAAGAGGGACGCAAACTTCGAGCAGCAGTCGAAGCGGAGAGGAAGAAAGTCAGCCCAACAGCCACCTGAGCAGAGACAGCAGAGCAGGCAGCTCCTTAGAGACAGCAACAGGGCACACCTGGAGGCGGACTGCTCGGCTTCTCCACCCGCTGCTCCCTGAAGCATCCACGGAGCCGCCGTTCAGGAGCCGTCGGTGTAAAACCATAAACTCATTCAGACAGCTGAGCAGACAGATCCTCCATGCTGAATCGATCACGTGTCTCACAGCCTCCCGTGCTTCCGTAGTGGGCGGGGTCTGCGGCCAGCTGGCTCCGCCCACTAACAATCACACAGGATCCATGAATGAAGCCCGTCAGTCTGGGTCTACTCTGGTTTTATTTCTTATTCTGCTTGTCTTAAATGTTATCAGGCCGCTAAACTAATAAAACAGAGTTTAACAAATAAAACTGCTGATACTGTTTGCGTTAATCACATCTGAGTAGATCTTAATATTTCTGATTGGAATTTATGCACGTTTAACAACTTAAATACTAA